>NC_136738.1:10707500-11307500 GCF_936440315.1 Barbus barbus
GTGAAGACTTAAGCATGTGCCGATGTCTAAAGCACGTGTAAAAGCATGCCATTTCTACTGGCTGTGGCAGCTGTGTGATGTCATTCAGCATACCGGCATAAAAGTGTCCCTGCATTAAAACATCATCAGTTTCAATTTGTCTAAAGGAAGACAAGCAGACATTTCTAAAATATGGTAATGCAATGCAGTGTCTCATTCCATTCTCGCAACACACAGAGCTTCCTGAAGCTGATGACATCTAATGCAGGTGCAGTTTTAAGCCTATTTTGTTATGAATAAAGGTGTCTTAGAAATGTAAAAAGTACATTTCTGTAAGAAGTTGTAAAAATGTAAAACTCTGAAAATGGCTTATAGCAAAGGAATTGAAAACAAATGAAAAACAGCACGGATGGACACAAAAACTGTTTCAGTGTGAATAAGCACTTAATCACAGGACTGATTTTTTTTAAGTTAACTTTCAAAATGTAGTCTTTTGTTTCAGTTGTTTGTAGATGATTGTCCACTTCATCTTGCACAGTTTGGTCTCTGTGTACTTGTTTGTTTTACTGACTCAGAAACCACTTCAGATGATTCAGCGTAGATGGAGGGTGAACCAACTCCAGGGTATAAGGCTAAACATTTCATTATTTTGTTTAATTTCCACAGTTATTCAAACAGCTAATAAATTCTATAACGAAAGTAATATTTACATTATCACAATATCACTGACTATAGTCTAGCACAAAGTTAAGCACTCTCAGAAAACTCCCATTGTTATCAATGAAGCTGTCTACACTGTCAAATGTATTTCTTACAGTACATTGTACATACATCTGCACTTTGTTGTTTGTGCGTACATCCGTACATCTGCAGGTGCCACTGATTATTGGCATTCATTAACATACATACATCTTCTTTGATTACATTTGTTGCTAAAGTTAGTAACATTTAGTACAAGACTGATCTGCATTAGAACACCTCCATTTCAATGAATGGTAGACAATCTGGTTAGCTTCTATTTAGCAAGGTCTCTTGGTTAATTCAGTCATCACACACACTGTTTGTTAGATAGTGAACTGGTGACAGGTGATAAAACTTAAAAGACCACTGTTAAATTACATTCATGAGATTACAGCTAATTTGTTAAAATGTCAATAAATGCAGTCATTTCATCAGTTTGTAAGTGTGGTTGTGTCACAATCATCTTACTAGCACCCTAGGTCATAAATCAGTGCATCCTATAAATGAATTTAGGCGCTGGTTAGTACTCTGGCTCACTGCACATTGGGACACTGACACTGATGAATTTCTGGCAACATGACTACGTACTCGCGTTGTAAATACCAGTTTGTCTTTTCAAAACTTTTGTTGCATGTCATGATGTTAATTGAACTTGCTTATGCGTTTTATTCTTCAGAATTTCTGTTAAGGGAGCATAGGTTTTGCAGTGCATTGTAAAAATAATTAGAGCAAACGTTTCAGGTTATGATTAAGACAGCCCTTTGAAGCCATTTCTGACTTCCTGATTAGTGGCCTGACTACCGAGCTAGGGAGCTGATTGAGACGCACCCTTTGACAGAAAAAGAAGCCTGCATGGCAGTGTAATGAGCTGCTTACACTGAACATAATGCTGTATAAATTATATATGCTATATTGTATCCAATATTATACTGTTTATTCTCTACAGAGTGTAGTTTTTTCTTTTCCTCTGTGGCAAAAAATAACAAAAATAATAATAATCTGAGATTATGCAGCCTCACATCTGAAAGCCTCTCAGGATCTCTGTGAGAGCAGGATTAAGCTTGTATTGTAAAAAATATGTGTCGCCTCAGGGGTAGATTATCTCATGAATACTGTTTCTGTAGTTCATCCTTTCCTTTCAATATTACAGCAGGAAAAATCGAATTACACAAACAGAAATTAAACTGTGTGTCAGTTATCTTAAATGACATAACATACAGAAAAGAAAAAACCCCCATAACAATAATTAACTTCAGTACAAATACATTCTTTAGTACAAATTGTAGTACATTGTAGTTACATAGTTTAGTTTATAAATACTCTTTAGTAGAATGTAATTATATGGAATGAAGCAGTTCCTTGTTTTGTTTTTCTTTTGTTTTCTTTTGTTTTGTTTTTCATTTAATTTAATGTAATTTTCTGTACTCAGATATTACAGTACAGTTAGTATGCTTAAATTGTATACATTTGTATAATATAAAGTATAATAATACAATAACATTGTAAGACATAACAGTAACATTTGCCTCAATTATAATTGTATAAATTCACAAACAGTACAATATTATGAAATATTGCTACACTTTAAAATACACTTTTTACTATTTGAATAGCTATTTTAACACATTTCCTGCATTTTCCAAGATGAAAATTCAACAGCCATTTTAGTTTCACATAACTCTTTCAAGTAAAAATACCTTTTTGTAATTGTGATCAATTTAATGCATATTTGCAAAAATAAAAATGATAATATATAAATAAAAATCAATCAATCAATCAATCAATCAATCAATCAATCTCACTGACCCCAAACATTTGTCAGCCTATTTTTGTTTACATTTTTTTGAGTTTGATTTTATTAACTTTTGTGATATAGCAAAACTGTTCTAAAAGAAGGTCATGATATTTGAGAGCAAGAAACATATTTCTGTTTTTGTTTGCTTGTTAAGAATTTCCAGCTGGGATAGAGGATTGAAAAAGATAAAGCCCATATTGAATTATTTTGTTTTTGATTAGTGTTTTTTTATTAGGGCTCACAGGTGCATTTTGCTGTTCGTTATATTTATATTTTTAGTTTTCCAGCTGAGGTCTCTCATGGTGGTCTCTCTAACAAACAAGCGTTTTTGTGTCCAGTGAGAGCAGTGGAAATAAATGACCACTGGCTATCTCTCCAGAATACACCTTATTGATTTGAAGCTATGGCTCTAATTATTTTTGGACTGGGAAATGTTTCTATCATGACTTGATTGATTATGCCCAAACTCGTTGCTGTTATTACACAGACAGTACATACATAATGTGTGAAACACTGTATCCCCCAACTGTATTTCTGTTTCATTCACTGGGGTTAAAGGAGGAAATTTGGATTTCCTTTTACACACTTTTACAGAGACAGCTCTTATTCTATATAACAGATTGAGAATTGTGCTTTGTGCATATCTAACACATCACCTTCTTCCAACTTATTTTTCAATAAATTTTATTAACTGACATTTATATATAATTTGGTAATTTTATATATACTGTAGATATAATTTTATAATTCAGTGTTTAGGGCATTTGCCGTTGCTAGGAAACGCTTATTTTTGTTTACTGTGTTGAGAGGTGCTGAAATCGCGTTTGGTCTCGTACTGTATCGCGTATCTTGTCAGTGTGTGCACTTGCTTGGCCATTTTTAGTTGATAAACAGGAAAGTGGGTCCAGCTGAATTGAAATGGTGATTTGTTGGATTGGTATAAAAAAGGTTATTATACCGCGGCAGCGGTCGCGGCAGTCGTCGTGTGAAGCCCTCCTAGTGTGAAGACCGAAGAGTGTAAAGACCATCAACTCTACCGTGCGACTCCACCGGCAAGGGATAGAAGTATTGCTTTTTATTTTAGTTTATTCATTTATATGTTTAGTATTGAAATGTTGTTATATGCATGTGTCAATTTTATTTAATTTCTTTATTTTCTTAAATATGTGGGTATATAGTATTTATAGAGTTGTAACTTTTAGTTTTAGTTACTTTTTCTTATTTGTAAGTCGCTTTGGACAAAAGCGTCTGCTAAATGACAAAAGTAAATAAGTAAGTAAGTAATTTTAATATAATTAATATAATTGTTCTCTTGCCCCTTGAGCACATTTTGTAATACAGTGTGGCATTTTAAGCTTTTAATAAAATGTGGTTTAACTTAGAAGAACGTATTTCATGAAAACTGCACTGTTTACAAAATAAAGCTGGCCACAGGCTGACAAACCAAAAATAAAAAGTAGTATGATATCTTTCTAAAGTAAGCCTTTCAAGGTACTTGCCTGTGGACAGACGATGTTTGACACCCTGTACACTATGATACCCAGGACGGGAGAGTGGCTCAAGTGGACAGACCCACTTCACAGGAGGATATAACAATCCTGACACCTCAAGCAGTCACACATCCACACGTTTCACAATGCTGCTGACACACTAGACACTTGTCATCTCTTTCCCTGTAGGACATCTATTTTCATTGTCTCCACTTGTCTCCCTCTCTCTCTCTCCTTTTTTTTCTCTTTTTTCTGGACACATGGCTGTCCATTTTTCACATGAGTCACGAACAGCCAGTGTCTCACTAGATTAACTGTATTGTAGACTGGACATTCTCAATCTACATTTCCATTTATTTTCTTCATTGAGCACAGGTCCAATCTATCTGACAGAAGAACTGAACAGTTTTTCAGACTGGCAGTTGTCTTTTTTATTCATATTAGATGAAACACACTACTGTGGTTGTTTGTAAAACTGAGCTTATGAAACAAAGAGTGAAGTCAAATAACCTTTATATCTATGGCGCTTTTTAATTAATTTATTTAAACAATACAGTTTGCTTGCTTCACGGTACTAAAGAGAATAATAACCAAATACATTTTTAGAAAATTTAATTCAGATTAAATACATTTCTGTCATGACAACTCTCAGAGGGATTGGCATGGTAATGTACATGACAATGTTAATGTATTTGGTCTTGGCAGAATAGATCTGCTATGCTGTTGCTGCTGAGGCAGAGCAAGTACCGAGACTTGTTACTGCCAATACATCCACAACATGCTGCTGCTTCAAATATAACATACATGAAATAACCCCCATATAGCATGCATGAATCACCTCGTAGCAGATCTATACTGGTGGAGCAAGGGAAGGTGGAGGGTTTCTGAAGCATGCTGCAAACTGCTACGTCAAGCATTAGTCATATATTTGAATCTTGAGCAGCGAGCTCATAAGCTACCGATAAAGGAGAGAACCAATCAGCTGTGTCATGTGATAATGATTTCATTAGGTCAGATTGAGTTAGACCCATCGGACTCCGCCATCTACAGTTTCATGCCAGAACTCTGTATATATTCTAGATAGACATAGGCTGTATCTGAAATCGCCCCCTATACCCTCAGATAGTGCACTATTTGAGGGGACAGCCATTTTAAGTGGTGTTTGAAACCATAGTGGATGTTCTCGAGTGCACTCATTCAATCCCACAATGCACCGCAAAAACGAGTGTACAACCGATGTACACTCGCCAAAGATGGCGCCCGCAGCTGAATCACCTATTCATTGATTTTATAGTGCTCGTCCACGGCGTAATACAGCGTAATACAACAAAGGTATTGTTATTAGTAATTAGTTGTAAATTGACAGAGTTCAAGATTTATCCTTCAATCTTACTATTGGAGCTGCCCGTTTCAAATGATTATTTAACAGCAAGCAGACTATGCAAAAGCGGCAGTCTTTCCGGTGCACTCAGTGTCCGAATTCACTCACTCGTTTTCATTCACTCCTTCAAGTGAACTGTATGAGTGGACTAATGTAGGGAATAGTGAATGAGGGTATAGGGGGCGATTTTGGATACAGCCATACAGTATTTACATTTATATTACATTTAGTCATTTAACATATGCTTTTATCCAAAGCGACTAACAAATGAGGACAATGAAAGTAATCAAAATCAAGTCTCTACAACGCAGTAGAGACTTGATTTTGATTAAAAAAACAAAAACAAGTCTCTTAACGCAGTACACGTAGCAAGGTTATTTTAAATTATATAATACATAAAAAGAAAACAGAAAGAATAGACAAAGAATTGAGCAAGATAGTGTTAGAGGCCTTTTTTGCTTTTGTTAATTGTATAATAAACAAAAAGTAAACAGATGGAATACAAAAAGATTAGCAAAGCTAGTTTTTTGTTGTTTTTTTAGAAAACAAGCAGTAAATTAATAGAGTGCATGTCTAAAAGGGACAAGTTTTCTTCTTTTAAGAATAGAATTAGAATAGAGAGTGCTAGAGTTAGAAGGTCAAATAAAGATGGAAGATATGTGTTTTAGCTGATTCTTGAAGAGGGCTAAGGATTCAGCTGCTCAGATTGAGTTGGGCAGGTCATTTCATTTAAAAGTCTGTGAAAGTGATTTTGAGCCTCTTTGGGGTGGCACAATAAAGCGATGTTCACTTGCAGAACGCAAGCTTCTAGAGGGCACATAAATCTGAAGTAATGAATTTAGGTAAAGGGGTGCAGAGCCAATGGTGGTTTTTTAGGCAAACATCAATGCCTTGAATTTTATGCGAGCAGCTATTGGTAGCCAGTGCAAATTGATAAACGGAGGTGTGACGTGCATTCTTTTTGGCTCATTAAAAATTAATCTTGCTGTCGCTTTCTGGATTAATTGTAAAGGTTTGATAGAACTGGCTGGAAGAATTGCCAAGAGAGCATTGCAATAGTCCAGCCTGGACAGAACAAGAGCTTGATCAAGGAGTTGTGAAGCATGTTCCGAAAGAAATGGCCTGATCTTCTTGATGTTGAATAGAGCAAATCTGCAGGAGGCAATGTTTTAGCAACGTGGTCTGAGAAAGTCAGATGATCATCAATCACAACTCCAAGGTTTCTGGCTGTTTTTGAAGGAGTTATGGTTGATTTGCCTAACTGGATGATGACATTGTGATGAAATGTTTCTGAATGACAGAACCTTGTGATGCCATGTAGACAGAGAAGAGAAGTGGTCCAGGAACTGAGCCCTGAGGCACTCCAGTAGTTAGATGTTGAGACTTGGGCACCTCACCTCTTCAAGATACCTTGAAGGACCTATCTGAGAGGTAAGACTCAAACCACTGGAGTGCGGTTCCTGAGATGCCCTTTGCCAATAGGGTAGACAGGAGGATCTGGTGGTTAACATCTCAAAAGCAGTGGCCAGATCCAGAAAGACAAGTAAAGATGATTTGGAACTTGTGAAACCAGACTTGTTGCTGTCAAGGAGGTTGTTTTGTGTGAGAAAGGCAGAGACTTGTTTGAACACAGCTTGTTCAAGTGTTTTTGCAATGAAAGGTAGAAGGGAAACCGGTCTGTAGTTCTCTAAAAGAGATGGGTTAAGGGTGGGTTTCTTAAGTAGTGGGGTTATACGAGCCTGTCTAAATGCTGAGGGAAAAACACCAGTGTGAAGGGATGTGTTAATGATGTGAGTGAGTGCAGGAGAAATGGCTTGAAGGAGATGAGATGGAATAGGATCAAGCGGACAAGTAGTAGGATGATTAGAAAGGATGAGTGCAGGAGACTTCTGCCTCAGAGAATGAGTGTATGTTTTCTAGTAAGATGTGCTTGACAGATTGTGGTGTGGAAAACTGCGCACTGATGGTTTTAATTTTATTAATGAAGAACGTGGCAAAGTCGTCAGCTGTTAGAATTGATGAAGGGGGGGGGGGGGGGGGGGGAAGGAGCGAGGGAAAGGTTTTAAAGAGCATGCGAGAGTTAGACGAATTATATTACATATCTTATGACAATAAATTACTCAAGATATGATTAAACTTTACAATGAAAGATTTTTGACTGAATGTATAATTAACATACAGTGGGGCAAATAAGCATTTTATACACTGCCGATTTTTCAAGTTTTCCCACTTACAAAGAATGCAGAGATCTGTAATTTCCATCGTAGGTACACCTCAACTGTGAGAGACAGAATATGAAAAAAAAATCCAGAAAATCACATTGTATGATTTTTGAATAATTAATTTCCATTTTATTGCATGAAATAAGTATTTGATACAATAGAAAAATAGAACTTAATATTTGATACAGAAACTTTTGTTTACAATTACAGAGGTCAGACATTTCCTGTAGTTCTTGACCAGGTTTGCCCACACTGCAGCAGGGATTTTGGCCCACTCCTCCATACAGGTCTTCTCCAGATCTTTCAGATTTTGGTGCTGTCGCTGGGCAACACGGAGTTTCAGCTTCCTCCATAGATGTCAAATCAAATCAAATCACTTTTATTGGCACATCACCACAGCACATGTGCCTTGGTGAGTGAAATTCTTGAGAGCGTGCTCCAGACAGTGCAGAAACAATTTACATATAGACATTACCATACATACTTACAGACTTATAGAGATGACAATGTGTAACATACACATACATATACTCAGTACATACAGTGTACTATTAGACATACTTACAGTTATCAATACACATTATTGTACACATATACATACAATAATATGCGAAGATGCAGCAGATTATACATAAGCTGGTATATGCAAATGTCATGGATGTGCATTGGATGGTATCCAGCGGTAGCAAAAAGATTGTTGTATTAGTGCAGTGTACAAGTAGTCCAATTTGAACTAGAGGTCGACCGATTGATCGGACGATTTTTCAAATTTTTTAATTAATCGGCATCATCCGATTGTGCTGCAAATTAGGCCGATTAATATACAGGCGTGTCTGTAAGCAACACATGATGCTGCCTCGTGCGGCAAGCAGATTGCCATTCCACCAGCACAATGGATAACCCTGTGATGTCCCCCTCTGCCTGCTAACTTTTTGAAGAGAGAACTACCTTGTAGGGCTGTGCGATTAATCGAAATCGAATCGCAATCACAATTTGAGACGTTGCGATTTGCTAATTGCAAAGCCTGCGATGTGGACGCGATGTTACTCTGATCCAGAGCATATGCACGACTGCCAGCCTTAACCAACAGAGTGAGCACACCTCCATTCTCCCGATCAGCACTGCTCTAGCCATCTGCGTATACGCCCACCATTTAAAAAGGGTCAGATCGAAAGTTAGGCTAATTAAAACTAAAGAAAACACACACACATATACATATATATATATATATATATATATGCACTGCATGTTCGCTAATTCAGAAGACCACACACACAGCCCGTGTCTCGTAATGCTCTTTTATACTCACGGTCTCGCGTCCGGTTCTGCTCCGCAAGTCTCTCACGAGCGCATCTGGCAATATGGCCGAGGCCTGACACACGCACACAACCTATGTCAACTTGCGCCTGGCTCCGCGTTTGAAACGAATGTAAATTAAGTCTAACTGCTTGCTAATTTCGCTTGGATGAAATGAAACATTCAGCACATTTTCCACTTGTTCTTAAAATCCCAAATACTTACAAATGAATAAATCAGCCCATGTAACACTTTAATAATTGACTAAAGAAATACAGTTCTTTATTTATAAAAAGTAAACAAATCTTTCCTGTGAAATTCAGTAATTCTGTGAAGTACAGGTGTATCTCAATAAATTAGAATGTCGTGGAAAAGTTAATTTATTTCAGTAATTCAACTCAAATTGTGAAACTCGTGTATTAAATAAATTCAATGCACACAGACTGAAGTAGTTTAAGTCTTTGGTTCTTTTATTTGTGATGATTTATGCTCACATTTAACAAAAACCCACCAATTCACAAATCTCAACAAATTAGAATACTTCATAAGACCAATAAAAAAAAAAAAAAAAATTTGTGAATTGTTGGCCTTCTGGAATGTTAATTTACTGTATTTGTACTCAATACTTGGTAGAGGCTCCTTTTGCTTTAATTACTGCCTCAATTCGGCGTGGCATGGAGGTGATCAGTTTGTGGCACGGCTGAGGTGGTATGGAAGCCCAGGGGTGTATTCCAGAAAGCACGGTTAACTTACCTTCAGCTAAACCCTGAACTTTGGGTTGATTAACCCCAAACCTTGCTTACTCAAGGTATGTGGTTCCAAAAACGCATCCGAAGTAAGTTCATTCAACACAGAGTATGTTCCTGGTTAAGACTCAAGACATTCTCAACAGAGCGACGAATCGATGAGTCACTATGGAAATGGATGCTAAGAAAAAGCGCACCATGCTGTTTCTTCTTCTTTTGTTCAGTGGTTGTTTACATGCATATCGCCACCTAATTGATGGTTGTGTAAAAAAAAATTTTCTCCCGTTTAATCTTTAATCCTTGAGAATATGACCTATATTTTTAGTTTGATGCTAATTATATATTGTCATATCAGATATGTATTTTTATTATAGAAATACATTATAGAAAATGCCAATCCATGTGTGAGATGATAATATAAAATGTAATAAGTATGTAATAAGTATATATAATATAATAAATTAAACATTACCTGGTCATAGTCTTTTATAATTTATACAGATAACTGTTATATATGCCAATAAAATAAATAAAATAACCATATTAGAATAATATATTTCCTTATTTATTACTTATATAAGCGCTTATATATATTATTATATAATATTAGATTATATAATGTTGTGCGCTATCTGTCAGGCTCACTGAAGGCTAGTCAGTGTGTCACGCGTGCACTGATATCACTGAAGTGAACTAACCCTGAACATAACCTGCTCCGGAGCAGGTTATCTTCAGAGAGCAAGTAACTATGGTTACTTACTTACCCTGAAAGTAAACTCCGATTTTGGAACTGAAAGCCGAGTTTATCCGCTCGCTTATCCTCAAACTTACCCGAGTATGTCACACAACCTGCTTTCTGGAATACACCCCAGGTTGCTTTGATAGCGGCCTTCAGGTCATCTGCATTATTAGGTCTGGTGTCTCTCATATTCCTCTATGGGGTTCAGGTTAGGCAATGAATCTAAAATATATGAAAGTTTCACTTTTTGAAATAACTTACAAGAAAAAAAAAAAAACTTTTTCACACCATTCTAAGTTATTGAGGTTCACCTGTACATAAATAATATTTTGGCATTCAAATGCATCGCGAATACGGAAACATTTGATTTTGTGTCGAATGAGAGACCCATTGTTGGTTTCAGTTTCGTTTTAGCCTAAATTAATTAATTTGGCTTGTCGTTTATAGCTAGCTTCTTATATTTTTAATTCTTGTTCTTTCCTAAATACTGTTAATTGAAAGAATTTGTTGTGGAATGAGAGGAACTAAAATAGCCTAGCTATGTTTACAGTGTTTATTATAATGTTTGTAAACATTTTGCGTCGGCATTAGGCCCATTTCTGAATGAAATAATAAAATGTGACTTATACGTGACTTTTCTCTCTCTTTCTCTCTCTCTCTAAAAAAAACATATTTTTTTATACCCACAGCATATTTTAACCATGCAGCAAACCTTTTTAAATATTTTGATAAATTACTGAAAAAAAAATGAACATCCCTGAGATGAAGGGAAAAAAGAAAGAAGGAAAATCAGCAAAACATATCCGCCAAAAAAAAACGGCATCATATATCGGTCATCGGCTGCCCTGATTTCTAAATATCGGCATTGGCCAGAGGAAAACCCATATCGGTCGACCTCTAGTTTGATCTGTATTGGAATTAAAGTGCAGTGCGTGGCATACCGTAAGGTGGGAGTATGCTATAGGGTGTATTAGTTCTGACTGTTCATTAGCCTGATAGCCTGAGTAAAAAAAACTATCCCTCAGTCGGCTAGTGCGGGATCGGATGCTGCGGATATGTCTTCCTGAGGGCAGCAGAGAGAGCAGTCTGTGGGATGGGTGGCTGGGCTCACTGAAGATCCTCCGGCCTTTCCTTATACAATGCCTGGCGTAGATGTCCTGGAGGGAGGGACGCTCACCTCCAACAATGTGATGGGCAGTTCGCATGACCCTTTGCAGAGCTTTGAGGTTACCAGCAGTGCTGTTTCCGAACCTGGCGGTGATGCAGCCGGTCAGGATGCTCTCCACAGTGCAGGTGTAGAATGTTCTGAGGATGCTCTGAGGATGTTCTGAGATGTTCTAATGGGTTCAGGTCTGGAGGCTGGCTAGGCCACTCCAGGACCTTGAAATGCTTCTTACGGAGTCACTCCTTAGTTGCCCTTGTTGTGTGTTTGGGGTCATTGTCATGCTGGAAGACCCAGCCATGACCCATCTCCAATGCTCTTACTGAGGGAAGGAGGTTGTTGCCCAAAATCTTGCGATACATGGCCCCATCCATCCTCCCTTCAAGGTGCAGTCGTCCTGTCCCCTTTGCAGAAAAGCACCCCCAAAGCATAATGTTTCCACCCCCATGCTTCACGGTTAGGATGGTGTTCTTGGGATTGTACTCATCCTTCTTCCTCCAAACACGGTGAGTGGAGTTTATACCAGAAAGTTCTAATTTGGTCTCATCTGAACACATGACCTTCTCCCATGCCTCCTCTGGATCATCCAGATGGTCTTTGGCAAACTTCAGACAGGCCTGGACATGTGCTGGCTTGAGCAGGGGTATCCATGATAGTGTAGTGTGTTGCTAATGGTAACCGTTGAGACTGTGGTCCCAGCTCTCTTCAGGTCATTGACCAGGTCCTCCCGTGTAGTTCAAGGCTGAGCCCTCATTTTTCTCAGGATCATTGATACTCCACGAGGCGAGATCTTGCATGGAGCCCCAGTCTGAGGGAGATTGACAGTCATCTTGAATTTCTTCCATTTTCTAATAATTGCGCCAACAGTTGTTGACGTCTCACCAACCTTTTTGCCTATTGTTCTGTAGCCCATCCCAGCCTTGTGCAGGTCTACAATTTTGTCCCTAGTGTCCTTAGACAGCTCTTTGGTCTTGCCCATAGTGGAGAGGACAGAGTCTGATTGATTGAGTGTGTCTTTTAAAAGGTGTCTTTTATACAGGTAACAAGTTCAAACAGGTGCAATTAATACAGGTAATGAGTGGAGGATAGGAGGGTTTCTTAAAGACAAACTGACAGGTCTGTGAGAGCCAGAGTTCTTGCTGATTGGTAGGTGATCAAATACTTATTTCATGCAATAAAATGGAAGTTAATTATTTTAAAATCATACAATGTGATGTTCCGGATTTTTTTAAGATTCTGTCTCTCACAGTTGAGGTGTACCTACAATGAAAATTACAGATCTCTCCATTCTTTGTAAGTGGGAAAACTTGAAAAATCGGCAGTGTATCAAATACTTATTTGCCCCACTGTAACTAATAATAATAATAATAATAATAATAATTCATTACATTTATACTGGAGAAATCTCGTAGGTATATTTAAGAAAATTTGTTTGGCTGTTTAGACTGTAGTTCTATGCCTTTCCCTTTATTGGCATGAATGTTTTGAAACTGCCCTTTAATAACAATGCATAGTTTTATTCTGAAATATCAGCATCCATCATTTTCTTGCTAATCGAAACAGCACCATATAGATATTTAAATCTTTATATGTCACACTGATACACAGAGCTGATGATGTGTACTCCCAATCAAATATTAGAATACTGAATTAGAATAATACATAATTAGAATTATGTTCTGTGAATAGTTTTTATTGTTGAGGAATGTTTGATTTTTGTGTCAGTTTTGTTTTCTCAATTATTATTTTTAATACATTGAATTATGTAATCAAACTGCTTAGCCATGGAATTCTTTATGCATTTATTGTTACATTAAAATTATTTTCAGTTTATATTATTTGAATATATTTAACGGAAATTGACACGGCCTAAATTTACCTATAACGTTGTTAGGATCATCAGAGCCATAATGATATTTAAGATGGAAATATTCTTTACTTTTTAATTAATTAGTTTGTTTGTTTTACTTTTTTGTGTGTCATGTAGCATGATTTGCTTTAGAATACTGCTGTGCTGAAAATTTGAACTAAAAATTATTAGTTAACTTAAACTGTCTTTAAACTGCCACATGCATAAGACTTAAACATACCATGTGGCATGCAGAGAACAAGAGTTTTAACCCCTTCATTGGGATAACATCCCAGAGCAAGAGAGCATGATCTGGATGTTTCCAGAATGATTAAAAAGGTCAATATGCTGATAATTTTGACAATGTTTGACCTTTTATGGAAAAAAAATAACTGAGCTGAATTGAAATAACTTTTTCTTTGTTTGCCTCTTTCACATCATGCATGAGCATCCTACGCTGATATTGTCCCCTGACTGGCCTTCAGTGAGTGACCCGACTCCTAAAACACAGAATCGATCTCACATAGCACTCTTATTTACATGCCGCAACCCACAGCCCACTCATACCTGCTGCACTGGCAGGTGTACAAGTAGCTAAACATCTGCCTTCTGATTATAGAACAAAGGGTTTTAGGTGACCAAAATCTTCCAGATGACAGGACAAAGAGACATCAATAGCAGAGTTCCCCTACATTTAAAAGGGAAGTACAACATACTGTGATCAATTCTTAACATTTAAATATAATAATTGCACAGTGTTTTAAGCAGTGTTAGGTGCAGCTAGGGAAAACTAGCCCACGTGTCTTATTGATATTCTGTCGATACATGCCATAGCGAAGAGTCCCATTCCTGAAGGACTTGTGCAACTGCAAGTTTTCTTGTTAATCAATCAATGCTTTTGAAACCAGTGGAGAAAACTCTCAAACAATCAGGTCAGTGTTGCTGTCAATCAAATATCCACACACAAGCAAAATGCAGTAAAATGCTTTCCGTCAGTGTGAATGACATCATCTCCTGTAGGATTACCGGAATGTCACTAAGGTCAAAAATCTGTCGATCATCTGGTGGTTCTCAATTTATATGACAGAGCATCACAGATAAGATTTGATCAGACATGTCTAATATTAAATTCCCAGATCTCCATTTTATGCGCAATGTTGTTTTTGTTGATTTAGTATTGTATTTAGAAGTATCCTATGCTCACATATCAGCATGATCGTTAAAATGTACATAACTGGACAAACCTCATACCCTGTCTTCCATTTTAGCTAAAATGCTGAATTGGAAGAAGCAGAGGGGAAAAACACATTATAAAAATATTATATAAGATAAAATTATATTTTATGTGATCTCTTTTGGAAGAAACTGTCATTTTTGCTTGTTGATATCTTTTGTGCTCCCAGCTGTTATAGAAACAAACAT
Organism: Barbus barbus; assembly: GCF_936440315.1. NCBI lineage: Eukaryota > Metazoa > Chordata > Actinopteri > Cypriniformes > Cyprinidae > Barbus > Barbus barbus. Next base: position 10,722,323 of record NC_136738.1, read on the forward strand.
TAAGCTCTGAAATTTTTGGACGAATAATCATGCAATTTTTTATTTAATTTTGTATAATTAAAAACAATTAAAAATAAATAAATAGTTTCCTAAGCTGGTTTGAAGAGATTTGCTTAAACTGCTGCTACAACAATGCCTGTTTTAAACTACAGTATGCAATAATATATATACATATATATATATATATATATATATGTATATGATTGCATGACCTCTTAACATTCACAAATAAATAAAATGAAGGACAGTAGATACCAGGGCCTCATTGCTATCACACAGCAGATGAACTAAACTCATGCTTGGGAGCCTTCAGAAAATGTCATGGAATTATGAATAATAATAATAATAGTCATGTAGACTATGGACTCTTCTCACAAAGGGTGAGTTATGACACTGACTGTTTAACCAGTTACTATAATATAATTATTATACAATTCTTAAAATATAATAAAAATATATTATTCTTAAATTCTTAAAATATAATGTTCTCTTGATGCTAACAGTGCTACTGATACTTTCTGTTCCACTCTGACGTCTTGTTTAAATACTTTCTGCCCCTTATCTTCCAAGCCAGCCTATACCACCCCTTCTGCCCCTTGGCTATCTGATGTTCTCCGCGAACATCGTTCTAAACTCAGGGCCGCAGAAAGGGTATGGCGCAAATCACGAAATCCTTCTGACCTTAATTTATATCAATCACTCCTCTCTGACTTCTCTGCTAATGTTTCCACTGCTAAAAGGACATATTATCATGACAAAATTAACAATTCGCCTAATTCTCGCATGCTCTTTAAAACATTTTCCTCGCTCCTTTGTCCTCCTCTTCCTCCTCCTTCATCATTCCTAACAGCTGACGACTTTGCCACATTCTTCATTAATAAAATTACAAACCTCACCTCACAATTTTCCACACCACAATCTATCAAACATATCTTACCAGCAAACATACACTCGTTCACATCCTTCTCTCCACTCTCTGAGGCAGAGGTCTCTAAACTCATCCTTTCCAGTCATCCTACTACCTGTCCGCTTGATCCTATTCCATCTCATCTCCTTCAAGCCATTTCTCTTGCAGTTGTAAATGCACTCACTCACATCGTTAATACATCCCTTCACACTGGAATTTTTCCCTCAGCATTTAAACAGGCTCGTATAACTCCACTTCTTAAAAAACCCACTCTTAACCCAACTCTTTTAGGGAACTATAGATCGGTTTCCCTTCTTCCTTTCATTGCAAAAACACTTGAACGAGTTGTGTTCAACGAAGTATCTGTCTTTCTCACACAGAACAACCTCCTGGACAGTAACCAATCTGGCTTCAGAAGTGGACATTCGACCGAAACTGCCTTGCTTTCTGTTGTTGAAGCCCTAAGACTTGCAAAAGCGGCTTCCAAATCTTCATTACTTATCTTGCTGGATCTGTCTGCTGCTTTTGATACGGTCAACCATCAGATCCTCTTGTCAACCCTATTGAGAAAGGGCATCTCAGGAACCGCACTCCAGTGGTTTGAGTCTTACCTCTCTGATAGGTCCTTCAAAGTAGAGAGGTGAGGTATCCAAGTCACAACATCTAGCTACTGGGGTGCCTCAGGGCTCAGTTCTTCGACCAATTCTCTTTTCTGTCTACATGGCATCACTAGGTTCTGTCATTCAGAAACATGGCTTTTCATATCACTGCTATGCTGATGACACTCAACTCTACCTCTCATTCCATCCTGATGATCCGACGATAGCTGCTCGCATCTCAGCGTGTCTAACAGACATTTCTTGCTGGATGATGCACCATCACCTTCAACTCAACCTAGCTAAGACAGAACTGCTTGTAGTTTCAGCTAACCCATCGCTTCATCACAATCTCACCTTCCAGTTAGGCTCATCTACCATAACTCCTTCAAAAACAGCCAGAAACCTTGGAGTTGTGATTGATGGTAAGCTAAATTTCTCAGACCACATTGCTAAAACTGCCCGGTCCTGCAGATTTGCATTATACAATATTAAGAAGATCAGGCCCTTTCTCTCGGAACATGCAACACAACTCCTTGTTCAGGCTCTTGTTCTGTCCAGACTTGACTATTGCAATGCTCTCTTGGCAGGTCTTCCAGCCAATTCTATTAAACCTCTACAATTAATCCAAAATGCCGCTGCAAGATTAATCTTTAATGAGCCGAAAAGAACGCACGTCACGCCTCTGTTCATCAATTTGCACTGGCTACCAATAGCTGCTCGCATTAAATTCAAGGCATTAATGTTTGCCTAGAGAACCACCACTGGCTCTGCACCCCTTTACCTAAATTCATTAATTCAGACTTATATGCCCTCTAGAAGCTTGCGTTCTTTTCCCACAGAAAAACACTTTCACTGACTTTTTCATTAACTGTTCCCATCTGGTGGAATGACCTGCCCAACTCAATCCGAGTAGCCGAATCCTTACCCATCTTCAAGAAACGGCTAAAAACTCATCTGTTCCATCTTTACTTGACCCTCTAACTCTAGCACTCTCTATTCTAATTGTATTTTATCTATATGTCTTTTTATAAAAAAAAAATATAATAATAATAATTATCTGTACTGCGTTAGGCTAACCAAGACTTGTAATAGCACTTGCACGTTGTTGCTCTTTTGTTGGTTTTGATTGCTTCTTATGTCTTCATTTATAAGTCGCTTTGGATAAAAGCGTCTGCTAAATGACTAAATAAATAAACTAAATGAACACCTGCTAACTAGGGTGATTAAACGCTATTTGTCATGTGACGTGAACTTTGATCAGTTAATTATTCATATCAGGTTCAAAGACGTAAGTTGTATTCGTACTAAAGTCATGGTAACCACAGTGACAGTGGTTTTACTGTGATTATTTGAAGTTAAAGCACATTAAACAGGACACCTACCATGCTATTTACCACAGTAACTGTGGTTTTACTGTGGTATTTGAAGTTAAAACGCATACACATTAAACAGGACACCTACCATGCTATTACCACAGTAACTGTGGTTTTACTGTGGTATTTGAAGTTAAAACACAAACATGACACACTTTACCATGCTTTTACCATGGTAACTGTGGTTTTGCTGTGGTAGTTTTGGTAAAAAGCACAATTACAACGCTTATCATGTTTTTACTGCCATAAAGTTAGTTTTACTGTGATACGTATAGTAGTAGCTCAGTAACCACCAAACATACTACGGTTTTAACACTGTAATGGTAGTTTTGATGTGCTTTTACAATAAATATCGCAGTAATCACAACACTTACCATGTTTTTAATACATTTTTTTATATATATTTTTTTGTAAAAGATTTTCATAGTATTTATTCCATTTTGCAGTTCATTTCAGAACTTTCATTTCTTGCAGAATATCAAAATCAACTGCGGGCGGGAGATCGTTCGTTTTCCTTTTTAGCGCCCAAACTCTGGATCAGTCTACCTAACACTGTTCGGGAAGCAGACACAGTCTGTCAGTTTAAATCTAGATTAAAGACCCATCTCTTTAACCTGGCTTACACATAACAAATTATCACATTTCTATAATTCAAATCTGTTAAAGGATTGTTAGGCTGCATTAATTAGGTCAACCAGAACCGGGAACACTTCCCAAAACACCCGATGTACTTGTTACATCATTAGAAGAATGGCATCTACGCTAATATTAGTCTGTTTCTCTCTTATTCCGAGGTCACTGCAGCCACCCAGATCCAGTCCGTATCCAGATCAGATGGTGGATCAGCACCTAGAGATGACCTCTACAGCCCTGAACGTCAGCGGAGATCAGGACACCTAGATGAGCCCCAGAGACTGATTCCCAGTGAAGACCCTGTCTCCTAGACGGCCATCGGGCCAAGACCACAGGAACCAGAAGAGTCCTTTGCACAATCTGACTCTGCTGCAGGCTAGATTTAAACTGCTGATTTTGTCTGGCCAGAGGAGAATGACACTATTTCAACACACTATTTCCCAGTCTAAATCATGTAAAGCTGATGTAAAGCCCCCCAGCTTTATATCAGGCTGATGTAATGCTGCTTTGACACGATTTGCATTGTTAAAAGTGCTATATAAATAATAGTGACTTGACTTGACTATTAATAATTCAGTATTTCAATTTAACACTTGTATGATATTGTACAAGTGTACTTGTAGACAATCCTGCAATGTTTACTCTACTGCTGTCATTAGTCATTGCCTCAGCCCCTGTACAGTCTCATTTGACACTATCGCAGTATTTTAAATCAGTTTCACCCCTTCTTGGAAAGTAGTCGGATGTCCCACACAGTCAGAATTTTTTTTGTCTATTGGCTTCTTAAAAAATTGTTTCAAATGGGCCCCATCAGTTCATGTTCCAACTATGCATGATCTGTCTCTCTGCGCCTCGTAATTTATCTGTTTCCATGAGTGGAAATGCTAGTTTGATGTGTCACGTAATTTATCAAATCTTTGATTAATTTGTCATAACCAGATCAATTACACTACTGATAACAGCCCTGTTAGCATGTAATCATGTTTAAAACAATTCATATGAATATAGTTTGCTATTAATGACCTACTTTTAATACTTATTACATGAATGCATGCAACATTTATTTATGCAACATCTTTACAGGGGCTGCTTTTAAAGTCTAAAAAAGTAAAAGCGAATACGATCATCCATGATGCTGCGATGATACTGCTTCTATAGCATTTTCTCATGCCGAATACACAGAGAAAATTAAGTCGTGATAACGACAAAACAACTTTCGTTATGTCGAGATCACGAGAAAATTAAGTCGTGATAACGACAAAACAACTTTCGTTATGTCGAGATCACAAGAAAATTAAGTCGTGATCACGAGAAAACAAGACAGAAAAATTATAATAATGCATGGCCGCTTAGAACTTCCGTAATTATAGCATGTTAGCAAATAAGTGTGACTAAAACATTTTTGATCTTAAGTTTTTTTTTAAAACTGCACCTTCTGTTTTTCTTAGATAAAAGCTGAAAGGTGTTATAAAAGTGGTTTAGTTGATATAAACATCAATTTACATTATTTCATTGTTTTGTAAATGCTGGGGTAAATGCAAGAAATGTCCTTTGAATTGTGTGTAATAATAAGTAGTTGTTTGATAGTTGATTAACCTGAATCAATTGGCTTACACTGCACAGACTAAAAGACATTTGTGTTTTAAGATGGAAGCATGAACTTTGGAGAAAGATTTTAGAAGAAAAAGACACATTTAGCGCAGCAATAGATACTATAGAGGTAAAAAAAGAGACTCCAATCTCTGAGAACAACACAGGGTAATGGGTGTCTCATGAGCAAGTCCTGTGAAATGCTAATGGGGCATGATGCAAGAATAGAAAAGGGTAGAATGTGAAAACTGTCAGATATAATTGTGACTCAACTCAGTTTGTTGTCCATGATGAAGAGAATACATATAGGTAGGTTTTCCTGCCCTTCTACCCCCAGGGGCCAGTTGCACCTCCGGGAAGAGCCAAAAATGCTTATGTACTTATACTTAAGTTGATTAAATAATGTTGGGCACAGTTTTCAGAAATATATGGAAAGGTGGCATAAAGTCATTTTAAATATTGTTCACTAAAATACCAAATTTCAGCCTGCATCTCAAATATGTCATAGAGGTTTGCACAATGAACATATTTAGGTAGCCATTTTTCCATTAAAGATAGTATTTACTTAATTTCATTAATAAAAAGATTTTAAACTACATTACATAAGCCTCTGTCAGTCTGTCAATGGAACGGGAAAGATGTTTGTAGTTCAATGATGTTATGCTTAGGGTTAGGGTTAGGATCTCGCTAAAGGAATAATTTCTCTCAACACAGCAACACTTCATTGTTCACAGGTGTTCAACATAGCAACACCTGTTAACTTGCACCGCTATTTTTGAGCATTTTGTATATATATATTACAAATAATATATTACAAACGTGATAATATCAGCCAAACATCCTTTTGTAACAGGATGCGCTGTTTAATATGAGTTAAAAGATAGTCCAACCACAGACAGTCCTGCGGGTGACAAGGGAAATTCACAGCCAATTACTGTCACGATTCATGAATTCACTGTCTGCTGCCTGGTTCCTGGTCCTTGTCTTGTCATCGTGGTTCGTCTCACCTGGATTTACACCTTCACGGGATTATTCACGTCACATCATCGGCACGCTGTCTGGTTCCTGTGTCACCTGCCCGCCCGAGAGACTGTTCCTCTGTGTGTGTGTTCCCTCTTTATCTGACTATTAAAGTGTCATTGCTCGCATCCGTGCTTCCTGGATTTATTATTTGAACTTGTGACAGAACGATCTGACCAACTATGGATGCAGCGAGCAATTCCTCATCCACACTGGAGGATTTCATCCGCGCCAGTGTGGCGCGGATGGATTCACAAGAGAGGAACATGCAGGAGTCGGGTCGGGCTATTTCAGCGCTGGTGACGCAGGTGTCCGAGCTCACCCAGCAACTACAACATCTGCGAGGTCCCACTGTGCCATCCACGCCGCCTGTTCCCCTCGTATCACCTGTTAACGCCTCCCCATCAGAGCCCCGCCTACCCACTCCCGAGTTGTATGGCGGTGAGCCTAATTTTTGTAGGGCATTTTTGACCCGCTGCTCCATGCACTTCACCTTGCAACCGAGAACTTTCGCCGACGAACGGAGCAGGGTGGCTTTTGTACTCACCCTACTGACGGGGAGAGCGGCACTTTGGGGGACAGCGGTGTGGGAGAACCAAGATCCCTGCTGTGCCTCGTTCCAGACACTCTCCGCCGAGATGAAGAGGGTCTTTGACCGCGCTGTCGCAGGAAGGGAGGCAGCGCGTGTCTTGGCGGACCTCAGACAGGAGGAAAGGTCGGTGGCCGACTACTCTATTGAGTTCCGGACCTTGGCGGCAGAGTGTCAGTGGAACGAGGAGGCGCAGTGGGATATATTCCTGCATGGGTTGGCTGACCGCGTCCAGCGGGAGATTTACACACTGGATCTGCCGACCACCCTCAATGGCCTGATCGAGCTGGCCATTCGGGTGGATGCCCGTATCTCCAGAGTGGGAGGCCGGCCGGAATCCACTCGAGTTCATGCTACCACTCAGGATTTACGGGCCAGCGGCAGGGACGTGGTCAGCCCCGTCTACGATCACGAGCCCATGCAGGTAGGGCGAGCTCGGCTTTCCCGGGAGGAGAAGGAGAGGCGGAGATCCCAGGGCCTTTGTCTTTACTGTGGCGCGGCAGGACATTTCGCCTACAACTGCCCGGTAAAAGGGCCAGCCCGGCAGTAAGTTTGAGGCTACTGTCGGGTGGGATTTCCGCTGAAAAGACCTCATCAACATCCACATCCTCGGCTTTCCCGGGAGGAGAAGGAGAGGCGGAGATCCCAGGGCCTTTGTCTTTACTGTGGCGCGGCAGGACATTTCGCCTACAACTGCCCGGTAAAAGGGCCAGCCCAGCAGTAAGTTTGAGGCTACTGTCGGGTGGGATTTCCGCTGAAAAGACCTCATCAACATCCACACTCCTCCCGGTAAAACTACGATGGTCAGCCCACACTCACCACTGTCGCGCACTGCTGGATTCTGGGGCTGAAGGTAATTTCATGGACTACACTTTTGCACGTAGGACTCAAGTTCCCCTTCTCCCCCTCAATCATACCATCGCAGTCCACGCCCTCAATGGCCAAGCCCTTCCCACCATTTCATTCACCACTGGACCCATCACACTCATTGTATCTGGCAATCACACGGAAACCATGTCTTTCTACGTCCTGGACTCCCCCCTCGCACCCATTGTTCTAGGTCACCCTTGGCTCACCGAACACAATCCCAAGATAGATTGGCAGCAAGAATCAGTCTCTGAGTGGAGCAGCAAATGTTACGAGTCCTGTCTTGTGTCTGCTTGTCCGTCTGTTCCTGTTTCTGTTTTTCAGGAGAGGGCAGTGGATTGGTCAAGCGTGCCCACGGAGTATCACGACCTGAAGGAGGTGTTCAGTAAGTCTCGTGCTGCTTCTCTCCCTCCACATCGTCCCTATGACTGTGCTATAGAGTTACTACCAGGTACGTCTCCGCCTAAGGGCAAGTTATATTCACTTTCTGTTCCAGAGAGAGAGGCTATGGAGAAATATATTTCTGATTCTCTAGCAGCAGGGTTCATCCGCCCCTCCTCTTCTCCAGCGGGGGCGGGGTTCTTTTTTGTGGGAAAGAAGGACGGATCCCTGCGACCTTGTATTGATTACCGGAGACTGAACAACATCACGGTAAAGAATACTTATCCTTTGCCGTTAATGTCTTCAGCCTTCGAGAGATTGCAGGGAGCGTCTATTTTCACGAAATTGGATTTACGTAATACTTATCATTTGGTCCGCATTAGGAAGGGGTATGAGTGGAAGACTGCTTTTAACACCCCTAGGGGGCACTTTGAATACTTGGTCATGCCCTTCGGGCTTTCCAACTCCCCAGCAGTCTTCCAGGCACTCGTCAATGACGTGCTGCGAGATATGGTAGACCAGTTCACACATGTTTACCTGGAAGACATATTGATTTTTTCTTCATCTCTCCAGGAACATGTGCAGCACGTCCGGCGAGTGCTTCAGAGGTTGCTAGAGAATGGGCTTTTTGTCAAGGCGGAGAAATGCGTGTTTCATGCACAGTCTGTCCCTTTCCTGGGGAACATTGTGCCGTCCGAGGGAGTGCGCATGGATCCTGACAAAGTTAAGGCTGTGGTGGAGTGGCCAAGTCCAGATTCCCATAAGGCCCTACAGAGGTTTCTGGGCTTCGCCAACTTCTACCGGCGTTTTATTCGCAACTTCAGCCAACTAGCCGCACCCCTTACTGCCTTGACCTCCCCCAGAACTACGTTCAGGTGGTCAAACGCAGCTGAGGCTGCGTTTGCTAAACTGAAGGGCCGCTTTGTTTCAGCCCCCATCTTAGTCACCCCTGATCCATCACGTCAGTTCGTGGTGGAGGTCGATGCGTCAGAGGTGGGGGTAGGTGCAGTGCTATCCCAGCATTCTCCCGCGGACGACAGGATGCATCCCTGCGCGTTTTTGTCTCACCGTTTGTCCCCTGCCGAGAGTAATTATGACATTGGTAACCGAGAGTTGTTGGCAGTCAAGTTAGCATTGGAGGAATGGCGTCACTGGTTAGAAGGGTTGGGGGTACCTTTTATCGTATGGACCGATCATAAGAATCTTGAATACATCAGAACTGCTAAAAGATTGAACTCCAGGCAGGCTCGGTGGGCACTTTTTTTCAGACGTTTTGACTTTACTCTCTCGTACCGCCCGGGTTCCAAGAACATCAAACCCGATTCCTTGTCACGTATTTTTGACCGTTCCGATCGCCCGTTTACTCCAGAGTGCATTTTTCCGGAGACGCTTATCATCTCCACACTCACATGGGAGGTCGAATCGAAGGTCAAGACGGCCTTATAAGGGGTAACGCCTCCGGTCGGTTGCCCACCGAACCGGTTATTTGTGCCAGAGGGATTACGGTCCGAGGTCATTCAGTGGGGTCATTGTTCCAATGTGGCTTGTCATCCAGGAGTCAGTTGCACTACATCTTTAGTCAAGCAACGATTTTGGTGGCCACTCATGGCTCGCGATGTTCACAGTTTTGTTTTGGCTTGCTCTGTTTGTGCCACTGGTAAGACTTCCAATAGACCCCCAGCCGGGCTCCTTCAACCGCTGCCGGTCCCTTCGAGACCCTGGTCCCATATCGCTCTAGATTTTGTCACCGCCCTCCCACCCTCTCAGGGTAACACGGTAGTTTTGACCGTGGTGGACCGATTCTCGAAGGCGGCCCACTTTATTCCCTTGCCCAAATTACCCTCAGCCAAGGAGACAGCGTTAACAGTCGTTGACCACGTCTTTCGGTTACATGGCCTCCCGACGGCCGTGGTCTCCGACAGAGGACCCCAATTTGTGTCCAAATTTTGGCGAGAGTTTTGTAAATTACTGGGTGCTACTGTTAGTCTGTCCTCAGGGTTTCATCCCCAGAGCAATGGTCAAACTGAGAGAGCCAACCAGGATTTGGAGAGAATGTTGCGATGTCTGGTCTCCAAGAATCCTTCCTCATGGAGCCAACAACTGTCAATGGTGGAGTACGCCCACAATTCGTTACCAGTATCATCCACAGGCCTATCTCCGTTTGAATGTAGTATAGGTTACCAGCCACCAATTTTTCCTAGTCTGGAATCCGAAGTCGCGGTTCCCTCCGCTCACGCTTTTGTCCAGAGGTGTCATCGCACTTGGACTAGAGCCCGGAGACTCTACTCCACGTGGGAGCGCGCACCAAGGCCAAGGCCGATCGCCACCGGTCTAGACCTCCCGCATACATCGTCGGTTCCAAAGTGTGGCTTTCTACCAAGGACATTCCTCTCCGCTCCGTCTCTAATAAAATTGCTCCTAAATTCATTGGCCCATTCGCTGTCACCAAGATCATTAGTCCTGTGGCAGTCCGTCTCAATCTTCCTCCAGTGTACAGGAGAATTCATCCCGTTTTCCATGTATCCAAAATTAAACCCGTGTTTTATGCACGCATTAATCCGCCAACCCCGGTTCCCCCACCGCCGCGACTCGTAGAAGGGGAACCTGCTTATTCGGTCAATCGTATTCTGGACTCTAGGCGGAGGGGACGTGGATTCCAGTACTTGGTGGACTGGGAAGGTTACGGTCCGGAGGAGAGAAGTTGGGTACCTGCTAGAGACATTCTGGATCACTCCCTTATCGATGATTACAATCGACAGGTAAGGGAGTCTGGGAACGCCAGGAGGCGTTCCTAGGAGGGAGGGTACTGTCACGATTCATGAATTCACTGCTCTCTTCATGCCTCGTGTATTGTTGTTGTGTATGTGTGAGCTGACGTCACCGCTCATCAGCGCGCCAGCTGATCTCATTCCCCGCACCAGCTGCTGCCAATCTATCCTCCTATAAAGTCTCACCGCATTCTCTCCTGTTTGTCAGATCGTTGGTTGATGTCGTCTGAGTGTGTCCCGTGTCTTCGTCTGCTGCCTGGTTCCTGGTCCTTGTCTTGTCATCGTGGTTCGTCTCACCTGGATTTACACCTTCACGGGATTATTCACGTCACATCATCGGCACGCTGTCCGTCTGGTTCCTGCGTCACCTGCCCGCCCGAGAGACTGTTCCTCTGTGTGTGTGTTCCCTCTTTATCTGACTATTAAAGTGTCATTGCTCGCATCCGTGCTTCCTGGATTTATTATTTGAACTTGTGACAATTACATCACAGCTGAGCACACGTTACACTTCCTTATCCACTTATGGTAATCTATGACGGATTTCTTCCGTTTTTCGGCTGAAGGGATATATTTGATTAACACTAAATTAAATTAGCTACCTATTAGATTGTTTTTATTAACGTCTACACTTACCCAAGACCTAATCCCCTACAATAATGCAAATGCAGTCATTTCTGTTCAGCGTGACAAAATTTCCGCAATACTGATGTGCGCATGCCCAGTAGCCGCAGCTGTATCCCGTCTAACCTTAAACCGATAGATTCCTCTCATTGAATAAGATTACTGAATTATTTGTGTGATGCAAAGATTATTTTTTTTACCAAAGGCAAGCGCATTTACTAATCAAATGACGCGCTTCTAACATTTACACTGTATGTATAGTGTTTTAAAGGTATAAATTAATCACTTTTGTGTTTCTGTGATTTGCGATTCTCTAAAACTTGAACTCTAGGAATAAAAACTGAAAGAAAAAAAAAATGAAAGAAGAAAGCATAATGAACACGCATCGTTTTGTAAGTATTTCACAGTATTTATTGAAATGTCAAACACATTTAGACAAACATAATGCCAGAACCACTGCACTGCATTCAAGCTCGTTTTTGCCACTATGAAGAATAAAAAAAACTGTTAATTATAAAAATATATCCAGATAGAGGCAATTAATTATAGTAAAAGATGACTTAAAAGTAAAATAAAAAAAAATTATTAAATTGACTAAATGCAAAGCAAATTAAAATTGATAGTAATAATAATTGTAAATGTTAACTATTTTCAGTATGAAAATGCTTTTATAAAAAAAAAAAAACAAATACAGTATATGCATTTTCTTAAAAATTAAATTGACTAAAAAGTTATACTGGAACTACCTGTATCTGACTGACTAGGGGATGGATGTAATGTATTAATTATAAGATTATAATTATATCCAGGTGGCATTTCTGTGTGTGGGGATGATTAAGAAGGACTGCTTTATCTGTAAGTAATCCTGTAAGACAGAAATACAGGAAATATTATTACATTACAGGCAACTTGTCGGTTTATACATTACTGTGGGTTTTCTTTCTTTAGACTGTAAAAGCAGCCTCTGTAAAGATGTTGCATAAATAAATGTTGCATGCATTCATGTAATAAGTATTAAAAGTAGGTCATTAATAGAACATTTATATTCATATGAATTGTTTTAAACATGATTACATGCTAACAGGGCTGTTATCAGTAGTGTAATTGATCTGGTTACTACAAATTAATCAAAGATTTGATAAATCACGTGACACAAATTTAAAAGTGCTGGCTAATGCTAAACGTAAATTCAGTAAGATTGTTATCCACATCGGCGCTAATGATGTTCGACTTCGCCAGTCGGAGATCACTAAAAATAATATTAAAGAGGTGTGTGAATTTGCAAGTACGATGTCAGACACTGTAATATGCTCTGGTCCTCTCCCTGTTTACCGTGGCGATGAGATTCATAGCAGACTGTCGTCACTCAATGGCTGGATGTCTAAGTGGTGCCTGCAGAATAGCATAGACTTTATAGACAATTGGACAAGTTTTTGGGGCAGACCTGACCTGTTGAAAAGAGATGGTGTTCATCCCTCCTGGGGTGGTGCCGCTCTTCTCTCTAGAAATATGGCACATAGTCTTAGAGTTCATACTTGACTAACTGGGGCCCAAGTCAGGAAGCAGACAGACTGGCTAAACCGACCGTCTGCTAGCCGCCTTACATCACAGAAGTCAGTTAATTCTCAGCACATAGAGACTCCTTCACCCAGATATCACACTATAGACACTGTGTCTGTTCCCCGAACTAGAAAATACAGAAAACGTCCAAACCAAATTAAGAGTGACAATTTAATTGATGTTCAACAAATAAAAAATGTTTACAATACAGAGAAACAATTGATAAAGCTTGGCTTACTGAATATCAGGTGTCTTTCTACAAAAGCACTTTTTGTAAATGATTTGATCAATGATAATAATCTAGATTTGCTCTGTTTGACAGAAACATTGCTAAAACCAGATGAATACATTACTTTAAATGAGTCCACCCCCCAAGATTACTGCTATAAAAATGAGCCACGTCTGAAAGCTAAAGGGGGAGGAGTTGCTACAATTTATAGCAATATTCTCCGTATTTCTCAGAGGGCAGGCTTTAAGAATAACTCGTTTGAACTTATGGTGCTGCGTATAACATTATCTAGAGAAACACGTGTTAGTGATAAATCCCCTGTGATGTTTGTACTGGCTACTGTATGCAGGCCACCAGGGCACCACACAGACTTTATTAAAGAATTTGCTGATTTTCTATCTGAGTTAGTACTCGCTGCAGATAAAGTCTTAATTTTTTGCGATTTTAATATCCATGTCGATAATGAAAAAGATGCATTAGGATCAGGATTCATAGACATTCTGAACTCTATTGGGGTTAGACAACACGTTTCAGGACCTACTCATTGTCGAAATCATACTCTAGATTTAATACTGTCACATGGAATTGATGTTAGTGGTGTTGAAATTCTGCAGCAAAGCGATGATATCTCAGATCATTATCTAGTCTTGTGTAAACTCCATATAGCTAAAACTGTAAATTCTACACCTTGTTACAAGTATGGTAGAACCATCACCTCTACCACAAAAGACTGCTTTGTAAGTAATCTTCCTGATTTATCTCAATTCCTCAGAATTGAGATCACTGGATCATTGCTACACTCAGTTCAAGGATGCCTACAAAGCCCGCTCACTACCGGCTTTTGGCAAATCGGACCATGCCGCCATTTTTCTAACACCGGGATACAAACAAAGGCTCGTTCAGGAACCTGCAGAGAGTAGTGACGCGCTGGTCCTCCCACTCAGAGACTATGCTGCAGGCGGCGCTTGATGACGTCGACTGGGACATGTTCCGGCCGAGTTCTTCTGACGTCAGCGAGTTCACGGATGTAGCATTAAGCTTTGTAAACACGCTAACCGAGCAAGCTACAGAAACAATAACTATAAGGACATTCTCCAATCAGAAACCGTGGGTGGATGGAACAATCCGTGCCGCGGTTAACACACGCACTGCCGCTTACAATGAGGCTCTTCTGTCTGGGAATACGAGCGAGTACAAAGCATCGTGCTATGCTCTCCGACGCGCAGTAAGAGCCGGCAAACACAGATACAGAGAGAGAATTAAGTCTCATTTCCAGCTCAACGACTCTCGACGGATGTGGCAGGGACTGAGGACCATCTGTGACTTCGGAAACAAATCCTCCATGGAGGTGAGAGCAGATCCGTTGCTGGCTGACGAGTTAAACATCTTCTATGGCCGCTTCGATGGCAACGGCGGCGGCGCGTCTCTGCCGACCAGCGCGTCAGGAAGCAGCAGGCAGAGCAGCGATGATCCTGTAATCACCGTGTCGGATGAGGTTCGGAGGGCGCTAAAGAGAGTGAACGTCAGGAAAGCAGCCGGACCTGATGGAATAACCGGCCGTGTTCTGAGGTCCTGCGCCAATCAGCTCGCTGGTTTGTTCACTTCCATTTTTAATGAGTCCCTTGCTACCTCCGTCAAAAAATCCATTATTATTCCTGTGCCAAAGAACAATAAACCCTCTTGCCTGAATGACTATCGCCCAGTTGCCCTCACATCTATAGTCATGAAGGTTTTTGAGAGACTTGTAAAGAGCCACATTTGCTCCTCCATACCGGATACTCTGGACCCTCTTCATTTTGCCTATCGCCCAAACAGATCCACGGACGATGCCATTTCTCACGTCCTACACTCTTCCCTCACACACATGGACAGCAACAATGGGAATTATGTAAGGCTGCTATTCATTGACTATAGCTCAGCTTTCAACACAATAGTCCCCATCAAGCTGGCATCTAAACTCACAGACCTCGGCCTAAACTCCTCACTCTGTGACTGGATTCAAGACTTCCTCACCGGCAGACCTCAAGTGGTGAAAGTTGGCCAGTTCACCTCAAACTCCATCACTCTGAACATAGGAGCCCCACAGGGCTGTGTCCTGAGTCCCCTGCTCTTCTCTCTCTACACGCATGACTGCGTGTCCTCTCACAGCTCCACATCTATTGTCAAATTCGCTGATGATACTGTGGTTCTGGGACTCATCTCCAACAACGATGAGACCGCATATGTGGATGAGGTAGAGAGTCTCACATCATGGTGCCAGGACAACTGTCTCTCTCTGAATGTGAGCAAAACTAAAGAGCTGATCATGGACTTTAGGAAGAGACAGCAGCAGACCTACACTCCTCTTATGATCAGTGGGACCCCTGTGGAGAGGGTGAGTAGCTTCAAGTACCTCGGTGTAAACATCTCCGAGAACCTGACTTGGACTACACACATCCAAACACAGGTTAAGAAAGCCCGGCAAAGACTGTACCATCTGCGTCAGCTGAGGAAATTCAGGGTCTCACTAGCAATCCTGAAAACTTTCTATTCAGGGACCATAGAAAGTGTATTGACTCAGTGCATCTCAGTGTGGTATGGAAACAGCTCCAATCAGGACTGCAAAGCACTACAGAGAGTTGTGCGCTTAGCTGAGCGCATCTCAGGGTCTGCTCTCCCCTCTCTGCAGGACATCTACCTCAAACGCTGCAAAAATAGAGCTGTTAAAATCTTCAAGGACTCAAATCACCCTGCTAACCGACTATTCACTTTGCATCCATCTGGTAAGCGCTTCCGTAGCCTGATGGCAAAAACTGAGACACTTAGGAGGAGCTTCTTCCCCCAGGCCATCAGGCTCCTAAACACTGTGTCATAACATCACTTGACTCCATGTAAATATCACCATATCAATAAGCTATTCATATTTTTTCTCCATGTAAATATCATATATCAATAAGCTATTCATAATTTTTTTCTACCTCATATTGCATCTATTTAAATACCCTGTACAACTTTTTTTGCACATTCCTCTTATTACTATTTAAGTCAACAACATACTGACCTGCACATTTACATTTATATTTATATTTTTTATCTTATCTTTTATTTTATTTTATTTTATTTTATTCTTTTATTTTATTTTTTCTACTTTTCTTCTTAATATTTGTATACTTTATAATTGCACTGTCCTTGGAGCGGACCTGACCTACATCTCACTGCTGGTTATACTCTGTACAATTGTGTATGTGACAAATAAAAACTCTTGAATCTTGAATCTCTTGAATATCCAACAGCGCAGAAAAACTTGATGCTGTAACAGAAACTATGGACTCTCTCTTTTCTAGCACTTTAGATACAGTTGCTCCTTTACGCTTAAGGAAGATCAAAGAAAACAGTCCGACTCCGTAGTATAATGAGCACACTCGCACAGAGCGCAGATGGAGGAAAACAAAATTAGAGGTATTTCGTATAGCCTGGAGGGAAAATACCCTATCCTACAGAAAAGCATTAAAAACTGCTAGATCTGATTACTTTTCGTCTCTTCTAGAAGAAAACAAACATAACCCCCAGTATTTATTCAATACAGTCACTAAATTAACGAAAAATAAAGCATCAACAGGTATTGGCATTTCCCAAAAGCACAGCAGTAATGACTTTATGAACTACTTTACTTCCAAGATCGATTCTATCAGAGATAAAATTGTAACCATGCAGCCGTCAGCTACAATATCGCATCAGATCAGTTAAAGTTCCATCAGATCCCCTGAGGAACAATATCACTCATTCTCTACTATAGGAGAGGAAGAATTGTATAAATTTGTTAAATCATCTAAACCAACAACATGTATGTTAGACCCTATTCCATCTAAACTACAAAAAGAGCTGCTTCCAGAAGTCTTAGATCCTCTTTTGGCTATTATTAATTCATCACTGTCATTAGGATATGTCCGCAAAACCTTCAAATTGGCTGTTAAGCCTCTCATTAAAAAACCACAACTTGACCCCAAAGATTTAGTTAATTACAGACAGATCTCAAATCTCCCTTTTCTATCAAAGATACTAGAAAATGTAGTATCCTCGCAATTATATTCCTTCTTAGAGAAAAAATGTATTTGTGAGGAATTCCAGTCAGGATTTAAACCGTATCATAGTACTGAGACTGCTATCATTAGAGTTACAAATGACCTGCTTCTATCATCTGATCGTGGTTGTATCTGATTATAAGTTCTACAGGATCTTAGCACTGCGTTCGACACTATCGACCACAACATTCACAACATACCACGACTGAGGTGCCCTTGAGCAAGGCACCGAACCCCCAACTGCTCCCCGGGCGCTGCAGCATAAAATGGCTGCCCACTGCTCCGGGTGTGTGTTCACGGTGTGTGTGTGTGTGTTCACTGCTGTGTGTGTGCACGTTGGATGGGTTAAATGCAGAGCACAAATTCCGAGTATGGGTCACCATACTTGGCTGAATGTCACTTCATTCTTTTAAATAGACTAGAACACTTTGTTGGCATTAGTGGAAGTGCATTAGCATGGTTCATGGTCGTACTTATCTGAACGCCATCAGTTCGTAGCAGTGAATGAAGAGGTATCATATCGATCACAAGTGCAGTATGGAGTACCTCAAGGCTCAGTACTAGGGCCGTTACTTTTCAGGCTTTACATGTTACCCTTGGGAGATATCATCAGCAGACATGGTGTTAGTTTTCACTGTTATGCTGATGATACTTAGCTCTATAGTAGGGAAGTCGTGGGGGAAGTCGTGGCCTAATGGCCTAATGGTTAGAGAGTCGGACTCGTAATCGAAAGGTTGCGGGTTCGAGTCCCCGGCCGGCAGGGATTGTAGGTGGGGGGAGTGAATGTACAGCGCTCTCTCCACCCTCAATACCACGACTGAGGTGCCCTTGAGCAAGGCACCGAACCCCCAATTGCTCCCCGGGCGCCGCAGCATGGCTGCCCACTGCTCCGGGTGTGTGTTCACGGTGTGTGTGTGTGCATTTGTTCACTACTCACTGCTGTGTGTGTGCACTTGGATGGGTTAAACGCAGAGCACCAATTTCGAGTATGGGTCACCATACTTGACAATACGTCACGACTTTACTTTACTTTACTTTACTATATTTCTTCGCGGCCCAGTGAAACACACCAAATTGAGAAACTAACGGAATGCATAGTCGATATAAAAAACTGGATGACGAGTAACTTCTTACTGCTAAATTCTGAAAAAACAGAGGTGCTAATTATCAGACCTAAAACCCCACATGTAATAACGTAGAACACTATCTAACACTTGATGGCTGCTCTGTCAATTCTTCGTCATCAGTTAGGAACCTAGGCGTGGTGTTTGAT
The DNA here is from genome assembly GCF_936440315.1 of Barbus barbus. NCBI lineage: Eukaryota > Metazoa > Chordata > Actinopteri > Cypriniformes > Cyprinidae > Barbus > Barbus barbus. The sequence continues at coordinate 10,740,794 of NC_136738.1, forward strand.
AGCAATCTTTCATTTGAAAGCCATGTGTCTAGCATCTGTAAAACTGCGTTTTTCCATCTCAAAAACATATCTAAATTGCGACCTATGCTCTCAACGTCAAATGCACAAATACTAATTCATGCGTTTATGACCTCAAGGTTAGACTATTGTAATGCTTTATTGGGTGGTTGTTCTGCAAGCTTGATCAACAAATTACAGTTGGTCCAAAATGCAGCAGCTAGAGTCCTTACTAGAACCAGGAAGTAAGACCATATTAGCCCGGTTCTGTCAACACTGCATTGGCTCCCCATCAAACATCGTATAGATTTTAAAATCTTGTTAATTACTTATAAAGCCCTGAATGGCTTAGGTCCTCAGTACTTGAGTGAGCTCTTATCACATTATAGTCCTCCACGTCTGCTGTGTTCTCAAAACTCTGGCCATTTGATAATACCTAGAATATCAAAATCGTCTGCGGGCGGCAGATCCTTTTCCTATTTAGCACCCAAACTCTGGAACAATCTACCTAATACTGTTCGGGAGGTAGACACACTCTGTCAGTTTAAATCTAGATTAAATAGACACTTCTTTAACCTAGCTTACACATAACACACTAATACACTTCTATTATTCAAATCCGTTAAAGGATTGTTAGGATGCATTAATTAGATCAACTGGAACCGGGAACACTCCCCATAACACATGATGTACTCGTTACATCATAAGAAGAATGGCATCTACGCTAATATTTGTCTGTTTCTATTCTGTTTCTCAGTCCGTGTCCGGATCAGATGGTGGATCGGCGCCGGGAGATGATGTATGTGGCCCTGATCGTCGGCGGAGGCCGGACACCTGGATGAGCCCCGGGGACATATCCCCAGTCACCGTAGCCACCCGATCCGGTCCGTATCCAGCCCAGATGGTCACTGCAGTCACCAGATCAAGTCCGTTTCCAGATCAGATGGTGGATCAGCACCCAGAGACAACCTCTACAGCCCTGAACGTCAGCGGAGACCAGGACAACGAGATGAGTGCCAGAGACAGATCCCCAGTGAGGACTATACATGCGACCTATGCTCTCCACTTAGACAGCCATCAGGAAAGACCACTGGAATCAGTTGAGCCCTTACAATCTGACTTTGCTGCAGTTGGAATTGAACTGCTGGTTTGTTTGGCCAGAGGAGAACTGCCCCCCAACTGAGCCTGCGCCTTTTTCTCCATTCTGTCTCAGATGGAGTTTTGGTTCCTTGCCGCTGTCGCCTCTGGCTTGCTTAGTTGGGGACACTTCATTTCCAGTGATATTGTTGACCTGATTGCTAAGACACTATTTAAACTGAACTGAGCTGGAGGATGACATCACTGAATTCAATAATGAAATGCCTTTAACTGAAAATATTTTTTTTTAATCTTTTCATTTTACATTATTGACACACTATTTTCCTTTCTTGATATTGTGCAGTTGCTTTGACACAATTTACATTGTTAAAAGCGATATATAAATAAAGGTGACGACTTGACTTGACATCAAACTAGCATTTCCACTCATAGAAACAGATAAATTATGAGGTGCAGAGAGACAGATCATGTATAGTTGGAACATGAACTGATGGGGCCCATTTGAAACAATGTTTTAAGATGCCAATAGACAAAAAAAAACTCTGACTGTGTGGGACATCCAACTACTTTCCAAGAAGGGGTAAAACTGATTTAAAATACTGCGATAGTGTCAAATGAGACTTTACAGGGGCTGAGGCAATGACTAATGACAGCAGTAGAGTAAACATCGCAGGTTTGTCTACAAGTACCCTTGTACAATATCATACAAGTGTTAAATTGAAATACTGAATTATTAATAGTCAAGTCAAGTCACTATTATTTGTATAGTGCTTTTAACAATGCAAATTGTGTCAAAGCAGCTTTACATCAGCTTGATATAAAGCTGGGTGGCTTTACATCAGCTTTACAGGATTTAGACTGGGAAATAGTGTGTTGAAATAATGTCATTCTCCTCTGGCCAGACAAAATCAGCCGTTTAAATCCATGCTGCAGCAGAGTCAGATTGTGCAAAGGACTCATCTGTTTCTTGTGGTCTTGGCCCTATGGCTGTCTAGGAGACAGGGTCTTCACTGGGGATCAGTCGGTGGGGCTCATCTAGATGTCCTGATCTCCGCTGACGTTCAGGGCTGTAGAGGTCATCGCTAGGTGCTGATCCACCATCTGATCTGGATACGGACTGGATCTGGGTGGCTGCAGTGACCTTGGAATAAGAGAGAAACAGACTAATATTAGCTTAGATGCTATTCTTCTTACGATGTAACAAGTACATTGGATGTTTTGTACATCGGAAGTGCTCCCGGGTCCAGTTGACCTAATTATTGCAGCCTAACAATCCTTTAACGGATTTGAATTATAGAAATGCGTTTATTTTGTGTAAGACAGGTTAAAGAGATGGGTCTTTAATCTAGATTTAAACTGACAGAGTGTGTCTGCTTCCTGATCAGTGTTAGGTAGATTGTTCCAGAGTTTGGGCGATAAATAGGAAAATGATCTCCCGCCCGCAGTTGATTTTGATATTCTGCAAAAAATGAAAGTTCTGAAATGAAGTAAAAACATATGCATTGTAATTATTGTGCTTTTTACCAAAACTACCACAGCAAAACCACAGTTACCGTGGTAAAAGCATGGTAAAGTGTGTTGTGTTTGGGTATTAACTTCAAATATCACAGTAAAATCACAGTTACTGTGGTAAATATCATGGTAGGTGTCCTGTTTAATGTGCTTTAACTTCAAATAATCACAGTAAAACCACAGTTACTGTGGTAAACAGCATGGTAGGTGTCCTGTTTAATGTGCTTTAACTTCAAATAATCACAGTAAAACCACTGTCACTGTGGTTACCATGATTTTAGTACAAATACAACTTACGTCTTTGAACCTGATATGAATAATTAACTGATCAAAGATCACTTCACGTGACAGATAGCGTTTAATCACCCTAGTTAGCAGGTGTTCATTTAGTTAAATGCAATGAAATGCACAATCAGCCTCGGATGACAGATTTAATACAGCGAATAATAAGGCGCTAATCTGATTAATCAAAAGACAGAATAGATTTTATAACAAACATTTACATTTACATTTATTCATTTAGCTGACGCTTTTATCCAAAGCGACTTACAATTGCTATATATGTCAGAGGTCGCACGCCTCTGGAGCAACTAGGGGTTAAGTGTCTTGCTCAGGGACACATTGGTGTCTCACAGTGGATTCGAACCCGGGTCTCTCACACCAAAGGCATGTGTCTTATCCACTGCGCCATCACCACCCCATTTAGGACTACTCACCCAACGTGTTGTACATGTAAAGTGATGCCAAATATCGCAATGTGCTGAATGAGACTTCTTGAACGTGATTTCATAGCGATAAACATCTCATGCCCTTCGCGTCTGTGTATTGACGCTAAAAGTTTCCAATTGAAAGCAATGCAGGTCCGAGTTAGCCGACGTAGCGACACCTTTGGAGTCTTCACAGTGAAGACGCTTAAATGAGTTGTGTTTTAATGGTTAACCTGTTTGCTTAAATTTAAAAAGTTATATAAAATGCTTAATTTATTTGTAATCTTTCCAGAATAAATGCTTATAAAGCTAGCAAGTCTCTGCACAATACTATGTGGTTACTTTGGGTATAAAAATGCATGCAAAACAAAACAACAACAAAAAAAGAATTATAGACACAAACCTTTTTCTTTTCTTTTCTTTTCTCTTCTTTTCTTTTCTTACCGGCTGAGAAACACAAACATTTCAGCCTTCCAAAATGTTTCCTGCATGTGATAATTGAATGGAGGTGGGTGAGATTGAAGCTGGTGGATGGGACAGGGTATAGTCAATTTTATTGGGCACGCTGTCCCAGGATACTATCTTTTAAACCACACTTTTAACGCTGGGTATAGCAACATTTCAAATGGGCAATTCACAGACGAGGTTAGCACAGCTTTTAACCCTGGCTTATGAATCAACCCCACACTAAAACTATATAGGGAGAAACAATGCATTCTTATAATGTTGGTGAAACATAATGGCTAGCATAGCAACAAAAACAAACGGAAACCAAACAGCGCATTCTTCATTAAATGTTAATGTGCTTTGTCCAGTCACAGAAAGGTTCACATGCTATATTTCATTTCAGCATTTGATGGAAAAATCTAAATGCCAAAAACTGATGGAAAATGCGTTAGTATGAGCAAAGAGGCTGTTTTATTCTTGCAGTTATGATACAAAAAGTCTGTTCAGGGCAAACTGGATGGTACAGTCAGGAATATATGCAAAACCAATGGAAAAGAGTGAGATGAAATTTAGAATGAACTAACATAAACCCATGCAAAAAAAATAAAATAAGGACACCTAACACAAACCCATGCAACATTTAACCTAGTGTCCTCTAGTTGGGTATGTTTAACAATATAACAGCACTGTTTATACTTGAATTTAAGAATATTATAAGCATTAAGTTTAACACACAGCAGTATCACGCAGACATTAAGCATTTGTGTGTGTGTGTGTGTGTGTGTGTGTGTGTGTGTGTGTGTTTGTGTGTGTGTGCGCACGTGTGTGTATGTGTTTTACTATATGAGGACTCTTCACAGAATACCTGGACCACACGCAATCACAAACACACACATACAAACATTTGTATCATACTATTAAACACTATGAAGTTGTGCAGATTTTAAGTGTCAATATTTCAACATTTTAAATGTAATCACTAAAGAAAAAAGTCTCTTTTGATATGGGGAAATGTTGTGAGCTTGTCCTTGTATGCAAATACTCATGAACTGACTCATTTGACATTTGGAAGAGGTTTGTATGGTTTGACCTTTGACACCACTGGCACCTCCTCAGATCTGTATGTCCAACTCTGAGAGAGTTTTTTTTTTTTTAACATTATAAGTGAAGCTCAACAAAAATATTATAAGAAACAAATCTATGTAATGACCCCTTTAATGGTAATTTGCAGTTATAAAAAGCAAAAGGCAAATACAGATAACCTTTGGTAAGACTGAAGTTCTCCTTAAACCCAAGTCTGAGCACAGTCTGAATTAAGCAGTTCAAGTTGAATTAATTAAAATTATTGAAGAAGGATAACTGCGTGAAAATTGATATGAATAATGTGTGCACCTTGAATGTGCTGTAAAAAAATGTACCATAATAAGCAAAAAAACAAACAAACAAAAAATCAACTACAGTCTTAAAGCTTGCCTATGGTAGTAGCTGAGAGCTGTAAATTTAATAAGTTTGGTAGAAAATATATTTTAAAAATCTTTCTTAAATGACATTGAATATTTCACAGCCATGTCAGCTAATGAGAATCTAGTAAAATCATTGCCAAGTTCATAGAATACCATTAGGTTTCCACACCTCTGAAAAGTGTTCAACAAGTATAGCCAAGCAGTATCACACAGCTGTATTCTGTCTGCAAAATAAAAAGCCTACACATCAAAAAGAAACATTCAGCTAATAAGTCTCAGTACTGTAGGGGCTCATCTCCTTTGAGTCTATTACCGTTTCCTGCAGTGTGATCTTGTTGGTTTAAGTTGACACAGTGAAGAAAGGCTGACATTGACCAGGGTCTCTTGCATTAATGTGTCCCATGTTCAGCATTTATCACTGTCACACGGGTGGATATGTCAGGAGAATATGCACACTCTAAGACACTCAAATGGGGCCAGAAGAGCAAATACACTCAACAACAAAAAACCTTGATGTCAGAATTTGAAGACTCTGCTAAGAATTGTACATGACAGGTAACAGAGTTTGGCAAGTTCATAAACAGAGAAACAACAACAACAAAAAGAGGTAAAAATATCTGAGACGTTTGACATAATTTATAAAAGTGACAACCTGGCTTACTGTTTTGCATATGAAGCATGTGAAGTGCTGAGCATAACATAGCAATATCCATTTGTTGAATTGGGAAAATATAAGATTGTAATAATAAAACTAGATAAAAAAGTTCGTCAAGACAAACTTTAGGTTGGCTTGAGAAAGCCTAGCCTTAAAGTTTAAAAGTTTAAAAGCAGTTGTAAAAGCTTGAAGTTTGAAAATGTAGATGGATGGATTACATAGATATTGTTGCTATCATGTTTTTAGCATGATTAGCAAGTCACTAGCAAGATACTAGCATGTCACTAGCATGACTAGCATGTTGCTAGCATGATAAACAAGTGACTAACATGTTGTTAGCATGACTAGCAAGTGACTAGCATGTTGCTAGCATGTTTCTAGCATGATTAGCAAGTGACTAGCAGGTTGCTAGCATGATTAGCATGTTGCTAGCATGATTTGCAAGCTTCTAGCATATTGTTAGTATGTTTCTAGCATGATTAGCATGTCGCTAGGATAGATAGATAGATAGATAGATAGATAGATAGATAGATAGATAGATAGATATAGATAGATAGATAGATTAATTAGAAATAAGCATGTTATATGCATATGCAGGTTGGTAGCATGATTAGCAAGTGACTAGCATGTTGCTAGCATGTTTCGAGCAGGATTAACAAGTGACTAGCATGTTGTTAGCATGACTAGCAAGTGACTAGCATGTCGCTGGCATGTTTCTAGCATGATTAGCAAGTCACTAGCATGTTTCTAGCATGATTAGCAAGTCACTAGCATGTTGCTAGCATGTTTCTAGCATGATTAGCAAGTTACTAGCATGTCACTAGCATGTTTCTAGCATGATTAGCAAGTTACTAGCATGTCACTAGCATGTTTCTAGCATGATTAGCAAGTGACTAGCAGGTTGCTAGCATGATTAGCATGTTGCTAGCATGATTTGCAAGCTTCTAGCATATTGTTAGTATGTTTCTAGCATGATTAGCATGTCGCTAGGATAGATAGATAGATAGATAGATAGATAGATAGATAGATAGATAGATAGATTAATTAGAAATAAGCATGTTATATGCATATGCAGGTTGGTAGCATGATTAGCAAGTGACTAGCATGTTGCTAGCATGTTTCTAGCATGATTAACAAGTGACTAGCATGTTGTTAGCATGACTAGCAAGTGACTAGCATGTCGCTGACATGTTTCTAACATGATTAGCAAGTCACTAGCATGTTTCTAGCATGATTAGCAAGTCACTAGCATGTTTCTATCATGTTTCTAGCAGGATTAGCAAGTTACTAGCGTATCGCTAGCATGTTTCTAGCATGATTAGCAAGTTACTAGCATGTTGCTAGCATGTTTCTAGCATGATTAGCAAGTGACTAGCAGGTTGCTAGCATGATTAGCATGTTGCTAGCATGATTTGCAAGCTTCTAGCATATTGTTAGTATGTTTCTAACATGATTAGCATGTCGCTAGGATAGATAGATAGATAGATAGATAGATAGATAGATAGATAGATAGATAGATGATAGATAGATAGATAGATAGATAGATAGATAGATAGATAGATAGATAGATAGATAGATAGATAGATAGATAGATTAATTAGAAATAAGCACGTTATATGCATATGCAGGTTGGTAGCATGATTAGCAAGTGACTAGCATGTTGCTAGCATGTTTCTAGCATGATTAACAAGTGACTAGCATGTTGTTAGCATGACTAGCAAGTGACTAGCATGTCGCTGGCATGTTTCTAGCATGATTAGCCTGTCACTAGCATGTTTCTAGCATGATTAGCAAGTCACTAGCATGTTTCTAGCATGATTAGCAAGTGACTAGCAGGTTGCTAGCATGATTAGCATGTTGCTAGCATGATTTGCAAGCTTCTAGCATATTGTTAGTATGTTTCTAGCATGATTAGCATGTCGCTAGGATAGATAGATTAATTAGAAATATTAGATGAGTTTGAATGAGTTTGAATGGATTAGAAATAGTACATAGAAGGGAAGTCTGATTGAGTCTAATGGGCTTCAGTTTGTTTACGTTTGAATTTTGACAGTTGGAGTTTGAATATGAATGAGTTTGAATGGATTAGAAATAGTACATAGAAGGGAAGTCTGATTGAGTCTAATGGGCTTCAGTTTGAATTGTGACAGTTGGAGTTTGAATAGTCTTGGCTCATCTGAACATTCCATGAATGTAAGTCTATGGGATTTTTATGAAATTTAATATTCATTTTTATGAAAACTATAAGTCGGATCAGTTAGAAAAGATATAGCACACTAAGTGAGACCAGTCTGAAGAGCTGGGCTGAGTTTGGTGGTTCTAGCTTGAAAGCTCTAGGAGGAGATGCGTTCAGAAATTTGGCTAAGAAGAATAATAATAAGTTTAAGTAGAAGATCAGTAGGTTGGCTTTCTCAAGCCAACCTAATTAGGTCTATTAACTAATAAAATTAGATAACATTTATAAATTAACAAGAAATATTTTAGGTTGGGATTTGGGTTTGTAATTAAAATTAGCTTTACATAAAGGTTTGGCATACATTAGGGGCAGAAATGTCCCCACAAGGATAGTAAAACCTGAAATCATCTACATTTTGGAGACCATCCAAAAACTTGATTGAAATACTATTAGCTTCGTATGGAAGCTTGTAACACTAAAACAAATTCCTTGTATGCACAAGCATGCTTGGCAATAAAGCTCTTTCTGATTCTGATTCTGACAAAGAACAACTCTAGTCAATGTAAAGTGTGTGTTTCTCTGAATGCAAATGAAAAAAAAAACCTATAAATTCATGCTTTTTTTAGTATTGTCAATGTACAATATTGCATTTTGTGGTTATGACATCATATTTGTAGTACTGTCACGTGGTAGTTTATGTCACTTTTGTCAGAGCTCAACCCACTGCAAGCCTTAATTAGAAAATAATTGAATTTTACATCTACATCTACCATACATCTATTTGAAATACCGGTCGCTTTTGAGAAATATTTATTAGCTGAATTCACAGTCATATGAGTTGCAAATCAGCTGTAAGCACATTTGAATATTCTAGGAGCCTTTGGTGGTGGCTCCACTGATTGGCTGGTGGAGATATTGTCGTAATTTTATTATGCAGAATGTGTAAATTAAGTATTGTGTTAGCTGCAGCCTTTTAATTTCTAATCTGTCCGTGTGCTTGGTGTTTTTACGAGTATTAATTTATGATCTGTGGTTTGTGTTGTGGACCGTTCCCGTTTATAGAGTCATCAAAGACTGCGTTAAAATTCCTTACACTGAGATCCGCTCTCAAATGAAAGCATGAATCAAACAGATGGATTAAATCTCTCTCTGGCTTTTATGTATTCTTAATTTCATTTTTCTCATATGTAGATAATACAAATAGCTTCTGAAATATAAATGAATGAATGAATTAATTAATAAATAAAGTAACCATGTGTTTTGTAGGCTCTAGTGAGTTCTAGATGTGGATCTTCATTCACATCACCTTTACTGGTATGGTACTTTTTCCCTTTGTTTTTTCATTCATTCTTCAGTGTTTAGCAAACCTGTACTAGCTGCATATAAAGATGTGTCTAGAGTTACAATTCTTTTGAAATTCTCAAGACCTCATCTTTAAATATTCTGCTAACTGCATCATCTCTGCAAAATATGGACCCTGTCAGGCAAGCAAGGCTTATAAATAGCCCCAACTAAAGATTTCTAGATGTTATTTATGATATTCTATAAACTGTAAAAATTTTTACCAGCAACCTCTAGGGCCTAATTTAGCATAACACATATTTATAAATACAGTTCTTCAAACAGAACTGGTAATCCTATTTGGATACATAATTGATATTACTTAAGTATATGGCCTGAGTCATTTTATTAAAAAGACATGTAAACGGTGTATACATTCATGCATGTCCAGGAAGCGAAATACTCAATAATAGGATTTTAGCTTCAAATGAGCTTGGACTTCTATTTAACATTTTTCCTCCAGCAAATGGGCCTAAGTCAAAATGAAGGCAGACAAGCTTGTAAGACCTTAATAAGAAAAGTTGATATTAGATTAGAGAGAGAGAGTAAGAGAGGTATAATGACCGTGGCCTCTCTATTAGGCCTAACAGGCTTCTTTGCTATTCAGATGGCCATTTACTAAAGCTGCTCACTGAGCCTAATCAATGATTTAGGCAGCACTGAACCATAAAAACAGGTTTAGATGAGGTTCTACTGATTGGGGTTAATTGGTTTTAATTTGAATTTATGCCATACAGTAGACGACTCATTAAGGCCACATCAAAACTCAATATCCTTTCAGTGCAGGGTATGTAATAGAAAGAAAGAAAGAAAGAAAGAAAGAAAGAAAGAAAGAAAGAAAGAAAGAAAGAAAGAAAGAAAGAAAGAAAGAAAAAGTTTCCACATTGGCTAGACAAAAGTCTTTCCACAGTGCATGACACTTGAAAGTCTGTTTGAAATTTGCAAAAAAGCACCTTAAAGACACTCAAACTGTGAGAAACAGTCGGATGAACCTTAATTTCAAGCGGCATGTCTCGACAGAATGCCACAAAATACAGAGATATTCTTAGGCCCAATCCCACTTCTACCCCTTAGCCCTTCACCTTTCCCCTACCCCTCTACCCACTTTCACGTAAAGGGATAGGGGTGTCTCGATTCTCTTTTGGTGGAAGGGGTAGGGGTAGGGGAAGGGCCAGATAACACTTCAAATAAAGATTTTTTGGGACCGCACTTCAAACGACGGGGTATCAATTATCTCAGCATAAACCGGCTACAGCAACATGGCTGCCCGAGCGAACAAAAAGACATGAAGTGTAAATGTAAGCATTATTGGCATTAATAAAGATTTTAATGAAATGTAATCATTTGTTTTTTTACATTCAATTGTGTGTTCATATTTACGGTCATGTTATTCAAAGAAATGTTTGCAAAAAATCGCTTAAATTTGCTAACGTCATATCATTACAGACTGCACGATAGTGCCACATTTTCATGTCTGATCAGGGCGATAACCACCATAGAAATTGAGGGAGCTAGTCCCCCCAATAATAATAAATCACTCAACCTTTTTCTCAAATACCTATTGCCAATACGAGAGAGAGAGAGAGAGAGAGAGAGATGAAAATTGCATATCTGTTTGTCTCTCATTACATTGAGTCAGTTTATTTCAAAAATAGCGATTTTATACTATCGTTGCTGGAAAATATAATGTAGCAATTCAGTATTTAAACTGTTGTTAATAAAAGTCGCGGGGCAGCGTTGACAAGTTTCTTTGCTCCTGGGTGTGTGAGCTGCGCGATCTCCGATGTGTGTGTGTGTGTGTCAGTAAGCTGCACATATAGAACGGTAAGGCTCTAATGCATACCAGCACACCAGTATATGTGTGTTTATTGTAGGAGCTAGATGACGTGTGACGGTATAGTAGTGGTGTCCCAATTCTTAGGGGAATATTTTCACGCCTAACCCATTCCCTTGTCCCTTGAAACAGAGGATTAACAATGATAAAGTTATTCATTTAGAATCACTTTATCATTGATTCTAAATGAATAAAGTGCATCATTTAGAATCAAGTGCATCTAAATGATGCACTTGATTAACACAAGTGCATCATTTAGAATAGTTGCGCCTAAACTCTGGAATTCTCTCCCCAGTTTCTAAACGGAATTTAAAACAAGACTCAAAATGTACCTGTTTTCTGAATGTTATCATTCTGAGGTAATGATCTGTATTCTGTTTTTGTGCACGATTCTATGTTGTTGTGTTACATCTTGTTTATGTAATGCCCCTCCTTCTGTCTCGTTAATATTTTTGCTCTTATCTACTGTTTGTAATGTATTTTACTCCACTGCTTGGACTATTGTCTGTATTATTTGTTTTTGTTGTTGTTGTTTTTTTTTTGCCCTTTTTGCTGTTACGTGTTGTTACATTGTTTTATGTGTTTGTTTGTTTTTAAATTTTCATAATTTCAGGGTTTTTTTTTTTTTTGCTTTATCATTATAGGGTATGAAGCATAGATTTATGTGATCACTATTGTACAGTATCTTGAAGCTTGGCACGCTACGGTTTCAAAGTAGCTTCTCTGACACCATGCAGATCTATAACTGGTGTAAGGATTTTTAAATTACTTAAAAGGTAGGATTATCCTGAACATCCATCTTAACCACTTCCTCAAGGGTTACATTCATAAGACATAACCCAGAGAAAAATTGAGAAGAAGGAAGGGAGGGAAAGACAGAATGGAAGAAAAAACAGGATTTGTGACAGCATGGGTAGAGGAATATGCCATTGAACTGGAAGGCCATACATTTTATCAGTCACTGCACTGGCACGTTCAGCTGTCTGAAATTAGCCATCCCGCTCTGGGAATAGGCCGCCGGCATGCCGGCGCACCACAAATCCGAGCGCAGAAGAATATCAGCTCTCCTCACATGCCGCCTCGTGCCGCCCGGCGAGGCCGTCTGAAAACTATCTCTATTGTCCAGTTTGATTGCCTGAATCAAACTGATTTACTGCAAATCCATCGGAGCTTTGATAAATCTATTACAGTTTCATTTCGCTGATTTCATTAACGTGAATAAAACTCAGCCATGCTTTCTGCATAACTGCCTTTTAATGGTCTGGCCCTGTCACCTGCCCGAGCATTAATCCCTATGACTTATTGCTCTACAGAGGGAATGAGTAATGGCTATTTGAATGTGATCAGTGCAGTACAATGCAATTAAGGAAGCAGCACTGCGCTGTGCCTTTAATCCTGAACTAATTTGAATTGCAGTTTGATAGCACTGTGAATCCTGCATAATTATGTAGGGTGAATATTAAACTGGATGACATACCGGAGAAGGTCTTTAACTAGCCCAGCCAGAGGCAGAGAGCCAGGGCCCGACCGAAGAAGAAGGCTAAATTACCTCTGCCTCTACTGACAGGAGTGCACCCCGTGAAGAGGCAACCGAGCTGAGATCTAGGACGGTTGACGTGGACATCTCTTTCTCATCCGCTACTTCGGCAGTCATGTATGAGTGTCATTTTACCCTGAAATAACAGAAACATCAAGTGTGAATTAGAGGGGCCCAGGCTGAGTCCGGCTAAAGGCAATGTCACATTTCCTTAAGGGGGAGATTTTACATGAAGCTTCGGATGGGAGGTGTCACTTTAGGGGGGAGAAATGCACATTTGGCAGGTTGAAGCTTAATTGAGCTTATCAAAGGCATTATATAAAGGGAGGATTAATTTCAGTCATCTTTTCGTCTGGCTTTGACTGAATGACAACTCATTAACTGAATCCACCCCGCTTTTGTTATTCATAGCATTAAGAGAGCAGAGATATTTAAATCGTACAGAGAAAGACTATTGCTCCTTGGGAAAAATGTAGATTCAGTGTAACCATGTGTTTAGGACAAGAGATATAGCAGGAGATATCGCAAAAAAAATAAAAAATGTAGCAAGAGTATGTAGAAAATGAGCTGGGAAAAGAAAAGAGGCAATGAGAGGATGCCCGCTAAATTAAGCCATTGTGACTCAAAATCCTCCTTTAATAAGGATCATGCTGTCTACAACTTCATCATTCTTCCCTGAATGATAATTACTTTATTCAATCATGTTCAAGGTTTTAGTGAAAGCTAGCATTGATTGATTAACTTCAATTACCATGCTTGCATTAGCATAGATAAAAACTGCTTTTCAATTTGTGAGTGGCGCGCGGGGTGGAAACCCTGCCTAGATATTTGCATTTCAATGTGTGGCGCTGCCAGGGGAAGGTCTGATCGGCTCTAAGCCCTTTCTGCACCGCTGCCCTGACGCTAGCCCCTTGCAGGCTCTTCCTACGTAAACGCTCTTTGTTATGATTTCCGTGGATGCCACATGAGTGGTGAAGAGGTGCGTTTGCTGGTTGCCTTCGTTGTTCTTTCAGGGTTTTTTGAGGTATGCGGCGATGTGGCTCTCCTGCCATGAACAGCATGTTCACGTCCACTGTCCATTAAATGCTCACAGGGGGGATGTTTGCTGCACTTACATGACTTCTCTTATCAGTCTTTCTGTCACAGGTTCTGTACAGCAGCCAGTCTGCTGCATGTAACAGACCGAAGACATTTCTGTCGGTTTAAATGATGGCGTTCACAGACAGTAATGGGTTAAAAGATGACTGATGACTTAGATCATCATCTGTTATGGAGTCTGTCACTCTGTCTGTCTATGAGTATTAGAGGAGTTTATTTTGTCAGGTTTAATCAACAAGAGCACTGAAACTGGCCCTCATTTATCTTAAACTCAGATTCTGGGTCAGCATTTTATCCGTGCCTCCTCTGCCATGCGGTAATGCGGTTTGTTAGTTCTGTTAAAGGTATTTGCTAAGGCAAGCATCACTGCTTACTACTTACTATTGCTCATAATTGCCATGAACATACCAACATGAATGACAACTCACACCAAAATATGCATCTTGCTATGCTGTTACTTTAAAATTCAGCATCAGAATGAGCAATAATGTGCTGTTTCGACCTAAGTGATTGTACTTGATTTAAATTGTTAATTTAGTTGTGTTCTAAATTAAAGTTATCTCCATTTTAAGATGTTATAGCAAATTGCACCAACATTGTTACAGTGCAGTGCAAAATATGTAATGTAATAAATTCTGATTCGACTGCAAATTAATTTATTGATGATTGCCATGTTTTGTCAATGCACTTTCAATGAATCACTGACCTGTATTTGTAAAGACCTTCACAAACAGTCAAACAAAAATATCAAATGACAATATTTTGCATAAAAATTTGCATAAAAGAACAATGAATTTCAATAATCTGGGAAAATATTAAGAAATCAAAATCTCTCCTATCACAAAACAACATAAAAGAACCGACAGGACTGCCAGCAGCTGTGACTGTACCAGGGACGGCTGGGATTACTTCACCTTTGCCTGCATATTTAGTTTTGATTAATGTCACCTAAATGCTGTGTCTTCCAATCGAGTGGTGGGGCTTCATTTGCATGATTTTTGTGCTGGGTGCAAATTTTGGGCTAAATGAGCACCTCTCCTTTTTGTTGGTTTGGAACTGACTGATTTGACTTGGTGAACGTTCCTGTCTGTAACGCTCTGGGATAAGTACACCTGTGAGATATGCAAATGTTCTAGCAGATGATAATGACCTTATTTATTTTAATTTCTAAAGTTGAAATTAGCATTAGAGCAGCTAAATGAACTGGAAGTTAATAATAATTATGTGTATGTGTGCCAAAGCTTAGCCTAACCTTGCTGCTCACACTTCTGCCAACGAGAATGCAGGGAAATAAACAACATTCTAAAGCAAATATGATCAATGTGTAGGCGCATTTTTCAGAGGACGGAAATTCCCTGGATATTATGGCTGTTTAGAGACCTGTATTACAGGTTATATTGCAACCACTGGGGATTTAACTCTCCCCAAATTACACTCATTCAATTAATCTCATTATTAAGCATCAACACCACAGGAGCTAATAGAATCCTATTATACTGTCATTAGCTGTCCTGAGTTGATCCAAACATACTGATACTGAATTATACAGGGATTGTAGGATTATAAATTAATGGGGACTCAAGGTAAAAATGTCGGTAACACTTTAGAATAGGTAACACATGTTAACTATTAACTATAACTTTTCCCTTAATAAATTCTTAATTTGCTGCTTATTAATATTTAGTAAGGTAGTTGTTAAATTTAGGTATTGGGTAGGATTAGGGTTGTAGAATAAGGTCATGTAGAATAAGGCATTAATATGTGCTTAATTAGCACTAATACATGGCTAATATTCTAGTAATATGCATGCTGATAAGCAATAGCAATGATAAGCTAATAGATAAAGTAAAATAAAGTGTTAAAGTGTTACCAAAATGTCACCTAAAGTTGTAAAACTTCGCCAACTTTATATACACGAATCATGTGGTTTTAAAAATGCAGCCAACTGTAACTAATTATTAAGTATTTGACTTAAAAGATTGGTGCACGATATATGTGTATTAGATACGTTTATCGAAACGAAAGAAATGTAAAAAAAAATAAGGCATACACCTATACACATAATGATGAAAACATACAGAAAATTATGTTTTGGAATACAATAAAATTATAATTATTACAAGTAATATTAGTATTTAGAATATTGTTTATTATGTTAATATTAGTAGCAGTATTCAGAGTATTAATGAACAATTAAAGCCTAAATCAAGAATAAATGTAAAGCATTACTGTAATACATCATATACCCCGAATAACTCTGAACAGTTTTGTGATAGTGACAGTGATTATATCTTGTAGACATAAAGCAAAAAAAAATCCATTCATTGCATTTCAAATGAATGAATCTATTTTGATGTGTCAATCTTTGCAGAGGCAGCAGTAAGCTTTTGAGCACTCATAATGCACAACCTGAACAGGAGCTCCAATCCCCTGCGGCTTTTTCTGCAAGGCTGGGTGCAAACAAAAAGCAGACTCATCTACTGGATTAAAGAGACAATTTCCCCTGTCATCCCACTGTCTGAGAAAATGGACAAGACATATGAATGATCAGTGTCAAATCTCACTTGTACCTGTTCACTTCTGTAATTCATGTGTGTATGAGTGTGAGTATGTGACTGCTCAGTCAAACCTTCACATTAGAGTTCTACCAGGAAACCCTTTGACAAAACGCTCCTACCTGAAATTAAAGATTGATTCATGTCAATTTAGCTCTAGATTTTTTTATTATTATTTATCTATTATTTAATTTTTTTTTAAGTATTTATGATGCTAATAAAGCTTTTTTTTCATATTTTTCTACAAAAATGTACGTAGGCTCATCATTTCCACCCATAATTTATTCAATTAAACAGTCATTAGGTAAGTCTCACTACAATAAACAACATGCAAATACATGGATGTTAGAAAAGCTTGTTTCAAGCTTCATATATCTTCATATGTCTACAAAATGTAATGTAGTTTGTATTAAATTGTTATTATATAAAAAGCACTGGACATTTTAACACTATTGAAGTCAAAAAAGTGAAGAAAAATAGATCATATTCAAGACATATAACAGGCCCAACCACTTGCTTCATATTTGAATCAAAAGGCCCTTTTGCCAAGAGCTATTTGCTTACAGAGGCAACTGTAAGCAAATAGCAAAACAGAGAGAACCAAAAACAGCCAAGAAACCCTTGAAGTAATTTGAAACCTTAGACTTCCCCTGCTAAAAATAATTTCCAGTTGGAATGACAGCAGTGTCAACCCTTTTCTCTGTCCAGATCAGAAGCACTTAACAATTAACTATGAGGGAAGAGGGCATCCCACCCTTACTCATTCATTCATTCATTCATTTGTTTGTTCGTTCATTCATTAGTTCGTTCATTTTGTTTGTTCATTCATGCATTCATTCATTCGTTCATGCATTCATACTTGAAACACACTTGACTTTTCCTTTCTGATGTATTTTCCTGGCTGGAGACCTATGAACATTGAACGAACATGAATTTCTGCTCACTCTGTATCTACATATGGCTATATAATATCTGTGCGACTGGCTGTGTAGAAGAAGAGAGGCAGGTCGCTGGGCTCGACTGGCCAGGATTACGCTCAGAGGGAGTTGAACTGCTGACCTCTCTTGATTGAAAGCCCCCACTCAGCTAAGGCCCTGTTTAGAGTGCATTAGCATTGCTCTCTAGACTGTAGAGGCCATCCCAGATCTCACTGTACGCCTATCTCTCCTGTAGCCTGCAGGAGATCCTAGGGCTTACAGCCAATCATTTAGTAGGATTGATCATGGTATAGGCTAATCAATATCTCATAGCTTGCTCCCTATAGCACATTTAAACAAATAAAATGAGCTCTTGCTGCAGGCTGCAGTGTTTGTCTTAGCCTATAGGCTCTAAACACCCTGCCTCATTTTGGGATTTGAATATTTTCACATTTGCACAGAAAAAGCTGGCTGGTGACATCAGCAATCAAAGAAGAGAGTTTGAAAATGTATCCAAGGGAACTCTCTCTGTGTGTGGCCCCTGTGTTGAATGGGCCCTATTCACTTTTAGTGGCATTGTAGGCTTCTGGAAATCTATTAACTAAGTTAATTGCATTTGGATCTACGCCCTAGAGTGGTCAACTATGTAATTTCACTAATTCATCCTGGTGAGAGGTTGACCTTAAGAAATGTAATTATGCCCACCTGAGTAGCATGGGGGGCCCAGAGTCCCACTAAGCAGTTGCTAAGAACAGATGATCATTAGCAAAAACATTGTTTGCTTTTAGTGTAGTCAATATGCACAAGTAAACATCTCTTTATGACCATCTAAACAGCAGTGCACTGAAAACATCTTCAGACACCAAGATCAGCCTTTTCTGTGATTAATATCGCACAAAAACACATCCTTTTTTTTTTTTTTTTTTTTAGCTTTACAGTACATTAGTTATGCATGACTAGCAATTCTCCCATAAAGTGGTCCAAAATCATTTTGCATAAACACAAATTATTTGTGCATTTTAATACATCGGCCCATAATTATGCATTACTTTATACCTTCGTAATTGACAGAAAATATGAAGGGTCAGAAGGTGCCCGTTAGAATGACTTCTCCATTTAATTTTTTGACAGCATAATACATAGTCTCAGACCTGATGTTGTGAGTGTGTATATGAAAACCATGCTGAAATTCCCCCAGGGCTTACACTATTTAGTTTCAATTAAAACATTTATAACTGTAACAGCTAGATTAACCAAAATGTATGTTTTATGCTTATGATTATGTAACTATAGGAGTTTAACTTTGAAATTTACAGATGAATTGTCTATTTAATATGTCCTATATGCAGACCTCATCCTGTACCATTTGTGCTTTGGACATGGATGATACCTGAAATGATGTCGCTTATTCGCTTATTCCGCAAGGGAAGTTGTGGCCTAATGGTTAGAGAGTTGGACTCGTGATCCAAAGGTTGCGGGTTCGAGTCTCCGGCCGGCAGGAATTGTAGGTGGGGCGAGTGAATGTCCAGCGCTCTCTCCACCATCAATACCACGACTGAGGTGCCCTTGAGCAAGGCACCGAACCCCCAACTGCTCCCCGGGCGCTGCAGCATAAAATGGCTGCCCACTGCTCCGGGTGTATGTTCACGGTGTGTGTGTGTGTTCACTGCTGTGTGTATGCACGTTGGATGGGTTAAATGCAGAGCAAGAATTCCGAGTATGGGTCACCATACTTGGCTGAATGTCACTTCACTTATTGAGGAGAGTATGGTATTACTTTGCAAAGCTTAATAATTTTTATTCTGGAAGAAAATCATTCAAAAAAATAATTTCTCTCAAGTTGCATTTTCATATATACTGTACCAGTCAGATCTTCCAGCTCTTTCCCTCCTGTGCCCAAGTTCACATGTAGGTCACCAAGTCCCACCCTCACACCTAAAACATCCAATCACATTGCCAGAGGTACCATGGGACAATAGTACAATGTGTCATCGTAGGAAGTAGAAGAATGCGGCTCTCCCAAAACAGACGTTAAAGAAGCAGCAGATGAATCACTGTGTCCTCCAGATGTAAATCCACACCTCTGATTCACAAAGAAGGGTTTTAAATGCTGTGTCTACAACCACCCCACTCACAGTTAAACACACAGTCCACATTGTGTCTGTGATGCAGGGAACACTAAGGGCTTTGTGTCACAAGGCGTCTGGAAAGACACAGAACGAAAGGAAGGAATTTTTAGATGAGTCACCAAGAGGCTTTTTGGTTTGCACACAAAACCGTTTTTCTACAGTCCACATTTCCACTCAAAGATCTGTTTTTGTTGTAGTTTTATTAACTGGGATCTAGTGAAATAAAAACCTATTAGACTATTGCAGGACAAAATATTTTAAAAGGGTTTAAATTGCATACTGTTTACAATAAATATGAACACTAACACTCTGCCCCACTGACACACCTTAGGGACATAGTTTACAGTGTTTTATGTCAAAGCACAGCTGGCCATCAACACACAAACCGCCAATAAACAACAGAACAGCTCAGGACTTAAAATTAAATGTTATATAGGGCCTATTTTATATTCACAGTATAGCATCAGTGTTATAGGTATCCATCAGTGCTCAGAGGTTACCATACTCGCTGTAAATATAAAAACCTTTGCATCTTGACATGATGTTATTCATAAATAAACTGTATAGAGTTTGCCTCTCTAACAGAACATCTACTGATTTTTATCACAACGAACCTTCCTCGGAGTAGACTCCATATATTAGGCTTGAATTATGAAGCAATATTAAGCCCAATTCATATTGAGCTTGAATTAAAATGAGGTTGAGATAGACAGGCATAAAGTCTATTCAGTGAGTTGTACTGGAAATTGAAAATATAACTTTCCAAAAACGTGCAGTAGACAATGAAATCATTGAATGTGAGAACTGACATTAGAAACTACATAGCAACAATCTAAAAACTGAGAACGCCAACCACACACACACACACATTCACTGATCAGCCACAACATTAACATTTCAACATAACATAACAACATTTCACTGACAGGTGAAGCGAATAACACTGAATTTGTCATTACAATGGCGCAAGTTAACAGTCAGCTCTTGAATATTTGATAGTCTCCTATGCGTGCACACACACACACACACACACACACACATACATACTGTATATATATATATATATATATATATATATATATATATACACAGAGTTCTGGCATGAAACTCCGGATGGCGCAGTCCAATAGGTCTGACTCAATCTGACCTAATGGCATCATTATCACATGGCACAGCTGACTGGTTTTCTCCTGTATCAGTAGCCAATGAGCTCACTGCTCAATATTCAAATACCTGGCTTTTGTTTGCTGTAGCAGTTCTCAGCACACTTCAGAACAGCTGAAATCAACATCTACGATAAGCGAATGTTCTTTTAATCAATTTCGCTGTGAATATTTGAATGGTCTGCCTAATTGAATAAAAAAAATGAGCAACCATAAACAAGTTTAAACTAAGTGGCATGTTAACAGTTTGCATTGTATGCATCAGCAAAATATTAAGCATTTTAGCAGCAACGTTTAGCATCTGTGTTTATACAGCTGGAGCAAAGGCAGTTTAGAGTATATAATTGCTCTGAGGACATGCTGATAGTAACGGACATGAAACAGGTTAAACGAAATAAGCATTCTTTTGTATGCATTTCAACTGGGGTTCACATATACATCGGCATAATCTCAGTGTTCGTCTAACTTTGTCCATCTCATCATTGCACATACATGAATTAACCAGCTGTTTTGCTGCCGCTGGGACTGATGAAAAATTTGGGGACTAAATTATGATATTTGCTCAGGTGGATGCTGGGGTCTATCGGATTGCAACATATATCCATTTTGTTAATTAACATTACACATAGTGCACGTCTAATTAGAGTTAAGCCAGTTGGTGTGTGTCAAGTGAATCCTCGCTGTTTTGAGGTACTAAATGTGCAGAAGTCTTCAACTTGAAAATGACAGCCCACTACAAGAAGATTTCAACTGGATTTCACTCATTGACCACACTTTTGCTCTTCTTTTCCCTTCTTTATTTTGAAAGTTCGATGCAATGAGTCAGTTAATCAGGTGAAAAACCTTTAAAAAGAAATACAAACACCACTCTAAGAGCAAGCACAAGTAGATACAATCAAGCAAACACAACCGTAAAACAGCATGTAACCACAGCAGTTTTGAACATTTATACAGTAAATACACTGTTTGTTTGTTTGTTTGTTTTTTTACTTTAATAATCTTAAACATTTAATCATTTTAAACAGCTTTTAATCTAAACACATTTTAAATATATATATAAAACAATCACTGCCAAAATTTAAATCTATTAAGCAAACCAATCATGTTGAAATATGATATAAACCAAAAATCCAATTTCATTCAAAAGAAAAATATGAAAGCTCACCGGCTACATCTCCATTGATTGTAGTGGGCTTAATTCTGCGCAAAAGAGTTCACTTCAATCAAAGTAATGGCAAGTTTGCCACACTCATTCCTCAGTGCTGCTTTCTACTGCTGCTTTCTACTCTGACTTTGTGTTTACTCTGCCAATTATTAGATCAGCTTCATCTAGTGCACCTGGCTGGTGCATTCTGGCTGGGAGGGGCACTCCAGCAGTAAGTTTGCCGCAACAGTGTGGTAGCCCAGGCACACATAGTCGTAGGCCACTATTGTTAAGCCGGTCGGTGCGGTAGCCAAGGCTCACATAGTCATAGGCCACTATTGTTAAGCCGGTCAGCGTGGTAGCCAAGGCTCACATAGTCACAGGCCACTAATGCTAAGCCGGTCAGCGTGGTAGCCCAGGCTCACATAGCCATAGGTCACTAGTGTTAAGCCTGTCGGCATGGTAGCCCAGGCACACATAGATACTAATACATGTTGTTCACATGGCTCTTTGGAGCAGGAGCAGTACATATGACTTGGCGATAGATCTGCTTTGTGGGGGCTGTCTTGTCTTTCCTTATCTGTTCATCTTTAGGTGTGTGGACACATGCATGTCCACTGATGCAGCAGTTTATCCTTATATTCAACGGCATGCGTATTTGGCTTGTATTGTATTGTGTTCTGTGTCTCCTGCTTTGTGGGGGTTTATTCATATGTGTTATATGTACAGCAGCAGTATTTCCTACATGCTCACAGCATCATATTGTTGATGATTGATGTATTGGCAGTAGCAAGTCTCGGCACACACTCTCCAGTAGCAGCAGCAGCAGCAGCAGTGTAGCAGATCTATTCCGCCAAGACCAAATACATTAACATTGTTAAGTACATTACCATGCCAATCCCTCCGAGAGTTGTCATGACAGAAATATATATATATATGTGTGCATAGGAGATTTTCCTACACTTATAATTCTAATAAACAGATGTGTGAAAATCTCTTGATAACAAATATTAAAAATCAAAACACTGCAGCACAAAGTCATTATTGCATAAATGCTCATTAAGTGTGTGTGTGTGTGTGTGTGTGTGTGTGTAAGAACGAGGGGTGTTTTGGTTAAAGGATATCATTAATCATTGCTCTAATCAGATGACATGGGGCCATGAACTACTAAATGTGCTCTCCTCATTATGATAATCAGACAGGGAGAATGAGAGCTTCCAATCTCACCTCCATTTTGACACATTTATCCTCTTGACAGGCTCCTGTCATTTCAACAAAAGAGATGGAATGTCAAGTCACTGTCAGCCGCTATAGAGGTGGACATCTCCCAAATGAGAATAAAAGACAAGCATTTAGCAAAAATGCACACATACATTTAAACTATATTTCCAGCTCTGTCTATCTCTTTTTTATAAATTTTTTTATCAGCATTACAACAACTTCACAGAGATATTTTTCTCACAGCCATTCAGGCCATCTAAAATCTGATAAACATCTCTCTCTCTCTCCAATCAGTCAGCCCAAACAATTCATGTAGTGCTTCGCCCATCGTCCGAGAGAACTTTAACGTGCTCACAGCTTTCTTTAATTGATGTGAGAGGGTAAAATTATAAATAGGCTGCAAGCCATTCTCTGTCAGTGGGAAATAAAGCCAGCGGCTGTTTACTGTCTGTGTGATGTATGAAGTTTGTGCGTTTGATTGTGTGTGATTATACTCTGAGAAGATGACCTTTAGTGGAAGCCATATTGTATTCTAATGAGCGGGGAGGCAGCACTGGGCTGTACTGTACGCAGACGAGCTGGGCTCCATATCCACACTAACTCCATCCATCTACAGTCACCAATGTGAGACGCAGAGAGACCTACAAACACTACAGCCCACATGCAACTCACCCACATCAAACTAGAGCACAGCGTCTACAGACAGCAGAGCTTCACTGATGTGTACAAGGGGTTAACTCCACTGTCAAAAGATGATCTCTGTATGTTACATATAGTAACAGAGATGTGTTGTTATTGTCAGATATATATGGAAAATATGGTTTGGTGTATTTGCTCAAAGCAATCAGAAGGTTACAGATTTGAATGTGTTTATAACATGGAATGTTTGAAAAACACTGTATAATATTATTGTAACAGTTTGATTTACCAAATTCTGATATTTTTAAGGTTGTGTAGACTGCGTTCTTATGATGGTATTAGTATTTGATGTTCGCTCACACAAAGTTGGGAGAAATCTTAAGAGCTAAATATTTTGAACATCTGTTAAATACATCAGGTCTTAATTATGCATTACTTTATACCTTTGTAACTGAGGGTTCTGTGAAAATTTCTGTTCAGGTTTTTTAAGCTACTAGCAAATTTCTCATAATATTTTAATTATTACATTAAAAGAACATTCAAAATGTTAATTGGGCTATTACGGAATAAACAAGTTTGAGTCAGAGTAGACATTTAGAATTGCTTTTACGAATGCATGAAAGCACTCAGATAAATTTTTGATATGGATCCTGCAACGAATAATCAAAGTGTTAGAAATCACAGAAGTCATTGCAGGCAGATGATGTAGTAAAGCCTGTAAGCTTTAAAATCATCTTGTTCTCTCTTCAAGCTTGCAAATACATGATGGCTCATGAAAGTAAATATTTTTAGTTTTGAAAAACAAAAGACCTGGAGAAAGCCTGCAGTAGTTTAAACATAAATAAATGAAATGCATAATAATAATAATAATAATAATAATAGTGTAAAAATAATTGAGATTAATGGCATGTAAAATAAAAGTTTTTGTTTACATTTTGTGTGTGTTTGTGTGTGTGTATGTGTGTGTGTGTGTGTGTGTGTCTGTGTGTGTGTGTGTGTGTGTGTGTGTGTGTGTGTGTGTGTGTGTGTGTGTGTGTGTGTGTGTGTGAACTATGTATATTTATTATGTACATATAAATTCACACACATACAGTATATATTTATAAAATATTTACATGTATTTACATGTGTGTATATATATGTGTGTGTGTATGTATATATATATATATATATATATATATATATATATATATATATATATATATATATGTATATGTATATATATATATATATATATTAGGAGTGTCAATAAAAAATAACGCAACTAAAATATTTAAACGCAGTTAACGCACTGGCCCAGACCTGTACGTCATATTACATTTCATATAGTTGACTGTTGACATAAGTCCATAAATACAGTTATGCCCTAAAATTCAAGATATTGGTGCAAAAATGCCCCTGTATGTGTTTTTGTCTCATATTAATATCATAATAATTGTAATAATAAGTGCAATTTTTTTATTTTTTTTTCTGTGAAACAAAAGTTAAATATGTTCAGAAAAGTTATCATTGTTTTAGTGACAATGACATAAATTATAAACCAAGTATGAAAAATGTCCAGAGTTTTCATGATATTAGATTTTTAACAAAAATTTAATTTGTGCCAAGGGGGTGTTTTACCCCACCTATGGGGCAAAACACCCTCATGGGTGAGGTGAAATGCCCCCCAGTCTAACAAAGCAATTTGCTTTAAACCTTTACAGCGAAATCAGAGTACAGGCAGCTTTAGCTTAAAATGAAAAAAATAATATAATCAATAATTATGAATTACAAAATTATAATAGCCTATTTGAAAAAAGAAATTGTTAGCTGATGCTAACTGGCTAGCTAATTAGCTACCTGATGCTAACTCGAGGTAATTTTTAAATATAAAGTCCAAATATTTTTAGTCAACCAACTATTTAGAATACATTTGATGGAAAAACAAAGGATTTGATGTTCAGAACAGAATAATTACAGAAATTGCCCATTGCCCCCTGGGAGCATTTTACCCCACTGACTTTGTTTGAGAAAAAAAAGTATGTCATTCTGAAAATATAATGATATTTTTATTAAATAACACTTACTCCCTATCTACAGGCCCTACTGTTCTCATATCATATATAACTGTGATATTCTACAAAACAAGTCAAAACTTTAAAACGCTTTTTTTTTTCTTACTGCTGAAAATTAGATCATTTACAGTTAAATACGTTTTCTCTTTGGTACATCACCAGTGTAAGCTTCATGGTGAAAACTTCTACATCACTCTTGTCAATGTAGTCCGTACAATAAAAATGTATCTTGACATAATCTTGTGGTTATTTTGGGAAAAACAGTAGGGGGGGGGTGCATTCACCCAAAAACATTAAAATTTTGTCGTCGTTTACTCACCCTCATGTTGTTTCAAACCTTTCTTTTGTAGACCATAAAAGAAGGGATTTTGAAGACTGCTGGTATAGAAAGCTGTTTTAGTTACCAATGCCTTTCATTGTATGAACAAACAATACTGAGATGTTTCTCAAATTATCTTCTTTCATGTTCCTAGTTTATGTTAGACCGTTGCAGCCTAAATGTTTGTGTAATATTTTTTTTTGTGGAATCAAATAAAATATTCCTAAAGCTACAATTTGCAATGTCTATACTTGATACTTTCTCATTTAACACAAAAATATCTTTAAAAAACCTTTTGTGGGTATTTTCACAGTGAAATTTATTTTGTGATTAATTGTGATTAATTCGATTAATTAATCGAAACATCATGTAATTAATTAGATAAAAAATTTCCATCGACTGACAGCCCTAATATATATGTGTATGTTTATATATATATATATATATATACAGTATATATAAACATTGATTATTTGAGAAATTATCCTCTGTATCCTTACAGTAAGTGAGGGCCAAAAACAAGACTGGCACCAGCTCTCTATGGGGGCTTACCCTCATAAACTGCTATTGTTGCTAATTTGCTTTAGAAACAATCGTCTGCTAAATCATGAATTATAGATGTGTTAACTCGTTTTTTCCACAATAAAAATAAACTGCACTTGAATATAACTTAACCATATTTTGAAAGCTCTTAATCCCCCTCTTCAGTGGGATTCATCTCAAGAGAAAGTCCACATTAGAGCAGCACTGTGCTTCAGAAGCAAGAGGATGAAACACAACAGGTTTGAGCAATCAGCCATGTGAAAATGAGTCAATGTCATGACATCAGTGGCCAAGAGCTTCTGTAGCTCTCACCTGCTCATTAGCTGAGGCAAAGGTGTTCACTAACGCTCCTGAACCACCCACTCACAGATCCAGCACTCTCAGAGACAGCATAATTAAGTAGTCCAATCAGAACCAGCATGAAATCACTTCTCTGCCATGTTCAACTCACTAATGAACCAAAATATCTCATTAAATATGAGTGCGTTATGTGGATTTGTGTCAATCATGTTGAGATAACAACACTTTGGCTTGAAGAAGCTCTTAAGGAAATAATCATTATTTTAATCACATGATCAGTCAAGTGTTTTTTTTTTTTGTTTTTTTTTTACAGGCTTAACAAATATCATATTTGAAGGAATAAAAGAAACAAAACACAGAGTTTGTTGAAGTGATTTAGTTTGAGGCCATAACTGTTGTTCACATAGTTTGAGGTGCCGGTATTTGCATAGGTGCCAATGAGGAGAGCAGCACATGGAGAAAGCATAAATCATGACAACATTAGGCTTATTTTACAGAACAAGACCATTAATCGTGCTGCCTATTAGTGTACTTCATACAGTCCTTGCAAAGGCTTTAGGGTGAATGTTTTGCATGTTTCATACAGCAACATAAATATGAAATGTGCTTGATTTTCTTTTGATGTCTCTGTCCCCATGCCACAGGTTTTCTCTTTTATTCCATTTTAGAAGTACCATTAAAAAAAAATAATAATAATAAAAAGGCCATTCTAAATAGTTTGTTCGAGACTCAATAATAACTTTTTAGTAGTTAAATAACACTCAAGCACTCAATTTATCAAAAGTTTTAAAGGTTTTAAGATATATAAAGATCATGAAAAAAATGGTTTGTTATAGTTAAAAGTTATCCATGTTCAAGTTGATGTTTAGCCTGCCACAACAGTCCTCAGGTCTCCTAGTTACATTTAGAACTGATTTTAAAGTAGACCTACTAGAACCCGTTTATAAATCAACCAATGGCCTAGGACCTTTATATATGACAAATATGCTCATTGAATATAAACCTAATAGACCAGATCAGATGTGCTCCAACCATAGTCACATTTCAATCCAAATTAAAAACACATCTGTTTAGCTGTGCATTTACTGAATGAACATTGTGCTGCGTCCTACTAATGCACTGCATCTTATTTACTCTTCCCTTTTCTTATTATTTATTTTGAATTAAACTTTGAATCAACTTTTTGTTAAAAATCTATTTGTTTACCTTTTATTGTTAATTTTATTTCTTAAGCATCTGCTGTAATTATTTAATGATAATTTTTAATTATTTGTATGTGAAGCACTCTGAATTACCATAATATAAAATGTGTGTAAAATGCATAAATAATCTTTCTTTGCCTCACCGAAAAATGCAGTTAAGGTAGTAGCGTTACTACTTTTAGTTACTCCTCAACACTACTTGTAGAGATTAAATTAAGAAACAAGCAGCCATTTCCACTGTAAGATAGCTCTCCCATCTCCACTGTCAAGAAGACGGACAGACTACCAGCAAACTGAGCCAAACAAGGGGGGAAAAAAACATGGAGGGAAAGGGAACGAACACCAATTAGAGATCCTCCCCCACATGCTAACTCACAAAGATCTGATCTCTGCTAAAGGTCAGACTGAAATTTGAATGACAGGGCTAAAGTCTTTTACTCATAATTTTTGTGTTTGCAGTAGAATTCGAAGCGATTCACAGCCTTAGAGGCCTTAAGTGAGAGCAGCAATTAATTGTAATGAATAATCTGACAAATCTAGTTGACATATGGCGGCTAATTCCCAGCCTTTCTGTAGGGAGCAGGCAGAGGATTAGGTTAGCTTAAATGAAATCTGGGAACGGCGTGCCATCTGCGTGCTCTGCGCACCCGCTTTAACACGTTAACCGGGCTGTGTGAGGCCGTTCCTCGGGTTTGTCTCTCTCTTTCTCTTTCTCTTTCTCTTTCTCTTTCTCTTTCTCTTTCTCTCTCTTTTAAATATTGAACCAGCTGTCTTCCATTCAGGGAAAGCAATATAGCTGAAGCCAGGCCAAAAATCGAAGAGCATGGGGCCCCTAAACAAACAACAGAGAGGTAATGAGTGTTGTACAAACACATAAACAAACGTCTCAAGTCTCAACACCTGAGCAGAGAGAATCCACACTTAAGTCACCAATATTACCAGTAAATGTCCCTGGAGGAAATGTACTTGGAGGGTGGTTTTTCATAATAATCTGACTGCAAGAACACAACTATTACATGGATAGTTTCTTGACTGGTAGCTTTCACTGAAATTCTTTTGTCTTTTGTGTTAAATAAAACTAGCCTTTTAAACAAACTTATTTAAATATATGTGTCCAAATTATTTGCACGGCTGGCTTTAGCCATAAAGAAGGCTACATGTTCACAAACACATAGAACAGGCCACTGGATGCTGATTAATGAGACTGCTTTTGAAGTCATACTGCCTGACAAATCAGACATAACAGAGTTTACTTCTACGTGTAATGGCTGCAGGTAAGTGCTTAGTCAGGACTTGTTATTGTAAGAAGCAGCTGACGTTTATATTTGTTACAGTGATTTCATGCACTCTTTGTTTTAAGCAAAGCTGAACAATACTCTTCAGATGAGAGTCTTATTTCAGAGGTGGACTGTGCCACACCGATAAAGACAGAAAAAAATAATAAAGACTGAGGAGGGAAAATTTGCTAAAGGCAGCCAGATAAAAAAATATAAAAGTACCTAACAAAAGGACCTTGATGCAAGCAAAATAAACACAAGCACAATATTACTACATGGTTTAGATCTAAGATGCTAACCATAAAATATGCTTACAAAGCAAACCTATTCATGACCACTTTTCAAACTGGCTCAAGGGAGCAAAATGCTAAGATCTATTTCAAAACTATAACATATGGGTCAGCATATAAAATCACTTTATTCTTACTAAAATCACTTTATAAAACAGTTGCTTATTAAGCAGAAATATTTGACACCAGAATGAGGCCATTTACCAGTAAAAATCAAGTACTCCTGAGATTTGTGTAATAAATAAAACTAAATTATAAATTATATAATTAAAAAATAAATTACCTCTTTTTTCTCCCTTGTGAGATGGGGGGGGGGGGGGTATCTCTGGTTACTGCATTACTTTCTGATTCATTCATCAAATAAATCCCAATTAAGTGCATTTATTAATATTTGCTGAGAAAAGCTGCCAAAAGAGAACAACAACAACAAAAAGTGGCTTTAGAACGCAGCATAGTGTTTGTTTTATATCCATATCACTAAAGATAGCCATACTGTATCCATGTCCACGTGCAGCAATCTATTTTGCTATGCTATTTTTCAATTGTCAATCTGTGTAAACATGCACTATATGTTTTGTTATTTTAGTGTCTTACAACATTTTCTCACATTGTCTCACAAGATGTAACGTCAAGCTAAAAAAAAAAAAAAAATACCTTTCATCAAGATGACTGCATTCTGTTTCATACTGTCATGCTTCATTTGGCTGAATTTGAACAAGAATGCATCCTGTTTGTGTGGCTTTTCTTATTGTGCTGCTTGCTCTCGATAAGTAGTGTCTGGTGAGACACATTGCCTGTAGTTGACATTTTTAATAAATAATTAATTGTTAAATTAATTTTATAAAATTAACTACTTATATACTCATGAATTAACATGTTAAAATGACAACCCTAAACATAATATAATAACAGCCGATACATCAGTCTACACAAAACACAAGTAAGCTGCACAAGTAAGCACACTTCCACACATCCTGTAAAATGCTCAGAAAAAGCACATAGTGATCTGATGTGTGCACAATTCTTTACTGAACCTATGTGAATAAACCCCTAATATATACCTTGGCTGATATATTGTGTTTTATTGAGTTAAAGTCCATAGCTTGTATTCAGTTGTAGCGAGAGGGCACAGCCTGTCATCAGAGAAGTGTGACTCCAACAGCCATAATTGTCAAGGAACAAGTCTTAATTTAAACCAAGGGCTAATTATCATGCAAAGCATACCCACCCAGAATGTTTGCATAACTATCACAAGCGTTTTCATAAATGATGCTTTAATTAGTCTTAATTAGAATTTGTTTAAGTCAGCAGGGAATGCAGGCCCCCGTGAAATGATGTATGTAATAAGCATCGGCCTCTCTCTCTCTCTCTCTCTCTCTCTCTCTCTCTCTCACTTCTTACTCAGGGAATAGGTCTGACAAAATCACATCACATTAAATTGATTCAGTCAGAATTAAAATTCTTATGGTATTAATTAAATGGGGAGGATCTCATTAGCGAGCAGTGCAGTAAGGGAACGACTCACACAACTGGCAGATGTGACTGTCAGAGCTGCACACACCCTCACCATTAGAGAGAAAGACAGAGCGAGAGGGACATACAGCAGATGGGGACAAAGACAGGAGGACACAGAGCGAGAGAGAATTTGAGCGAAATATAGACAGAATGTAAAAATTGTAAACATGAGAACTGTGTTTGGTAGAATTAAAAAAAAAGAAAAAGGACAGTAGAAAGAAGGTCTAATGATAAATATTAATCAGCATAGTTCGAAACATTTTGTGCGGGTTTATTTAACTGCTCTTGCTTTGTTTGTCTGCTGTAATTCAACAATAACAAAACTAATGGAGATACCGTTATCACACTCATGACCCTCATCTCTCTCTCTCTCTCTCTCTCTCTCTCTCTCTCTCTCTCTCTCTCTCTCAATTCAATTCAGTTCAATTCAATTCAATTCAATTCGTGCTTTATTGGCATGACAATTGTTACAAAGTATTGCCAAAGCATAGTGTTTACATTAAATATAGAACAAATGATTATATAAAAAAATATAATAATAATAATTAAAATAAATAACTAAATAAATAAATGCATGCATGTATATATAATTAAACAAAATAGAACAAATCAGTTCTACGAATTCTAGAATTCTATGAACAATTTAAAATTTAGTGTGGTGTGTGTGTGTGGGCGCATCACTGATTTGTTGACTCCTCCCTCTTTTTGTGACAGGTGTCAATGTATCTTGCTGCTAGTAAAATACAATCTTGTTTTTCACCTAATAAATATTGAAGTTGTGTTTTCTTGTTTAACATTTTGAAGTCAGAGTAAAGTATTTCAAATTTAGGATACAATTTCTTTCTAATTTCTTCATAGTTTACTTTGATTTTCTGTTGTTTCATTCCAATAGGTTAGATAATTTTCTTTTAGTGTTTTTATAATTTGGTTGGGCCAAATTTTGTGGATGGATGTTTCAGTGTCCTGATGCTGGATGTTGTTAGTCATGTTAGTTTGTGTTTGCAGCTTCAGGACCATCTGAATCCTGCCCTGCATGCGTTGTTCGGTGTGTTCCTCTGTACTTTGAGGATGCTCTTACAGAACTCAGCATGCAGGGCTTTGATCGGATTTTTGTCCCATTTTTCAAATTCGTGATTTAGGAGAGGACGCCACACTTCACTGCCATATAATGCAATAGGTTATATTACTGATTGGAATATTTTGAGCCAGATTCTATTTGGTATTTAAATTTTTTGATGGCGTAAAAGGGCCTTCTTGCTTTCACTTTTAGTTCATTCACAACCAAATTTAGCTTACCAATTGCATTTATCTTCAGCCCGAGGTATGTGTAGTTTGTGGCATATTCAATTTTGGTCGTACCAAAATCTGGGTCTTTTCTGGAATGTTAGTATGCTAGTTTTGTTAGGATTAATAGTCAGGGCCCAGGTTTGACAGAATTTGTGTAATATGTCTAGGTTCTGCTGTAGACCCTCTTCTGTTGGAGACAGCAGAACCAGATCATCTGCAAACAGCAAGAACTTTATGTTGGAGTCATGTAGTGTGAGGCCAGGTGCTGTTGATTGTTCCAGGACTTTTTCCAATTCATTAATGTAAATATTGAAGAGGGTCGGTGATAGTGGGCAGCCCTCACACCCCACCCTTGGGTGAATAATTATTTTAGTTTATTTCCAATTTTAATTGTGCATTGATTGTTTGAATACACTGTATTTATAATATTGTATGTTTTACCCCCAATACCTGATTCTAGAAGTTTTGACCACAGACCTTCATGCCAAATTGAATCAAAGGCCTTTTGGAAATCTACAAAGCAAGCAAATACTTTGGATTTGTTTTGGTTAATATAGTTGTCGATCAGGGTGTGTAGGGTGAAGGTGTGGTCTGTTGTTCTATAATTTGGTGAGAATCCAATTTGACTTTTGCTGAGGACATTATGCTCTTTAAGGAAGTGTACAAGTCTTATGTTGATGATATTGCAGAACAGCTTCCCCAGATTACTGCTTACACAGATGCCTTTGTAATTGTTTGGGTCTGATTTGTCTCCACTCTTGAATATGGGCGTTATGTGTCCTCGGTTCCATGTTTCAGGGAAATGGCCAACATTCAGAACTAAGTTGAGCAGTTTTAGTAGGGCCAATCTTAATTTGTGCTCTGTGTTCTTGAGCATTTCGTTGAGGATGCCATCTGGTTCACTTGCTTTTTTGTTTTTTAGGGCCTGGATTTTATCGATCAGTTCATTTTCTGTAATGGGGTAGTCTAATGGATTTTGATATTTACTTTACTTTACTTTTAGTCATTTAGCAGACGCCTTTATTCAAAGCGACTTACAAATAAGAAAAAGTAACTAAAACTAAAAGTCAAAACTCTGTAAATACTGTATACACACATTTAAGAAAATAAATAAATTACATAAAATTGAGAAATGCATACAACACCATTTCAATACTGAACATTTAAATAAAAAAAAAAATAAAAAAATAAGCTAAAAACTATTCAAAATATTAAAACAACAAAAGGTATGAGTATAATAATGCTTCTAACATAACACTGAGCCAAACACCAAAAAACTACATGTGTATGTACAGCCACACACATATGCATATGCATACATATAAAAATTAAATTCAATATATATATATATGTGTTATTTCATTACCATATAGTATGAAGTACTAAAATAACTAGAATTAAATAAAACTAAAAGTGAATAAACAACTTATACAGACATCAACACTGAGCCAAGCACACGTTTTAAAACAACAACAATGACTTACTTACACATAGTAAGAAATGGTTATAAAAACTAAAACAGATGTGCAAGGGCGTAGATTACGCGGGGGACGTGTCCCCCACTTTTAATATCACGTAAATTCGTCCCCCGCACTTTTTCGGTCAAGTGTGTTGGCATAAAGGATTTCAAGAGCCGGTGTGAATAAATATAGATATAAATTCAAAGAGACAGGAAGAGACAGGATAGTCTGTTGCATGACCTGATGTTTTATTCGGACCCAGAATAAGGCGAGATGAACATCACGGAGCGCTAAACGCTCATTACATGCAGTGCGTGTTCATTCATACTCGAAGCCGGAGGGCGCTCTCACGCAGAAAGTTGCACCATGAAATTCCTAATATATGAAATGGATGAAAACAGCTGTTTTCACAGAAAAAAACGACGAGTTCGGATTTGCGATTGCAACGATATATGATTTATTTGTGTTTTTCTAGTCATCTCCAGGTAATTCAAGATTCAAGATTTTTATTCGTCACATGCACAATTATACAGAGTATAACCAGCAGTGAAATGTAAGTCAGGTCCGCTCCAAGGACAGTGCAATTATAAAGTATATAAATAAAGTATATGAACAATGCAGTGCTAATTGACATAGCATTCATTATATAGAAACTATTCTGCCTCATGGGACAAAAAAAAGTGTTTGTAGCATATAAACAAATCATTATTATTATTATTATATTACATTTCTGGCCGCTCACTTCTGAAATGATGGCTACGCCCCTGCAGAAGTGAAACAAGTAGTAGGAAAGAGGAAAAATACAAAGCGATACTTATATCCTTTGCCGGTGTCCCTGTCCGGTGGAGTCGCATGGTAGAGTTGATGGTCTTTACACTCTTCGGTTTTCACACGGAGGAGGGCTTTACATGACAGCTGCCGCCAATAACAAAATATAAAACAAAAAAGTTTTATACCCATCTAACAAATCACTATTTGAATTCAGCTGGACCCACTTTCCTGTTTATCACAAAAATGGCCAAGCAAGTGCAGACACTGACAAGATACGCAATACAGTATGATACCAAACGCGATTTCAGCAAGTCTCAACACAGTAAACAAAATAAGCGTTTCCTAGCAACGGCAACTGCGCTAAACACTGAGACAAGTAAATACACTTACTTACTTGATATTTACCAATTGTATGTTCCATATGAATCATTTATTTGTGAGGATAAATTTTGCCTAGAAAGTTATAAGCATACTTTTGGATGGTCATTTGCTGTCACATATTTGTCTGTGCTGTTTTGTGCCCATCTGTAATCATGTCTAATGTTGTACAGCTTACTGGGCTGAGAGTGTATGTTCGTATTTGTTGTCCTTTTTAGGTAAACAGTAATTTGACTGTGATCTGATAGGGGTGTTAGAGGTTTGACTGTGAATGCTCTGAAAGAGAATGGATCTAGATCGGTGATCATGTAATAAACTGTTGAGCAACCATGAAATGAACTATAGGTGTACCTTCCAAGAGAGTCCCCTCTCACCCTGCCATTGACAAGGTACAGACTGAGGCTTCGACAGAGCTCGATCAGAAGCTTCTGTTTTTATTCACTTGGTCATCAGAGACTGGAACAGAACACAGGAGCAGACTGACTGGGGATCGCTGGAGAACACACTCGGGAGGAGACACTGCAGGTAAGTAGACAAGGAGGTAAGTAGTAGGCTTAGAGCTGTGATAGCCATGGCAGTCCTCTTCACATGAACGAGACCGGACACTGGAGTGCTGTGAGGTGTGTGCATTTATGGCATGGCTAATGAGTGGTTCAATGATGTGCAGGTGCGTGTGAGGAATACTCAGGTGAGGGAGTGCGCTGTGATTTGCTGGTGACAGAGCCTGGCAGATCTGTGACACTACCCCCCTCTCCACGGCCCGCTCCCGAGGGCCGAGGACCCCGACGTTGTGGTGGTCTACCTCTCCCTCTGGGTGCTGGACGTTCCGGATGGCTGGCATGAAACTCTTCAAGTAAGATAGGATCAAGAACATCATCTCTGGGAACCCATGATCTCTTTTCTGGGCCGTAGCCCTCCCAGTCTACGAGGTACTCCAGCCGACCACCACGTGAGTTCAAGAGCTCCTTGACTTGGTAGATGGCGCCGTCTTCCATGATTAGTGGGAGAGGGGGTTCCACTGTCGTGCCAGGCTCTGTGGAGGGAGAAACAGGAGAGTGGTAAGGTTTAAGCAGTGAAACATGGAATGTGGGGTGAATCCTGTACTGAGGGGGAAGCTGAAGCTGGTAAGTTACTGGGTTAACTTGTTTGACTATGGTGAAGGGGCCAACAAATCTGGGACTTAATTTCTTGCAGGGTAGGTGGATCCTGATATCCCTGGTTGACAGCCAGACCTTCCGTCCAGGTTGGTACTGGGGAGCTTCGGATCTTCGAAGGTCGGCTGTCATTTTGTGCCTACGCACTGCTCACTGAAGATGGTGGTGAGCAGCATCCCAGACCCTCTCGCTCTCTCGGAACCAGTAGTCTACTGATGGTACATCCGATGGTTCCCCAGACCATGGGAACATGGTTGGCTGGTAACCGAGTACACACTGGAACAGAGTCATACCTGTGGCTGGTTGATGCAGAGAATTATGGGCATACTCGGCCCAGACAATAAACTGATTCCAAGAGTCCTGGTGGCCATGGCAGAAGGTTCGAAGGAATCGTGCTACTTCCTGGATCTTTCTTTCGGTCTGCCCGTTCGTCTGGGGGTGGTATCCAGAGGACAGACTTATGGTCACACCTAGGAGCTTGAAGAAGGCTTTCCATACCCTTGATATGAATTGTGGTCCACGGTCAGAGACGATATCCTCAGGGATACCATAGTATCCGAAGACGTGGTTGAACATCAACTCTGCAGTCTCCATAGCTGTGGGTAAGCCTTTGAGAGGAAGATGACATGACTTAGAAAAATCTATCAATGACCACCAGGATGCATGTGTTACCATCGGAGGCAGGTAGGTCCGTAACTAAGTCAACTCCTAGGTGTGACCAGGGCCGATTGGGAACAGGCAGAGAAAGCAGCTTGCCTGCTGGTAAGTGGCGTGGACTCCTGGACATGGCACAGTCTACACAGCCTTGGACGAACCTTCTAACATCTCCGGCCATATTGGGCCACCAGAAGCGATCTCTTAGCAGCGAGACGGTGTTTTTGGCCCCTGGGTGGCCAGTGCCCAGAGATGAATAAACAGACTGAATGAGGGGTGTGCATTGAGCCCTGGGAACATATTGCAAGCCAGGTGGACAGCCGGCGGAGTGGCCGTGGAAGCATTGGAGGGGGTGAACGGACTTGAATTCCACTGAATGAGACTTACGATGATCTCTTCCGGGGATGATGAATTCAGGTTCTTCACTAGTTTCTTCCTTGGAGTCATAGAGGCGAGACAGGGCGTCAACTTTGACATTCTTGGGACCTGGACGGTAAGAAATCGTGAAGTTAAAGCATGTGAAAAAGAGGGCCCATCGGGCTTGACGAGGGTTCAGTCTCTTGGCCTCTCTCAGATATTGCAGGTTCTTGTGATCGGTGAGAACTGTGAAGGGATGTTGTGCACCCTCCAACCAATGCCTCCACTCTTCTAGGGCCAATTTAATGGCTAGAAGTTCTCTTTTACCTGTATCACGGTTTCTTGCCGCCGGGCTGAGCTTGCGAGAGAAGGCACATGGATGGAGTTTAGCTGGTGTCCCCTGCTGCTGGGAGAGTATGGCACCATTCCTGAGGTGGATGCAGCGATCTCCACAATGAATGGTTTCTTGGGGTCTGGGTCCACAAGGACTGGGGCGTTCGTAAACGCTTATTTGAGCCTTTCAAAGGCTTCGGTGGTGGCTGGGGTCCAGGAGAGAGTTTTGGGCTTGCTGCGGAACAGATTGGTCATTGGGCTGGTGATGGAGCTGTAATTATGGATGAAGAGGCGGTAAAAGTTGGCGAACCCCAGGAAACGCTGAAGTTCTTTAATGGTGCCAGGAGTGAGCCATTTACGAACGGAGTCCACCTTCCCCTCGTCCATCTGGATGCCACCGCTGTCGATGTTATATCCAAGGAACTGCACTGAGGACTGATGGAAAGAGCTCTTCTCTGCCTTGAGGAATAGATGGAAGTCTCTCAGGCATTGCAGGACCTCCGCAACGTGGTGGCGATGTTCGGCCATGCTCCGGGAGTAGATGAGGATGTCATCTATGTAGACCAACACGAACTTATGGAGATACTCCCGGAGCACCTCACGCATAAAATCTTGAAATACGGAGGGGGCGTTGACTAGACCATAGGGCATGACAAGATATTCTTAGCGGCCAGTAGGGGTCACAAAAGCTGTCTTCCACTCATCCCCCTCACATATTCTGATGAGGTTATAGACGCTGCAGAGATCCAACTTGGTGAACACGGTGGCTCCGCGAAGATGTTCTAATGCCGCTGGGATGAGAGGAAGGGGATAACAGAACTTGACCGTTATTTTATTCAGGGCTCGATAATCGATGCAAGGTCATAATACTCCGTCTTTCTTGGCAACAAAAAAGAAGCTTGAAGCAGCAGGGGATGTGGAAGGACGGATATAACCTTGCTTGAGTGCCTCCTCAATATACTCATCCATGGCCTTCTGCTCAGGTATGGAATGTGGGTAAATTTTCCCACGGGGCACTGGCTCACCCAACAAAGCCAACCTCAAGCAGGTCATGCCGAACTTGCATCAACATGTATCCTGTCCAACTAGAGGACCAAACACACTGGATCATTGCTACACTCAGTTCAAGGATGCCTACAAAGCCCGCTCACTACCGGCTTTTGGCAAATCGGACCATGCCGCCATTTTTCTAACACCGGGATACAAACAAAGGCTCATTCAGGAACCTCCGGTGCAGAGAGTAGTGACGCGCTGGTCCTCCCACTCAGAGGCTATGCTGCAGGCGGCTCTTGATGACGTCGACTGGGACATGTTCCGGGCGAGTTCTTCTGACGTCAGCGAGTTCACGGATGTAGCATTGAGCTTTGTAAACACGCTAACCGAGCAAGCTACAGAAACAATATCTATAAGGACATTCTCCAACCAGAAACCGTGGGTGGACAGATCAATCCGTGCTGCGGTTAACACACGAACTGCCACTTACAATGAGGCTCTTCTGAGCGGGAATATGAGCGAGTACAAAGCATCCTGCTATGCTCTCCGACGTGCAGTAAGAGCCGCTAAACACAGATACAGAGAGAGAATTGAGTCTCATTTCCAGCTCAATGACTCTCGACGGGTGTGGCAGGGACTGAGCACCATCTGTGCCTTTGGAAACAAATCCTCCGCGGAGGTGAGAGCAGATTCGTTGCTGGCCGACGAGTTAAACACCTTCTTCGGCCGCTTCGATGGCAAAGGCGGCGGCGCGTCTCTGCTGTCCAGCGCGTCAGGAAGCAGCAGGCAGAACAGCGATGATCCTGTAATCACCGTGTCGGAGGTTCGGAGGGCGCTAAAGAAAGTGAACGTCAGGAAAGCAGCCGGACCTGATGGGATAACCGGCCGTGTTTCGAGGTCCTGCGCCGATCAGCTCGCTGGTTTGTTCACTTCCATCTTTAATGAGTCCCTTGCTACCACCGTGGTTCCCACCGCATTTAAAAAATCCATCATTATCCCTGTGCCTAAGAACAATAAACCATCTTGCCTGAATGACTATCGCCCTGTTGCCCTCACATCTATAGTCATGAAGGTTTTTGAGAGACTTGTTAAGAGCCACATCTGCTCCTCCATCCCTGATACTTTGGACCCTCTTCAGTTTGTCTATCGCCGAAACAGATCTACGGACGATGCCATCTCTCACGTCCTCCACTCTTCCCTCACACACTTGGACAGCAACAATGGGAATTATGTAAGGCTGCTATTCATTGATTATAGCTCAGCTTTCAACACTATAGTCCCCATCAAGCTGGCTTCTAAACTCACAAACCTCGGCCTAAACTCCTCACTCTGTGACTGGATTCAAGACTTCCTCACCAGCAGATCTCAAGTGGTGAAAGTTGGCCAGTTCACCTCAAACTCCATCACCCTGAACGTAGGAGCCCCACAGGGCTGTGTCCTGAGTCCCCTGCTTTACTCTCTCTACACGCATGACTGCGTGTCCTCTCACAGCTCCACATCTATTGTCAAATTCGCTGATGATACTGTGGTTCTGGGCCTCATCTCCAACAACGATGAGACCGCATACTTGGACGAGGTAGAGAGACTCACATCATGGTGCCAGGACAACAGTCTCTCTCTGAATGTGAGCAAAACTAAAGAGCTGATCATGGACTTTAGGAAGAGACAGCAGCAGTCCTACACTCCTCTTACGATCAGTGGGACCCCTGTGAAGAGGGTGAGCAGCTTCAAGTACCTCGGTGTAAACATCTCAGAGAACCTGTCTTGGACTACACACATCGAAACACAGGTTAAGAAAGCCAGGCAAAGACTGTACCATCTGCGACAGCTGAGGAAATTCAGGGTCTCACCAGCAATCCTGAAAACTTTCTATTCAGGGACCATAGAAAGTGTACTGACTCAGTGCATCTCAGTGTGGTATGGAAACAGCTCAAATCAGGACTGCAAAGCACTACAGAGAGTTGTGCGCATAGCTGAGCGCATATCAGGGTCTGCTCTCTCCCCTCTGCAGGACATCTACCTCAAACGCTGCAAAAATAGAGTTGTTAAAATAATCAAGGACTCAAATCACCCTGGTAACCGTCTATTCACTTTGCTTCCATCTGGAAAGCGCTTCCGTAGCCTGATGGCAAAAACTGAGAGACTTAGGAGGAGCTTCTTCCCCCAGGCCGTCAGGCTCCTAAACTCTAACTCTGTGTCATAACATCACATGACTCCATGTATATACCACTATATCAATAGCTATTCATAATTTTTCTCTACCTCATATTGCTGCTATTTGACAACTTTTTGCACATTCTTTTTGCACATTCCTCTTAGTACTATTTAAGTCAACATACTGACCTGTACATTTATATTTATATTTTTTTTATCTCTTATTTTATTTTATTCCTCTTATTTTTTCTACTTTTCTTTTTCTTAATATTTGTATTCTATATAATTGCACTGTCCTTGGAGCGGACCTGACCTACATTTCACTGCTGGTTATACCCTGTATAATTGTGTATGTGACAAATAAAAATCTTGAATCTTGAATCACCCGGTAAGAGGTCTATTGCACAGTCCCATGGCCGGTGTGGAGGCAACTGGGAGGCTTTCTGGGGGCAGAACACATCACTGAAATGGGAGTAACAGGCAGGAATGTCTACTGATAACTTCTATAGAGGGCTTTCTATGGACGTGGAGTTCAAGGCGATGGACTCAACTGAAAGAGAGACAGGTTTAGGTGCATTGGGAAAACAGCTGGTAAAGCATTGGTTACCCCACTTCAGGACCAGTACGCTTTGAAATATTGGGCTCATGTTGAACAAACCAAGGCCGTCCGAGGATAACATCGGCAGGGGAACCCTCCAGAACCAGTAAATGGATGTTCTCTTCATGCAGCAATTAAATCTTCAGATGTACAGGCCCAGCACTGCGGTTAACACATCTACGACTGAGTGGGGCGCCGGTTACCGATTGAATTTGGTAACTAGTCTTTGTGGCTGTGGTTGAGAGGTTGAGCTGACTACAGAGGCTTCCCGAGATGAAGTTCCCAGCTGACCCGGAATCGAGTAGGGCGCAAACTGGAAGAGAGAATACGGAGGCAGTAAGCAGAACTTCTTTCGCCAGTGGTTTTAAGTTGTGTATAACCGGGTGAATGGTACTCTCCAAGAGACGGGGGGGGTTATGGAGGTTGTCGCACGGGGCATGCCGCTCGAAGATGCGCCTTCTCTCTACAATACAGACACAAACCAAGATCAAATCTTCTTTGTCTGTCGGTGATGGTCCGGTCTTCTGTTACAGAAGTAGGACTCGGACAGAGAGATGGATTAATTGACAGGTATTTATTGACAAATAGCTGAGCAACAAGGAGTGAGACAGGTAAGTGGTTATCCTGGAGGTCTTCGGTAATCTGGAGAAGTGTTAACTTGAGTATCTTCTTTTGACAGGAAACTTGGAACACGAACTGAACACACACCTCACCAAGATGGCAGACTGAGACAGAACACAGGAGCAGACTGACTGGGGATCGCTGGAGAACACACTCGGGAGGAGACACTGCAGGTAAGTAGACAAGGAGGTAAGTAGTATGCTTAGAGCTGTGATAGCTATGGTAGTCCTCTTCGCATGAACGAGACCGGACACTGGAGTGCTGTGAGGTGTGTGTATTTATGGCATGGCTAATGAGTGGTTCAATGATGTGCAGGTGCGTGTGATCTATACTCAGGTGAGGGAGTGCTCTGTGATTGGCTGGTGACAGAGCCTGGCAGATCTGTGACACTCGTGTGATGTTTTCCAGAGGATAAAAATATTTCATAGTATCCTGGGGGACAAAGAGTGACTTCATCAGTTTTGCGCCATGTTTCCTGTAGTATTGTTATGTCCATATCTGATTTTTTTTTTCCTGAAATCTGAGGTTTGGGTTTTGTTACCAAAACTGGATGAGTTAATACCTTGTATGTTCCACATTTTAATAATTAATGATTTCACTTTGTCAACAAATGTAAAAATCTTAGAGCAATACAAATCCAAGTTCAACAAAGTATCAAGGATCAAAGAGTACATGTGTAAACAGATCTATATTTTAAAACATTTTATTTGTATATTGTGTGTATGTTTTTTACTCACTACTACTGTTCCAGCCGTGTGCATATAATTCTGAGCAGGTCCTTAATCTCTACTAGGTTGGTGTGATTAACCCCCCCCCATTCATATTGCTTTATTGGCATGACATACTTAGATACATATTGTCAAAGCATTGTACGTAGCAGAATAAGAGCAAAACTAAAATGCATATAATTTACATCCATAAATAAAACAAAACAAAACAAAAAACACAGGTCAAATATCTCTCCCTCTCTCAATATGCAATACGCAAGTGGCATTTAAGGGTCCAAGCACCAGTGGCCCATGTGGATGATTAACAAATCAACTGAAATGTAAGCAAAATGCTGAAATGTACAGCAAAATGCATCTTGAATCTCGACTGATAGTTAGGGTGCAATGAAACAAGTTACAGCAAAAAACAGGTGTCAAAAGGGGCAACTGACTTTCAAAAGTCAAGTCAATATTATTTGTATAGCTTTGTTAACAATGCAAATTATGTCAAAGCAGCTTTACATCAGCTTGATATAAAGCTGAGTGGCTTTATATCAGCTTTACAGTATTTAGACGGGGAAATAGTTTGTCGAAATAGTGTAATTCTCCTATGGCCAGGCAAAATCAGCAGTTTAAATCTATACCAAATCAGAATCATATTTTGCAAATGACTCATCTGGTTCCTGTAGTCTTGTCCCGGTGGCCGTCTTGGAGACAGGGTCTTCACTGAGGATCAGTCTCTGGGGCTCCTCTAGGTGTCCTGGCTGTAGAGGTCAT
This sequence comes from Barbus barbus, assembly GCF_936440315.1. NCBI lineage: Eukaryota > Metazoa > Chordata > Actinopteri > Cypriniformes > Cyprinidae > Barbus > Barbus barbus. The sequence goes on from NC_136738.1 coordinate 10,784,171, forward strand.
CTCTAGGTGCTGATTCACCATCTGATCTGGATACGGACTGGATCCGGGAATCAAACAAAATCACATGTTCTACATGGCGGTAGCCAGGGTTTGAAAATTAGTGAGGACTGGTGTGTGTTAAGCTATAATAACTACAAATACTCATTAAACTAAACACTTTGACAGAGAGACAGAGACAGAGATGGAGAGACAGGGATGTAGATGTTTGTGAAAGATGTTTTATTGAACCAAAATTTGTTAATACTTTACTATAGGTTTGGGGTGGATAATTTCATCAGTTGTTTATTATTTATGCAACAATATATATTGCTGTTATAGTTTTAATTAATAACTATTGATAGATGATAACTTTGTCTAGTGCTGTTTTGAATGTTTTAGCATGACTTTGTGATAATTTTATGACTATACTGAATGAAATGGCATAGACTTCATGGCTAGTGTTTGCATATTTCATTTCATTCTGTAACCTACTTGTTCTACAGATCTGCACAGGAAATGCTACTGTTTTTGATAGCGTTGATAATGTTTCTAATAGATAATATCATTGCTATAAAAACTGAAAAATAAATAAAACAAACTGAAATTATCAAAAATATTTAGCAAATAAGTTAAGGATATCGCTAACCCAACCCTAAACTGCTACTTCACACTTTTTAACTTTCTAAAGTATCAAATTAAGTGGAAAAGAAAAGTCCAAAAACGCCTGTTATATCTGGATCTGGCAACACGGTGGAGGCTGTGCCCGCGCACTCAAGCCTCGTTCACTCCGCAATGTCTCGCAGTGATCATTTTCATACCATGGACACTAAACATTCTTGCAAACTGTCTAAACTGAAATGTATATGCAGACACTCATTTGAGGAGTTTTAATCAGCAAACTAGTAATTCAGAAAAAAAAAAAATCTATTTTTGAGAATGAAAAATTTACCAAGGTCCGGACCTCGGTGATCTCATAGCTGGCCTGTTCTTCTAAATTAAAAAAAAAAAAAAAAATAGAATAAAAACTATTATGTATGTGACCACAGTATATGTGGTTGTCACAATCTATTTGGTTTTGTTTTCCATGGACTTTAGTTTGCATTCCCTTTTTTTCAGTGTTTTGTTCCTGCTTCATTTATTCCCGCTTTTCATTTGTTGTCAGTCACTGATCACTCTGCATACCTGTTTCTAGTTTCAGTCTCATTATCCAGTGTTTATATTGCCCCCAGTTTCTTCTGTTCTTTGTGTTGTGTCATTTTGCTGTTACATGTGGATTATCAGTGGATTATCGCCATTGCTTTTAATAAAGTAATACATTCTGCAAATGGATTATCTCATTGTCTTGTCTACCCTATGAATATGTGATTGTTAGCCCTTTTAAACTGCATTTGTGTGAACTAATCTGAGTTTCTAAATTTGGTAATACTTTAAGAACTAGCTGCTTATTAGCATGCCTGTTATTAGCATATTGGCCATTTATTAGTACTTCTAAAGCACATATTCTGCATGACCATATTCTATATTCCTAATCCTATCCAATACCTAAACGTAACAAACACCTTACTAACTGTTACTGAGCAGAGTTTATTGCGGCAAAAGTCGTAGTTAATGGTCTGTTAATAGCGAGAATTGGACCTTAAAATAAAGTGTGACCCTAAATTTCTTAATCTGAGTTTAAGCACAACGACTTTGTAGACCTGAAACTAAAACCAAGAGAAAACTAAGAATTAAATAACGCAATAGATTTACACAAATTAGTATATAGTATAATACTGTAATGCAGAAATGCTACACCAAACAAGCTGTCATATTACATAAAACAATGTGTTAGGAAAAGCAAATAGATCAAATAATTATTGGGCTCATTGTGCTTCTGCGCTGTGAATATATAAAAGGGGTCCTATTATACTTTTTCACTTTTTGAATTTTAGTCAGTGTGTAGAGTATATGTTTGGGCATAAAAAGATCTACAACGTTACAAATCTTAAAGTCTACTAAGGGAGATATTTTGTTTTTAAAAAATCCCTTTTCAAGAACTACAACGAATGGCTCGTTTGGACTACAGCATTGCTTTCTGGTGTTTGTGATATCACAAAGCAGTCCATTAGAATATAATTAAAATAAATCCCGCCTATGGAAATTCAAATGGTTAGCGGGTGGGGAGAAAGATTGGTTGAGCACTGCACGTTTCAAAACCGAAACCCCGTGCGGGTGTTTTTATATCACTGTATTTCTGAAGGAAACCGACTGTCGTCAGCAAATTTTGGATGTCATTTTCATTTCATCTTGCATGTAATGTCTGATAAAGCAGCGTTTGTGAGCGGAACTGAGAAGGGTAGAACTGCAGCCTGGAGATCTCCAAATGGGGGTGGGAACTCCAAAACGTGGTGGGAGCTCCTAAATAGGGCGTGGCTTCCTCCCGTTGACAGACAGGCACATGACACGCATGCCCAATTTTTTCTCCCAATCAACTTCAACGCAAACTGCGCTCCACAGCTGATTCTAAAGATTTTATTGGTTGTGCCAATAACTAGTGATGGGAAGTTCAGATCATTTTACCGACTCGGACCTTTGAGTCTCGTTCAGCAAAATGAACGAATCTTTTTACGAGTCATTTCGTTCATTTCGTTCATTTTAGCAAAATATAATTCAAATGTTACGCGTTACTTTCCAAACACATCTACTACTTATGCAAACGTTTATCACACTACAAACAATACAAAACTATAATGCTATAAGAAACACAAAATATTAATTCATTGTTTACCTGGGTCTTTAGTCTATGATTTGCGCTTATCTGACAAGTCTTCGGGTTTGAGTCGTTCGTTAATCACGTGACAGCCCCATACACTTAACCAATGCAGCCTGAGCCGGAAAGAGAATTGATTAGTTCATCGAGTCTTCGGGTTTGAGTCGTTCTTTTGAAAATAAAATATATCATATTTTACTTGATATCGTGGGTGTTTCCCATTTATATCATAAACAGAGGTTCAAACTCCAGTCCGAACACCACTGGCCACGAACTTTGGGCTCTGCTCTCACTGAGAATATTGATTTATATATCATACTTTACTTGAGATAAACTATAAACAATGTTTAATATATAAAGTGTTATTTTGAAATGTAAATCAATAACAATTGGCTGAACACAGAGCCAATGGTTAAAGTCTTTGTGTGAAGAGACCCCGCCCCAGTTTGGAGGTCTGCCCACATTTGGAGTTCACGCCCCATTTTGGAGATCTCCGGTCTGTAGTTATACCTTTTTTATATTATTTTATTTTATTTTTTGCAATAACAACAGGGGAACAGAGTCAAAATACAATACGACAACAGTATGAAAATACATGATTCATGAATCAGTACAATTTCAAAAAAGAAAAATAAATACACTTTTTTCATCAAAGATCAATCTATTACATTGAGTATCCTTTTTAGTAGCTGAGATGTCTTAACAGATTTACGATTGTTCTGTATTAAAGTTAAAGATTCATTAAAAAATCTTTAAATCAATGGAAAACAGTCCACCATTTGGTACATTTAACATACATTTTGCTTTATATAGATGATATTTCCCAAATAAAACAAGAATTTTAATTATATTGTCAAGTCAAGTCAAATCACCTTTATTTATATAGCACTTTTAACAATACAGATTGTGTCAAAGCACTTAACACCAATGGATAGAATGTCAGTAATGTATAATAATAAGATTAAACACTCAATTTTCAGTTAAAGGAATTTCATTATTTGTTCAGAGATGCCATTGTCTAGCTCAGTTTAGTTTAAATAGTATCTGTGAAATCAAATTGACGATAATCGCTAGAAATTAAGTGTCCCCAACTGAGCAAGTCAGTGGCAAGGAACCAAAACTCCTTCTGTGACAGAATGGAGAAAAAAAACCTTGGGAGAAACCAGGCTCAGTCGGAGGGGCAGTTCTCCTCTGGCCAGGATAGTATTGTTTATTTATTGTTTACTTATTGTTTTAATTAACATTTTAAATGTATAAATGTATTATATTTCTATTTTTGCAATTTCTAACAATAATAGTATTACAGGTGCATCTCAATAAATTAGAATGTCTTGAAAAAGTAATTTCTTTCTTGTAAGTTATTTCAAAAAGTGAAACTTTCATATATTTTAGATTCATTGCATGTAAAGTAAAACAATTCAAAAGTTTTTTTATTTTAATTTTGATGATTAGCTTACAGCTCATGAAAGTCAAAAATCAGTATCTCAAAATATTAGAATATTTACATTTGAGTTTCAATTAATGACCATCCCTACAGTATAAATTCTAGGTATCTCTTGTTCTTTGAAGCCACAATAATGGAGAAGACTGCTGATTTGGCAATGATCAAGAAGATGAACACTGACGCCCTCCACAAAGAACGTAAGTCACAGAGGGTCATTACTGAAAGGTGTGGCTGTTTACAGAGTGCTGTATCAAAGCATATTAAATGCAAAGTTGACTGGAAGGAAGAATTTGGGTAGGAAAAGGTGCACAAGCAACAGGGATGACTGCAAGCTTGAGAATACTGTCAAGCAAAGCCGATTCAAACACTTGGGAGAGCTTCACAAGGAGTGAACTGAAGCTGGAGTCAGTGCATCAAGAGTCACTTCAGCCACTTCTGAACCAGAGACAACGTCAGAAGCGTCTTACCTGGGCTGTGGAGAAAAATAACTGGACTGTTGCTCAGTGGTCCAAAGTCCTCTTTTCAGATGAAAGTAAATTTTGCATTTCATTTGGAAATCAAGGTCCCAGAGTCTGGAGGAAGAGTGGAGAGGCACAGAATCCATGTTGCTTGAAGTCCAGTGTGAAGTTTCCACAGTCTGTGATGATTTGGGCTGCCATGTCATCTGCTGGTGTTGGTCCACTGTGTTTTCTGAAGTTCAAGTCAACGCAGCCATCTACCAGGAACTTTTAGAGCACTTCATGCTTCCTTCTGCTGACAAGCTTTATGGAGATGCTGATTTCATTTTCCAGCAGGACTTGGCACCTGCCCACACTGCCAAAGGTACCAAAATCTGGTTCAATGACCATGGTGTTACTGTGCTTCATTGGCCCGCAAACTCGCCTGATCTGAACCCTATAGAGAATCTATGGGGTTTTGTCAAGAGGAAGATGAGAGACACCAGACCCAACGATGCAGATGACCTGAAGGCCGCTATCAAAGCAACCTGGGCTTCCATACCACCTCAGCAGTGCCACAAACTGATCACCTCCAGGCCACGCCGAATTGATTAAAGCAAAAGGAGCCCCTACCAAGTATTGAGTACATATACAGTAAATTACCATACTTTCCAGAAGGACAACAATTCACTAAAAATGTTTTTTTTATTATTGGTCTTATGTATTCTAATTTGTTGAGATAGTGAATTGGTGGGTTTTTGTTAAATGTGAGCCTAAATCATCACAATTAAGATAACCAAAGACTTAAACTAATTCAGTCTGTGTGCATTTAATTTATTTAATACACGAGTTTCACAATTCGAGTTGAATTACTGAAATAAATGAACTTGTCCACGACATTCTAATTTATTGAGATGCACCTGTATGTAGTTAGGTATTTTATTATATTTTTTGTTATTTTATTTTATTTTTATTGTATTTTAATCAAGGTCTTCACTGGGGATATGGCCTCTGCCAACGATCAGGGCCACAGACATCATCTCCTGGCGTCGATCCACCATCTGATCCGGACACGAACTGAGAAACAGAATAAGAAAGAAACAGACAAATAGTAGCGTAGATGCCATTCTTCTTACGATGTAACGAGTACATCATGTGTTATGAGGAGTGTTCCCGGTTCCGGTTGATCTAATTAATACAGCCTAACAATTCTTTAACGGATTTGAATAATAGAAGTGTATTAGTGTGTTATGTGTAAGCCAGGTTAACGAAATGTGTCTTTAATCTAGATTTAAACTGACAGAGTGTGTCTGGCTCCCGAACTGTGCTAGGTAGATTGTTCCAGAGTTTGGGTGCTAAATAGGAAAAGGATCTGCCGCCCGCAGTTGATTTTGATAATATAGGTATTATCAAACAGTTTTGAGAACGCAGCGGACATGGAGGACTAATTAACAACATTTTAAAATCTATATACGATGTTTGATAGGGAGCCAGTGCAGTGTTGACAGAACCCGGCTAAATTGGTCATACTAACTGGTTCTAGAAAGAACTGTAGCTGTTTCATTTTGGACCAACTGTAGTTTGTTGATCAAGCGTGCAGAACAACCACCCAGTAAAGCATAGTCTAACCTTGAGGTCATAAACGCATGAATTAGCATTTCTGCATTTGACGTTGAGAGCATAGGTCACAATTTAGATATGTTTTTGAGATGGAAAAACAGTTTTATAGATGCTAGAAACATGGCTTTCAAATGAAAGATTGCTATCAGAATCAGAATCAGAAAGAGCTTTATTGCCAAGTGTGTTTGCACACACAAGGAATTTGTCTTGGTGTTATGAGCTACCAGTACAGAAAGTACAAACATAGTGCAGACAACATATAATTAAGGTGATAAAGAACACTAATGAAGAGAATATACAATAATTAAGAATAACAATAGTAATAAAAATAACAATATACAGAAAAGAGACTTGACCATAGACAGAACTGTGAATGTGCATGTGTCCTATGTACAGATGAAGGTTTGAAGAGTTATTTACAGATGTACAGTACCGGGGTGTGTTATGTGTTGTTCAGGTGGGATACGGCCTGGGGGAAAAAACTGTTCTTGTGTCTGGCTGTTCTGGTGCTCAGTGATCTGTAGCGCCGGCCAGAGGGCAACAGTACAAAGAGAGAGTGAGCTGGGTGTGAGGGGTCCAGAGTGACTTTCTTAGCCCTTTTCCTCACTCTGGAGGTGTAAAGTTCTTGGAGGCTGGGCAGAGGGGCACCGATAATTCTCACAGCAGTCCTAACTGTCCGTTGTAGTCTTCTGATGTCTGTTTTGGTAGCTGAACCAAACCAAACAGTTATAGAAGAACATAGGACAGACTCGATGATTGCAGAGTAGAACTGTTTCAGCAGCTCCTGAGGCAGGTTGAACTTCCTTAGCTGGCGGAGGAAATACAGCCTCTGCTGGGCCTTTTTCGCAATAGAGTCAATGTGATTGTCCCACTTCAAGTCCTGAGAGATGGTGGTGCCCAGGAATCTGAATGACTCTACTGAAGTCACAGTGCTGTTCATGATGGTGAGTGGGGGGAGAGCAGGGGGGTTTCTCCTGAAGTCCACTATCATCTCCACAGTTTTGAGCGTGTTCAGCTCCAGGTTGTTAAGACTGCACCAGACAGCCAGCTGCTCAACTTCCTGTCTGTAAGCAGACTCGTCACCGTCCTTGATGAGGCCTATGACTGTAGTGTCGTCCGCAAACTTCAGGAGCTTGACAGAGGGGTCCTTTGATGTGCAGTCATTCGTGTAGAGGGAGAAGAGCAGTGGGGAGAGAACGCAACCCTGAGGGGCGCCAGTGCTGATGGTGAGAGTCCTGGATGTGAGTTTGCCCAGCCTCACTAGCTGCTGCCTGTCTGTCAGGAAGCTGGTGATCCACTGACAGATGGAGGAGGGCACAGAGAGCTGTCTCAGTTTGTCTGAGAGAAGGTCAGGTATGATGGTATTAAAGGCCGAGCTGAAGTCCACAAATAAGATCCTTGCATAATTCCCAGGTTTGTCGAGGTGTTGCAGGATGTAATGCAGTCCCATATTGACAGCGTCATCCACAGACCTGTTTGCTCTATAGGCAAACTGAAGAGGATCCAGCAAGGGTCTAGTGATGTCCTTCAGGTAGGCCAGGACCAGTCTTTCAAGTGACTTCATGACCACAGACGTGAGTGCGACAGGTCTGTAGTCATTAAGTCCAGTGATTTTGGGCTTTTTGGGGACGGGAATGATGGTGGAGCGTTTGAAGCAGCGGGGAACTTCACACAGCTCCAGAGATCTGTTGAAGATTTGTGTAAAGATGGGGGCCAATTGGTCAGCACAGACTTTTAGACAGGCAGGTGAAATACTATCAAACAGCACACCTAGGTTCCTAACTGAGGAAGAAGAATTGACAGAGCAGCTGTCAAGTGTTAGATAGTGTTCTAGGTTATTACATGTGGGGTTTTTAGGTCCGATAATTAACACCTCTGTTTTTTCAGAATTTAGCAGTAAGAAGTTACTCATCATTCAGTTTTTTATATCGACTATGCATTCCATTAGTTTCTCAATTTGGTGTATTTCACCGGGCCGCGGAGAAATATAGAGCTGAGTATCATCAGCATAACAGTGAAAGCTAACACCATGTCTCCTGATAATATCTCCCAAGGGTAACATGTAAAGCCTGAAAATTAACGGCCCTAGTACTGAGCCTTGAGGTACTCCATACTGCACTTGTGATCGATATGATACCTCTTCATTCACTGCTACGAACTGATGGTGGTCAGATATGTACGATTTGAACCATGCTAAGGCACTTCCTCTAATGCCAACAAAGTGTTCTAGTCTATTTAAAAGAATGTTGTGGTCGATAGTGTCGAATGCAGCGCTAAGATCCAGTAGAACTAATAAAGAGATACAACCACAATCAGATGATAGAAGCAGGTCATTTGTTACACTAATGAGAGCGGTCTCAGTACTATGATAAAGTGTAAATCCTGACTGGAATTCCTCACAGATACCATTTTTCTCTAAGAAGGAATATAATTGTGAGGATACTACCTTTTCTAGTATCTTTGAAAAGATTTGAGATCGGTCTGTAATTAACCAGATCTTTGGGGTGAAGTTGTGTTTTTTTTTTCAATGAGAGGCTTAATAACAGCCAATTTAAAGGTTTTGGGGACATATCCTAATGACAATGATGAATTAATAATAGCTAAAATAGGATCTATGACTTCTGGAAGCAGCTCTTTTAGTAGTTTAGATAGAATAGGGTCTAACATACATGTTTTTGGTTTAGATGATTTAACAAGTTTATACAATTCTTCCTCTCCTATAGTAGAGAATAAGTGGAATTGTTCCTCAGGGGATCTATAGTGCACTATATGATGCGATACTGTAACTGACAGCTGCATGGTTACAATTTTATCTCTTATAGTATCGATCTTGGAAGTAAAGTAGTTCATAAAGTCATTACTGCTGTGCTCTTGGGAAATGCCAACACCTGTTGATGCTTTATTTTTTTGTTAATTTAGTGACTGTATTATGTATTATAATATGTTATGTTTGTTTTCTTCTAGATGAGACGAAAAATTAACAGATCTAGCAGTTTTTAATGCTTTTCTGTAGGATAGGGTACTTTCGCACCAAGCTATACGAAATAACTCTAGTTTTGTTTTCCTCCACCTGCGCTCCATTTTCCGAGCTGCTCTCTTTAGGGTGCGAGTGTGCTCATTATACCACGGAGTCAGACTGTTTTCTTTGATCTTCCTTGATCTTCTGTTACCATCAAGTTGTTCTGCGCTGTTGGATATGCTGAGGAATTGAGATAAATCAGGAAGATTACTTACAAAGCAGTCTTTTGTGGTAGAAGTGATGGTTCTACCATACTTGTAACAAGGAGTAGAATTTACAGTTTTAGCTATATGGAGTTTACACAAGACTAGATAATGATCTGAGATATCATCGCTTTGCTGCAGAATTTCAACACCACTAACATCAATTCCATGTGACAGTATTAAATCTAGAGTATGATTTTGACAATGAGTAGGTCCTGAAACGTGTTGTCTAAGCCCAATAAGAATTCAGAATGTCTATGAATGCTGATCCTAATGCATCTTTTTCATTATCGATATTAAAATTGCCAACAATTAAGACTTCATCTGCAGCCAGTATTAACTCAGATAGAAAATCAGCAAATTCTTTAATGACGTCTGTGTGGTGCCCTGGTGGCCTGTATACAGTAGCCAGTACAAACATCACAGGGGATTTATCACTAACACGTGTTTCTCTAGATAATGTATTGTCCATATCTACTAGACCAGTATCACAATCGAAAAACAGTCTGCAGTTATACCTACTTGGAGGAACTCAAATAGTGCTCAAACAGCGCCACAAATAGTGCAAGTCTGTGGGACTATGGTATAAATAAATTCAACTGTATAACAGTTTCACTGCAATTCATGTTATAATGTTAGAATAAAAGAACAAAAATAATACATATTACCGTTGCACTTATCTGTACATAGTAAATGCAGTTATTTTTAAGCTGTCTTTGACATCCTATCTAAAACATGATTTAGCCCAAAAAAAAAAACATTAAATACCACTTTAATATGTCTTGCAGTATCCATGAGTACAAAAGTTCTGCGTGATCCTCAATATTCTCGGGGGTCTGACGAACATGCTGCTTTGACCTTTGGCAAGGGGCGGGGCAGTACTAAGCTGTTCGCCAATCACAACGCACTGGGACAATGCAAGCTAACCAATCACAACACATTTCAATTTTTGGAAGGCGGGCCTTCATCAAACCCGGAACTAATAAAGCCAATTTTTTTATTCAAAGAACAAAAACATACAACATGTTATCAAGAAACAAAAGAAAAGGAAAAAAAAAAGATAGAAAGACAAATTACAACAAACAAAACAGTTGCCAGGGGAGGAAAGTATTAAACTTCAAAACAAACAAAAAAAGATATACATATATATACACATGTATGTATATATAAAATGTTTATGTAAAATCTAAATATATTGTAAAATTGACAAACTTTCAAAGTTCTTACAGCTTTCTTATTCACAGAGTCTCTGATACTGTCAATATAAATACATATTTCAGTCAACAAAACTTTTTTTTTTTTTCAGTCAACATTTTTTTTTTATTGGTAAATTTACACTTGTGAATGTGAAATTTGGTCAACAGAATAAGTAAATCAATTACTGTTTAATTTAGTTAAAACCCCTTAACTGTCACTCACAGTTTTGAACATAGAGATTATAGAGCACTATTCAAACTTAAATGTTTATAATTCATGAACGAAAACATTTTGTAACATGATTTTTATGTACCATTTCCATGATAATGCAATGTCTGATTTTAAAATGGGTTTCAAAGGATGAATTTTGAGATTTTAAGTTTTCAACTATATCATTTCTTATGATTTCTAAAGCGTGATAGGGAAAAAGGCAACTAGGAAAAATGTCAGAACTCCTGTTATGATGTAGATTTTTCAGGTGCACTCTTGTCATAAATGAATCCATTAGTTTCCTACATAATGTTTTAACAAAAAAGGTGGAACAATATCTATTTAGGAGTCTTAGACCTTTCCAATGATATATCGTTTGTATAGTTTGATTAGATTAGTAAATTTAGGTGTCCCGCTGAGGGGACGGGTGACAGTTAACAGGTTTTAATTACTAACTAAAAGTACTGTTCCTCTTAGTCAAGATAGTCAGTAAAGCCAAAAAGTACATTTTCCCATAAGAGTGAAGATTTTAAAGACTGAATATTTTCACGAATACATTTTTGGACCTTACACCATAGTGTAACTGAGTATGTACAGTGCCAAAATAAGGCAAGGCAGTTTCCTCATATTCATTACAAAAAGTAATGGTGGTGATAGCGCAGTGGATAAGACACATGCCTTTGGTGTGAGAGACCCGGGTTCGAATCCACTGTGAGACACCAATGTGTCCCTGAGCAAGACACTTAACCCCCTAGTTGCTCCAGAGGCGTGCGACCTCTGACATATATAGCAATTGTAAGTCGCTGTTGGATAAAAGCGTCAGCTAAATGAATAAATGTAATGTAAATGTAAAGTACAATTTATATTTATTCCTTTTTTAAATTTTTGTAAATAATGATTTGCTGGATACAATCTGTGAATGAGTTTATAAGAAACTGCTTTAATCTTATTTCTAATTATATTTCTTGTCATAATCACTCATGATAATCTAAGAAATTAAGGCCACCATTCTCATATGTATTCATAGTTAGTCTTTTTAACATAGTGTGTTAAATTTTCCATAAGAAATCAAATAGCATTTTATCAATATTTTTACTAGTAAGGTTATCAAGATACAAAGATATGGAGGCATACAGTCCCCTCTATAAGTATTGGAACAGTAAAGACAAAATTGCTCTGTTGGCTGTGGAGTCAAGACATTTGCAAATATGATTAAAAGATGAATATGAGTCAAAACTTCAGAATGTCACATTTTATTATTAGCCGTTTCAACACATACATGTTTTACCAAATAAAAAGAACAGCACTTTTAGAGTTCATCCCACTCATTGATGTGACCATAAGTATTGGGACAGTTAAACATAAGGCAGATATAAAAGATTAAAAGCTATTATTTAGTTGCAGATCCCTTACGCACAATCACAGCAGTGAGTCTGTGACCCATAGACATCACCAGACTCTTGGTCTCATCCTTTGAAATACTTTACCCAGCTTTTAATGCAGCCAATTCCAATTGTTGTTTGTTTTGGGGAGTTTCTGCCTTTACGCTCCTCTTCAGCTGGTGAAATTCATGTTCAATCGGATTTAAATCTGGAGATTGACTTGGGCAATCTAAGACTTTCCATTTCTTTGCCCTTATGAATTCCTTGACTGAACTGGCAGGGTGTTTTGGGTCATTGTCCTGATGCAATATGAAACACTTCCCAATAAATCTGGTGACATATTCTTGAATATTTGTAGGCAAGATGGTTTTGTACCCTTCCAAATTCATTCTGCTACTGTCATTATACATTAAGTCATCAGTAAAGTTGAGAGGGCCTGTTCCAGAGACAGTCATGCATGCTCATGCCACGACAACACCTCCACCATGCTTTACAGATGAGGCTGTTTGCTTGGGATCATTTGCAGTTCCCTTTTTTTCTCCACATTTTTGCTTTCCCTTCACTTAGATAAAGGTTCATCTTTGTCTCATCGGTCCATAAACACAGTTCCAAAACTCTTCTGGCTCACCTTTGTGCTTTTTTGCAAACTCTAATCTTGCCTTTCTATTTTCGGTGCTGATCAGAGGTTTGCATCCTGCTGTGTAGCATCTGTAATTCTGTGTTAAAGTCTCCTGAGGACAGTAGATTGTCAGAGCATCACCCCAGCTTAATGGAAGTTGTTGGTGATTTTACAGACACGTATTTTAGGGTTCATTTTCACAGCTTTTATGATTTGTCTGTCATCAACTACTGTTGTTTTCTCAGCCGATCAGGTCGTTGTTGGTTGCTGGTGGTATCCAAACTCTTGATTTCTCCATGCCCTTTGTTTTTGCTATAGCTCTAATTGACTTCCTCTTTTCTTTTAGCGTCCAAATTGCTTGCTTTTCTCTCAAAATCAGCTCCCTAATCTTCATCCTGGTTTGTGTCGATCGATTGCAGGATTCAGAATGCAGAAGTAATGGTTATAACTGATACGACACATTCCCTGCTTTTAATATCTGAAGAATTAATGCATCAGGACACAGCTGATCACTTAGAAAGACCTGTGAGGCAACTGTTCCAATACTTATGCTCACATTAGATAGGGGGATGAAACTCTAAAAGTGCTGATCTTCTTAGCTGGTAAAGCATCTGTGTTCAATCACCCAATAATAAAATGTGACATTCTGTAGTTTTGTCTCATATTCATCTTTTAATCATATTTCTAAATGTCTTGACTCCACAGCAAACAGAGCAATTTTGTCTTTACCGTTCCAATACTTTTGGAGGGCACTGTATGTCAGTCGGGCTATACCTTCAGCCTTCGTAAGGAGAACTCTCCGCTTTAGGGAACTCTCGACTGTCGTGTGTCCTGCACCGGAGGAGGCGTTGCAGAAAGCAAGGAAAGCGAGGTGGAGAGCGGGTTGGGGCGAGATCACGTTTGGTGTCGCCCGAGTTGGTCTGTCTTTGCTGTCTATCCATGGATCTACAACCGGACGACCACAGAGATATCTCCTGCCTCTCCTTCGCACCTTGATTCCAATGTGTTATACCTGTTGTTCTGGGCTTCAGCGACGAGGATCTATGGCACCGGACTCCACGTTTTCAAAGACGTGGTGTGAATTTGCATAATCTCAGCCATCTATGCCGTGCTTCACTGGTAAATGATGATTATATTTTGAAAAGGTTAACCTTGATTAATACAAGATCTTTTTTAAATAAATTGTTAATTTTGCATGACTTTTTTAACGCTAGGGACCTGGATTTTTTTATTCCTGACTGAAACTTGGGCTACCATAGGAGATCTTAGTCCTTTTTCCAAACTTGTCCCATCAAACTGTAATTATTTTAATACTCCTAGACTGTCGGGACAAGGAGGAGGTCTATAACAACTGTTTTAACTGCAGGAATTCTGCACACTGAATTTTTTTTTCCAGCTTTGAGCTGCAGTTGTTTCAAATAATGACACACTCTGATCCTGTAGTATGTGCATTAATATATCGGCCTCCCAAACGGAATAAGGACTTTATTTAACAATCTGCTGTCTTTGTGAGTGGAATTTTACCCATGTATGACAGATTATTAATTTTGGGTGATTTTAACATCCATTGTAGACTGCCCATCTGATACTTTGGCGAAATATTTTTTAAATCTTGTGGATTCTTTTAATTTATTGCAATATGTTCAGCCTACACATGACCATGGAGATAGCGTAGATCTTGTATTATCTTACGGTTTGTCAATTTGTAATATTGTACTAGATAGAGGATGTGGCCTTTTATGATCATAAAGCTGTCCCTTTCGAGATGTCTTTCAGTAATGAGACAAGTAGGTCTGCTGTTTCTACTCGTTATGTTCGGAAATTAGACTCTACAGCTGTTGAGCACTTTGAAAGTCTGTTTATTCGAGCCCCTATTACGACAACTTTGGAGAATCCCCCTCCCATATGGATGTGGACATGTTATTAAATGAGTTTAACTCTTCTTGCTCTTCTATTTTAAATTCTGTTGCTCCTTTAACAGTTAAATCTGCTAAATCGAAAACTGAGCCCTGGCTTCATGAGGCCACTCGAGCTCTCAGACAAGCTTGTAGAAAAGCTGAGCGCAAGTGGAAGAGGGATAAACTCCAAGTGTCTTATAATATTTTTTGGGAATCTCTTTCCACTTATCAAAGTTCTGTTAATCTGTTAACCTTTGCCAGAGTGACGGCGCACCGAACGCTCTTTGTTTGCATGTGTCATTGTTTTCTAATCTAATAAATGAAATGGGAAAAAGTTAATCTTGACAAACTATATACCATTCTGAAGGTCTAAGCCTCAAGCATCGACGACAGATCGCTGTTTTTCGATGGAAAGCTTATAAGGAATGTATTTACTACATTTGTGTAAGCAGTACACACAGGGCCGGCGCTAGCCATTTGGGTGCCCTAAGCACAAACGCTTGGCGGTGCCCCCCCCACCACCACCAAAGAAATAACTACCATTCAGAATTTCTTAGTTAGGTTCTCTTTACTTCCAAAATAACTGCTGCAAATAAATAATTGGAACAGAACAATGTAAACACAGAAAGTTAAAAGTGCAAAAAAAGTTTAAAGTGCAAATAACAGTATAAGTGTATGAATTTTATGAAGTATGAATTTTAAAGTGCACATTTTAAACTGCAAATAACCATACATAACTGCACAGTAGAATTTACTCAACAGAGGGACTACATCTCTATAAAGAGACCATTCTGCTATTCTATAGAACTATATTAAACATTTTCACTACCATCAGTTGTCAGAGGCCCTACAGAGGCACACGCCTACATTTCCTAGCTGCAAAATCAGCTATCAGGTCATCATATGACAGTTTCTGAGCCACGTCCCCATTGATGCTGATGACAGCCAGACCACTTAAACGTTCCTGCCCCATTGATGAACGCAGGTACGTTTTGATGAGTTTGAGCTTTGAAAAAAAAAATTATTTTGTATATATAATTTTGTATATATAATTTCTATATACAAAATAATTATACACAGTACACGCACATATATCATGTAGACACAAACTTTTATTTTGGATGCGATTAATCGAGATTAATCTTTTCCCAGCCCTAATAATTTGACAACTCTGTGAATATGAAAATATACAAACACTGAGATTGTGGGTTTTTTTTTTTCTAATTTCAGTTTCACCAACAGATGTCGCCCTTGGCCGAACCTCTTGAAAATGACCGCATAGAACAACAACGAAAAAACTTTATCTAAGCGGTCTAATTTGGCAAAATCACATCACGTTCAGTTGCAGGGTTTTTCTAAAGTTCACCTTACCAAGAGGCAGATAGGCATTATATTGAAGCGAAGAAATTACAATAGGGAACGTTCTGCACTAATAGCTATATGCACACACATCTGTAACGTATAGCCTACCTAGGGGGAAAATTAGCTTTATTTGTCATTCAAATATGACGATGAGGACCCCAACGATTGGCCTTCCTTTCCTTCTCAAACAAACTGCATCTTTAACAGCCCAAGTTTCAAAATTTCCCGGGGGAGAAACCCCCGGACCCCGTTAAAATAAAAGACTCAACATGCAGGACTAAAGCCCCGGATCTTTTGCACTACTAGCGACGCGGACGCGCCGACGCCCCTGGACATGCATACTACACGCACAAAACTAACATTTTTATTTAAAACATTGTCTTACCTGCAAGTGACGCGCGAGCATCATCCCGCTGTCTCTTCTTTTTTCTTTTTTCCGCCCCCGACTCTTGGTGCCTTTTCGAGGCCATGTCTGAGGTCGGTGTCGGCCAAATTTGAAATTGATTGAAGCATAATTGAACAGACCACTGGGAGGTGGGGAAGGGGGGGCACCAGAGGGAGACTGGCACAGAGATTCACCTTTTTCTCGACTAATTTGGTCTAGGCCTATATTACTTTTGTATTGCTTTTGTATATTAACATACTAGAAATATTTTATTTGTTATTTATACTAGTAGCCTATATTGTGATGATATTTTCACGACCCAGATTTTTTGGTGCCCCCCCCAAGCACTTGGTGCCCTACGCGCAGTGCGTGATGTGCGTGTGCGGAGCGCCGGCCCTGAGTACACATCAAAATATGCAGAATAAAAAAGCAGTACGTACCATTATCATTGTAATAACGAGTCACAAACGCTTCCACAGCTGAAATGCCAGTTTAGTTATAGAGGTAAGGGTCCACAGAACAACATCCCAGTGAGCACTTTTAGCCCAGCGAAACAATAACGTTGTAATAAGGATGAATTTTCCTTTGTTTACATTTCATTTCTTCGGGAGAGTTATTGTTCGCATCCATTATGGAATAAATTACGCTCAAAAACAGCATCTTGGTGGTAAAAAAACAACACGGTGCTGTAGCATACAGTTTTACAAACAGAATGCGGAAAAAAAAAGTCTCAGAAAAGCGGAATATAGTTTATTTGAATTTGGCACTCTCTCCTGAGTGACGCACCTGTCATCTGAGAGGGGCGTAACTTAGCGATCTGCTTTTCCATAAAAAAACTCTTTTTTTTTTTCTTCGACATTTTTTATATGTATGTGCGTGTATTGTGTGGGGAATGTGGCCGTATCTGCATGATTATAATATGTATGGACACACATCAGCGTGTTTATTACCGACCCTATGACGGCTATCATTGTGATTCAATGATCAGCTATTATTGATTATATGGCCCATCTGTATGATTATCATCTGTATGGACGCACATCAGCATGTGATTACTGACTGTATGACCATGTCTGCCAATATCAGTTTATGTCTGGCAATCAGAATACATACAGTATACATACTATATACAAAGCATTTTGTTTCTAATTTTTTTTTCCTTTTTTATTACTCTATTTTTGTATTTTTTAGTGCTCAAATAAATCACTTATATGATGTCTAAAATTCTGTCTATTATTTTACAATTGAAAAACTATGCAGGAATATGTATAATGACTAAAATAGTTTGTATAATTCTGCAATACATTTGCTGGTTATTTTTCCTCAAACAGGGGGGGTGGGAGGACTATAAATAGTTTCAGAAAAATATTGCAGGAATCTAATTTTTCATGGTATCTTCTTCAAATTTGAAATATAAACTCATGAGACATGGGGCTTTCAATCCATTACTTTTCTGGATTGCTCCAGGACTTATTTCATGTATTTGTATACGAGATAAAAAAAAAACATTCTGTGTGGAAAAATATTTTTCAAGGCACGTCAGTGTCTATAACTTTTTATCTTTTTGAGCATTATCAACTCTGCATGATGGATAGTAAAGCCTAGAGTGTCTTCTTTCCAAAGATACCTAATTTGTTTGTGTAGCACACTTTGTCAGGAACTGTTACCGTTTTAATTTAGGTAGGTTATTTTCACCTGTGAGGCACAAAATGGGGGGCGAAGGTTAACAGGTTAAAGAAGCTAAAAAGAAATACCTTTCATAGTTAATTGCTAATAACTATCATAATCATAGAGTTATTTTCAGCACTATAAATTCTGTGATCAATCCAAGTGAGAGAGTTGATGAGTCTTTGACTTGTGAAGATTTCTTATTTTTTTGTAAACAAGATTATGACAAATAGATCTGAGATTGTTAATTGTAATTTGGATCCTTTAGTTCCTACTCTATGCTCTGCTACATTTACCCATTTTGAGCCTGTATCTCTGCTGACACTGACTGAGATCGTAGGTCGGATGAAATCCACCAACTCTCCTCTGGATGCAACTGGCACTAGAGGGTGCTCGGGCGGAGCAGGCACTAGAGGGCGCTCGGACAGCACGGACTCTTGGGGCGCTCGGACAGCGCGGAGCTGGACAGTACCAGCGGAGATATAGGGGGCCGCTCTTGAAGCGTGGACACTTGGGGGTGCTTTTGAAGCACATACACTTGGGGGCGCTCTAGAGGAGCTGAGCTGGACGGGACCAGCGGAGACACAGGAGAGCTGGACGGGACCAGCGGAGATGCGGTGAGACTCTGGCAGATCAGCGGAGACGCGGTGAGACTCTGACAGATCAGCGGAGACGCGGTGAGACTCTGACAGATCAGCGGAGACGCCGTGAGACTTGACTTGAGACGATCCACAGAGACGTGACTTTTGACTGGCAGCAATGGCATGATGGGTGTTATGTCCGCACTTTTGCGATCAGGTTCCACTGTTGCTGCCATTTTATGAGCGCACTCTGGCCAATGTTCTTCTGAACAGCTGCTGAATCCTTGTGTGGCCTAGTATTCTGTAACGTGGTGAACAAGACGTGAGACGTGCGGATCCATGTGCAAACTTTTAATTATAAATACAGTCAGTACACAGGCAGGGTCAAACACACATGGCACGGGCAAGACACAAGAGAGATCCTAGGGCAAGCGTGGGTCGGCGATCGGCGAACAATATCCAATAGGGCCAGGCAGAGAGATAATCCAGGTACAAGAGCAGTACTCCAAGAGGGGTACAAACAGAGTCCAAAGGGCAAGACAAAGGGTTAATCCAGGAAACATGGGCAGAAAACAGGAAACGAGACTATAAACAAAACAAACTAAACTTAGACTTACAAAACACAGAATGGCCCGGTAGGGCAGCTAACACTTGGAGAGTGTTATACGCAGGACGAGACTCAGAGCGAGACATACACACAGAAAGGTTAACAGAAAACACAGGACAATACTAGGCAGAGAGGAAGAAGAAGTCCATGGTTTAAGTAGAGTGTGTGATTGTGTGATAGTTCTCAGGTGTGAGCGTGATTAGTGCAATCAGCTGTATATGTGTCGTCAGTGCAATGGATGATGGGAATTGTAGTTCAGTGTGCTGTGTGGTGTGAGAGTCAATATGATGGAGAGGCGACCTATGGTGGCTATCGGGCGGAAGGCCACAGACCGGATTCGTACACGAGCATTCTGTCTATTATTAATGGCAGCCTCCACTTTGATTATATGCCGTTGTCACTGAAACATGCTGTGGTGCAACCACTTCTTAAAAAGCCAAATTTGGATCGTTCTGTTCTGTCCAATTTTAGACCGATCTCAAAACTTCTGTTTTTATCTACGGTTTTAGAGAAAATTGTTCTTAGACTGTTCTTATTGTCAATTACAGAGTTTTTTGGATCAAAATGTTGTGTTAGAGTCTTTTCAGTCTGGCTTTAAAGTTCACCACAGTACTGAGTCTGCGTTGTTAAAAGTACTTAATGATATTTTATTATTAAGTGATTCTGGCCATTCAGTCGTTCTTATGCTATTAGATCTCACTGCAGCTTTCGATACGATTGATCATGGGATCCTTTCTTTAAACCTTGAGGAAGGGGCAGGTATTCAGGGTACCGCCCGGTTTACATCATTCTGTAGCAAATTAGCTTAAAATGGAATATTTATTATCACTTATAACTGGTTATAATTAATAATAAATATTTAGATTAGATCTTAGAATTGACTGTAGCAGAATTGATATTGAAATTACTTGATCTGTCCGTCCAGCGAGCAGACAATATAATCATGTTATCAATTCTAGGAAAGATTATTTTCCTGGCCAAGGAACAATAGCCCTCCTACTTGTACAGTGCTAGCAGTAGTTTAGCATGTAGCAAGGACCAGTGACTTCGAATCGTGAGCAGAACACAGAGACAATCAATTGTGAATATAAGGGATTTAATAAATGAAACTATAGCTAACATAGAACTAAACTAAGCAAAACATACATATATATTTATATAGAATCAAGAAAAGTAACGAAAAGAGAGAGAAGAGCAAAAGAATGGCAGTATCTCAGATCAATTCACGACAGACCAAATGAGAATCATCAGAGAATCACAATTCACCTTAAAAAGGGGTTCACACTTAAACACGCATCTAAAACAGTTGTAAACGGTTACTTGCATTGGTTTTTGAAGCTGAATGAGAGTCTTGATGCGGTAGACAAAAGGTTTTTGATGATTTCTTTAGGAAGATTTTCCTCTGGTTCTTCTGAAGATAAGAAGTTCCACAGCAAGTTACTTGAAACTAAAACTGCCAGAAGGTTTACTCAAGAGGAGAGTTTGGGAGCGTTTCCGATTAGTCTGAGTTCAGAACTTTTGATAGTTCGTAGCCGCACCCACTTTTTGGGTGGAGTGACCAATCAGAGTCATTTTTTTTGGCGGGAGAGACTTTTTTTGTCTCGGTTTATGGCACATTTGCATTTTTATTGCCGGTCTGGAGAGTTGGTGCAGTTTTACTTCAAAACATCGTAACAATTGTATGATGCAGTTCACGACTACATAGTGTACCTCATTGTTCGAGGAACAAAAAGAAGATAATTTTGATACCAAGAAAGTAACCTATAGAAGGTATTAAAACATAGATACACTCATACACTTGAATATAGGCGTTTAGAGTCTAAATAATACAAGTAAAGGGTTGTAACTAGGTTAACATAATAGGGGAATATACATACAACGCATGCATATACCAGATACATTTATAACTGCTTTATTATGGCCTAAATAAAGCAAATGTCTTTATGTGTGTGTGTGTGTGATGTGTATTTGAAATTGTGGAGACCACTGGTCTAGTCAGGCCGTTGTGCCTGGCACGGGGGGGGTCATTCACTCCTTTTCAGAATATGTTTGAAATTTGATAGGGAGACCAGAGATGTGACCTGCTTAGTGTCTTTTGATAGTGGGGAAAGACCATTGGCAATTTAGCACCCATATAAATGTAAATGATGAGGCCAGATCAGTCACTGATATGCCGATGTCAAAGGCTAAAAGGCTCTCTTACAACCAAGTGTAATCAACCATCAGTGAGCTTACGCCGACGCTACAATTCCTACCGAATAAAAGTTTTTCTGTCAATTCAGGTCAGGCATTTTCCTCTTCTGCCCCATTGATGTGGTGTCCTGCAAGGATCCATTCTGCCCCTATTTTATTTTCCTTCGAAAAGTATGGGATTTCCTATCATTTTCATGCAGATGATACAAAAATGTATTTGCCTTTGAGGAAAAACCATGTAAATGCTTTGGACTCCCTTGTGAATTGTTTGAAGGAGGTTAAAGCCTGGATGTCAGCAAACTTCTTAAATTTTAATGAGTAAGACAGAACTTATTTGTTTTGGAGGTCCTAATGCACCTGAACTGTCAAATGTAGGTGAGTTGACCCCTTTTTGTAAACCTGTGGTCAAAAATCTAGGGGTATTATTTGATAATACCCTCAAATTGGATAAACAGATAAACTCAGTCGTTAAATCGCTTTTTGTTTTTTTTCCATTTACGACTGGTGACGAAGGTTAAACCATTTCTTTATTTTAAAGATTGTGAGAAGGTGATCCATGCCTTTGTGTTTTCGAGGCTTGATTATTGCAATTATTTGTATGTAGGTGTTTGTCAAATGACTCTAAACCGTTTTTAATTATTACAGAATGCTGCCGCTAGTCTTATGACGGGGACGGGCAAGTGGGATCATATTTCTCCTATTCTGTCCTCTCTGGGCTGGTTGCCAGTCCAGTATAGGATTGATTTTAACCTGTTAACCTTTACCCCCATTTGGGGCCTCGCAGGTGAAAATAACCTACCTAAATTAAAATGGTAACAGTTTGTGACAAAGTGTGCTTACACAAACAAATTAGGTATCTTTGGAAAGAAGACACTCTGGGCTTTACTATATATCATCCAGAGTTGATAATGCTCCAAAAGATAAAAAGTTATAGACACTGACATGCCTTGAAAAATGTTTTTCCACACTGAATGTTTTTTTTATTTCATATACAAATACATTAAATAAGTCCTGGCAATCCAGAAAAGTAATGGGTCGAAAGCCATGTGTCTCATGAGTTTATATTTCAAATTTGAAGAAGATACCATGAAAAATGACATGGTCATAGAGTCAGTAAACACACGCTGATGTGCTTCCATTCAGATGATAATCAAACAGATGGGCCATATAATCAATAATAGCTGATCAATGAATCACAATGATAGCCGTCATAGAGTCGGTAATAAACACGCTGATGTCCGTCCATACATATTATAATCATGCAGATACGGCCACATTCCCCACACAATACACACACACATATAAAAAATGTAGAAGAAAAAAAAACTGTTTTTTATGGATAAAGCAGATCGCTAAGTTACAGCGTCATAGCCTGCGTCATGGCTGACTGGAGGGAGCGCCAAATTCAAATAATCTATATTCCGCTTTTCTGAGACTTTTTTTTTCCGTGGACGGTCTCATTCTGTTTGTAAAACTGTATACTACAACACCGTGTTGTTTTTTTACTACCAAGACGCTGTTTTTGAGCGTAATTTATTCCATAACGGACGCGAACAATAACTCTCTGAAGAAATGAAACGTAAACAAAGGAATATTCATCCTTATTACAACGTTATTGTTTCGCTGGACTAAAAGTGCTCGCTGGGATGTTGTTCTGTGGACCCTTACCTCTCTAACTAAACTGGGATTTCAGCAGTG
Source organism: Barbus barbus (assembly GCF_936440315.1). Taxonomy (NCBI): domain Eukaryota; kingdom Metazoa; phylum Chordata; class Actinopteri; order Cypriniformes; family Cyprinidae; genus Barbus; species Barbus barbus. Next base: position 10,807,422 of record NC_136738.1, read on the forward strand.
GACGCGTTTGTGGCTCGTTATTACAATGATAAAGGTACGTACTGCTTTTTCACTCTGCGTGTTTGGATGTGTACTGCTTACACAAATGTAGCAAATACATTCCTTATAAGCTTTCCATCGAAAAACAGCAATCTGTCGTCGATGCTTGAGGCTTAGACCCTCAGAATGATATATAGTTTGTCAAGATTAACTTTGTCCCGTTTCATTTATTCTATTAGAAAACAATGACACATGCACACAAAGAGCGTTCAGTGCGTCGGCGATCTGGTGCAGGGTAACAAGTTTTTTACCTAGTTTTTGTTTATAAATCTTTGAATGGGTTAGCTCCCTCTTACCGGTCAGAGCTCCTACAGGTACACAAACATGCCCTACTAGGTCTTTGAGGTCTTCTGACCACTCGATTTTAATTATTCAGAGGACAAAGTACAAGCGAATGGGGGATTGGGATTTTGCAGTTGGCGGCTCCAAAAAGATGGAACAGTCTTCCCTCCCACATTAGAGTTGCTCCTACTCTAAATACTTTTAAAAGACGTCGGAAGACTCATTTTTTATGTTAAGCTTTTAAGACTGCAGTGTGTTGAGGCATTGGTCTCTGCTTGTATTGTTCTTGATGTTTTATCTGGTGTTTTGTTATTGTTGTTTTCTATTTGTGGAATCATTTTTATTATTGTACAGCACTTTGGTCAGCAATCTGTTGTTTTAATATTGCTTTATAGATGAATAAATTAAATTAAATAACGCACTAACGCGTGCAGCGTGTTAACATTCGTTAGCCGGTTAGCTTGTCACTCGCGGTTCCATTCGCGTTTCTATTTGTGCCTATTATTGTTTTCTTTTTCTCGCTCCGTTTTTCACGAGTTCATCAAACAACAGTGGTAAGTGAATCATTCATCAATCACGGTGAATAATGGCTTCTCCTTGCATCATCACTTGCACTGCTTGCCACATTTACAGTTTATCTGTCTCGGTCAGCAACGAGGGATTCACATGTGATAAATACTGGGAAATAGTTAGTCTGACAGAGAAGATTTCAGAATTAGGGACACGCATCCAAACTTTAGTTGAGTAAAGTAAAAATGTGAGGGCTGTAGATACTGCTTTGGATGTAAGTAGCTCAGGGAGTCTTGTACATTGTTCGGTTCTGGCATTAGAGCCCATGCAGCAGGGCAACTGGGTGACTGTGAGGAGGCATAGTCGTGGGTCAAACATCGCTCTCATGTTCCGATCAAAACATCAAACAGGTTCTCCCCACTCAGTGACGCACCCACTGAGAAACCTGATGAAAGTGTTCTAGTTATTGGCGATTCTATTATACAGAACGTGAAAATAGAGACACCAGCCACCATAGTCCAATGTTTACCGGGAGCGAGAGCGCCTGATATCTTGGCAAATTTAAAAGTGCTGGCTAATGCTAAACGTAAGTTCAGTAAGATTGTTATCCATGCCGGCGCTAATGATGTTCAACTTCGCCAGTCGGTGTTCACTAAAAATAATGTTAAAGAGGTGTGTGAACTTGCAAGTACGATGTCAGACACTGTAATATGCTCTGGTCCGCTCCCTGCTTACCGGGGTGATGAGATTCATAGCAGACTGTTGGCACTCAATGGCTGGATGTCTAAGTGGTGCCCACAGAATAACATAGGTTTTATAGACAATTGGAAGAATTTTTGGGGCAGACCTGACTTGTTGAAAAGAGATGGTCTTCATCCCTCCTGGGGTGGTACCGCTCTTCTCTCTAGAAATATGGCACATAGTTTTAGAGTTCGTACTTGACTAACTGGGTCCCAGGTCAGGAAGCACACAGACTGGCTAAACTGACTGTCTGCCAACCACCTCATGCCACAGAAGTCAGTTAATTCTCAGCACATAGAGACTCCTTCACCTAGATATCAAACTACAGAGACTGTGTCTATTCCCCGAACTAGAAAATATAAAAAACATTCAAACCAAAGTAAGTGTAACAACTTAATCGATGTTCAAAAAATAAAAAACAGATATAATACAGATAATTATTGAATATTAGATCCCTTTCTACAAAAGCACTTTTTGTAAATTATATGATCACTGACCATAAACTAGATGTGCTTTGTTTGACAGAAACCTGGCTAAAACCAGATGATTACATTACTTTAAAGAAGTCTACCCCCCACGATTACTGTTACAATCATGAACCGTGTCCAAAAAGTAAAGGGGGAGGTGTTGCTACAATTTATAGCAATATTTTCAGTATTTCTCAGAGGTCGGGCTTCAAGTATAATTCGTTCGAAGTAATGGTGCTTCATATAACGTTATCTAAAGAAACAACTGTTAATGATAAATCCCCTGTGATGTTTGTACTGGCTACTGTATACAGGCCACGAGGGCACCATACAGGCTTTATTAAAGAATTTGCTGATTTTCTATCAGATAAAGTCCTAATTGTTGGTGATTTTAAAATCCATGTTAATATTGAAAAAGATTTGTTGGGATCAGCATTTGTAGATATTCTAAACTCTCTTGCTGTTAAACAACATGTCAGGACCTACTCATTTTCGAAATCATACTCTAGATTTAATACTGTCATATGGAATTGATGTCCCTGGCATTGACACTTTGCAGCAGAGTGATGATATCTTAGATCATTATCTAGTTTTGTGTATATTCCATATAGCTAAAGCTGTAAAGCCAACTCCTTGTTACAAATATGGTAGAACCATCACTTCTACCACAAAAGACTGCTTTATAAATAATCTTCCTGATTTATCTCAGTTCCTCAGCATATCCAACAGCGCAGAACAAATTGATGCTAACAGAAACTACGGACTCTCTCTTTTATAGCACCTTAGATATGGCTGCTCCTTTACGCTTAAGGAAGATTAAGGAAAAGAGTCCAACACTGTGGTATAATGAGCACACTCGGGCCCTAAAGAGAGCAGCCTAGAAAATGGAGTGCAGCTGGAGAAAAACAAAATTAGAGGTATTTTGTATTGCTTGGAGGGAAAATACTGTCTCCTACAGTAAAACCTTAAAAACCGCTAGATATGCTTACTTTACGTCTCTTTTAGAAGAAAACATACCCAACCCCAAGTATTTATTCAATACAGTGGCTAAATTAACAAAAAATATAACATCAACAGGTGCAGACATTACCCAGCAGCACAGTAGTAATGACTTTATGAACTGCTTTGCTTCCAAGATCGAAACTATTAGAGATAAAATTGTAACCATGCAGCTGTCAGCCACAGTATCACATCAGATAGTACGCTATAGATCTCCTGAGGAACAATTCCACTCATTCTCTTTCATTGGAAATGAAGAATTGTATAAACTTGTTAAATCATCGAAACCAACAACCTGTATGTTGACCCTGTTCAATCTAACTCCTAAAAGAGGTGCTTCCTCTTCTGAATATTATTAACTCATCATTATCATTAGGATATGTCCCAAAAACCTTCAAACTAGCTGTTATTAAGCCTCTCATTAAAAAAACACAACTTGGCCCCAAAGAATTAATTAATTTCAGACCGATCTCGAATCTCCCTTTTCTGTCAAAGATATTAGAAAAGGTAGTATCATCACAACTATGTTCCTTTTTAGAGAAAAATTATATATGTGAGGATTTCCAGTCAGGTTTTAGACCATATCATAGTACTGAGACCAGGGCTCTGAACCGGTTCAAGGAAAACGAAAACCGGAAACGAACAAAATTTTGACTGGAACAGAACCGGAAACAGAAACTAAATCAAATGTTATAGTTCCGAACAGAATCGAAAATTTGAAATGGCCATTAACCGGTTAATAACGTTATTTTATCGTTCCATTTAATATTTTAAATTTGCTGTCAACCAATCACGAATTCAAGTAGTACAGACTATACAAATGTGATGCTGACGCATCCAGCGAGTGAAATGCCCGCCCGTGCTCAGCAGTGAACCCTAGTCGCAATGGCAATGAATTCTGCTACCATCTGTTTTAATGAAAAATCTGACAGGGTAGCACAAATCGTCAGAACACCGGCATTAGCATTTATCCGACGTCAGTGTAAGATGGATTCAACAGATCTTACACACCAGCGGTGCTTCGATGAAAGTAAAAGCCAATAAATAATATTTTAGTAGGCTATACGTCGAGAATATGGAAACATTTGGATTCGTGCCGAGTGAGAGAGGTAGGCATCAGTTTCACCTTTAATTTGTTTTTGGAATGACGTTTTTATAGCCTTTAGGCTATCCTTAAGTTTAGAGGATTTGTTGTGGAGAGAAACTAATTACTGTGTTTATTAGGGATGTGCGGGTCTAGTCAACTAGTCGACTAAACGGTACAGCTCCTACTAGTCGACACTGAAAACAATAGTCGATTACACGAGAGAAAAAAAATAAATAAAATTTTATCATTCAAATTACCATCATTTTAACGTTACATTTTAAAACATTTTAAATAAGTTAAAATAAAACTTTTGAAAAAGAATACATATCAAAATATTTAAATATTTTTAAAAGCATATCTGGGCAGAAACTACATTTACCTCAGACCTCTCATGCCTTGTCTTCACGTCAGTTGCGGCGAGCTTAGAATGACCGCACGAAAGACCTATGCGTTAGCTTGGAGGCTAGCCAAAGCCAGCAATGTCAATATTTCATACGTCGCTGCGGTCCGTGATCCATTATTCTAAACGAAGACCCACTTCGGTGGTGCTGCGGGATTTCCAGGCTCTTTTCGAAACTCTCTGCGTGCCTGTGACTTCAGTTCCTGCCGAGCAAGTGTTTTTTTTTTTTTTTTCAAGTGCAGAATCGTCTAGTCCAGTCTTTCGCCAGACCATGTTAATAAATGTGCATGGAGTAAGTAAAACTAGCATTCTTTTGTTTTTAGACAATATAGCCAACATGAAGTAAATTTTTTAAAGCCATTTTAATGCTATTCCTTGATAAACGTTCCTATTTTTTTTTTACTTTTTTTTTTATATGTTGGCTAACTTTATATGAAAATGAAGAATTCTGTCAGTCTATTGATTGATTTTCCATTTCTGCATTGCTCCAGCCGATCTGAATAAATAAGCTATGCACCGGTTTATGTTGAGTGTTAGAGCCCTGCAAAATTATTTTTATATTGTAGACATCTATCGATTAGTGATGAAAAAAAAAATCACCGCGCTGGTGGAAACAGCAGGAGACCACACGACTGAGAGCAGCTCGATGGTGTTTAGTGTCCCGCAGCAGCAGCAGGTGACTTCAGCGTAGCTGAATAGTTCTGCGTTCAAATGCACGCAATAGGCTAAAGCTTGCTGCAAAACCCCAGCAAACATAACCATGAATGTGTCTGCTGGAAATAGTAAGGAGATATTTGAACTATTTACTAATAAACTAATGTTTTCTGAGTCCATGTCGCAAGGATGAAGTTGCTGATCCTGACTCACCGTGTCCTCATTAGACGCGCCTTTAGAGAGAAATGCATCTTTATTGATTATGATTAATATTATAATAAAAGAGTTTTTGTTTTCAGTTTTTTATTTCGTTAAGTGATCATTTAAAGCTTTCTATAGATATATTTATCATGTCTGTGAGGCATGTATTCTCTCAGCTTCGGTTAATTTTTATGAAGCGCTCCTGTTCAAGACGAGACGGCAGAAAGCACATCATGTTTGTTTTCTTTGTTTTATAAAAGAACTACCTTTTGTTGGTATTGTGAGTGCGCACAAATACAAGTAGACCCTTTACAGGTCGGAATGATGTATTATTCTTACCTTTATCAAACAAACAAACAAACAAAAAATGACGGCGTAGGCTATTTTAATTTGTTTCCACTGAAAGCAATCCAAGTGTTTGCTGGTGCCTCCATGTCCTGCAGAGCGTGCTTTAGCTTCCACCCTCCACACAAACTTACATATAGGCTACACGCATTATTATTATAGCAGGTTTAACGTTTAAACATTGTTATATACTTGAACTGTTTTAGTATATCTATAGATTTTATTTTAGGCAAGTCGTGATGATATGAGAAGGCTAAATTTATCAAACATAGGCTATGATCAGCTCATGCCGCTGGCCGCTTGGTCGTTACTTTAAAAAAAAAAAAACGTATAGGCTATTTAATGAACAAAATTGCTCCCAACGTTTTTCTAAATTAACTTAATAAAAAAACAAAACAAAATATAATAATTTTGCCATTACACACAAAACGGAACTATTTTAAAAGCCGAAACAGTAGTATAAACTGTTTTAGGAGAAGGGGGAAAAAAGGTCTCGGGTCGGAAATTCTGATAAGCTGTCGGACGTGGGCCGGGCCTAGCCTGAGCGTCTCGGGCCAGGGCCGGCCAGGCTAGGGCCTAAATTTGAGGGCCGTGCAGGGCTCTGTTGAGTGTATGCTCTTTATTTTTTTATGTTTAACGACCGCCTAATATTAAATGATGATAACGCGAGGCAAGCATAATCATGACCTATTTTTAGCTGAATTAATTGAGGGATTTGACAGTGTGATTCAAAGATTTAAGTATTTCAAGTGTAGGCTGTTATATAGACACACGCACTTTTTTTGCCGTTTTTTGGGGGGTTTCTAGCTTTTAGACTAGTCGACTAGTCGGATACAAAACTTCCGTTTAAACGACAGTCAAATTAGTCGTAGCGCACATCCCTAGTGTTTATAATGTTTGTAAACATTTTTGATTTACCGGCATTTTAGCCTACATCATTTCTGAATAATAGGCTAATAAAATTCAGGCTTAGCCTTTGTTTTTTTTTCCCTCAAAACATTTTATACAAGTAGCGTTTTTTTGTTTTTTTTACAATTTGCAGCAAACATCTTTAATGTCTTTAAAGCATTAATAGATTTTTTTATTTTGTTTAGTAGCCTACATTTAGAAATGTAAAAATCTAGAAAAGATGATGCTTTATAGCCTATTAGCGCAGCGGGTTAAGATACTATCTCTTTCTGTATTTTTATTTTTTTTATTTTTCTCTTTGTGCAAAGAAAACACAGTACTTTATTATTATTATTATTATAGGCAAAGACAATTTTTTAAATAACGGTATTAACCGTTATTTTTTCTACTCAAATCGGTTTCGGAACGGTAATAATACAAAGGAACGCAGGAACGGAAACGTTAAAATATCGATTCTGCTCGGAGTGAACCGATTGACATTTTTTTTCGTTTTCAAGCCCTGACTGAGACTGCTCTCATTGGAGTTACAAACGACCTGCTTTTATCATCTGATCGTGGTTGTATCTCTCCATTAGTGCTACTGGATCTCAGTGCTGCGTTTGACACTATTGACCACAGCATTCATTTAAATAGACTAGAACATTATGTTGGCATTAGAGGAAGTGCACTGGCATGGTTCAAATCGTACTTATCTGATCGCCATCAGTTTGTGGCAGTAAATGAAGAGGTATCATACCAATCACAAGTGCAGTATGGAGTACCTCAAGGCTCAGTACTTAGCGCTATACAAATAGTAGTAACTTGACTTTACTAGAAAACGTGTTAATAACATTAAATAACTGCAATTGGAATTTGGTAACTATTTTCCTTTAAAAAGGGTCATATCATCGGCTAACTGGCTTATAATAATTTCTCTATTTGCAACTGAAATACCGTTAAGAATACTTTTTTTTTTTTTTTACATGCATTGATAATAACTGGGTTACAAGCAGGAAAAGATACAGAGAAATAAGACAACCCTGTCTAATACCTCTTTTTAAATCAAATCTAGAGGTAGTTCCATGTTTGAGTTTGATTGAGCAATTTGCATTATTATACAGGGTTTCAACTGCTGCACAAAATAACTCACCAAACTCAAAAACATTTAAAGAAGAAAATAAATAAAAAAAATATGCTCCACAGTGTCAAAAGCTTTGCGAAAATCTTAAAATAAAATAAAACGATTTTCATCAATCAAGTATGAATAGCCTAATGTATCTAAATCCAACCTTACATTATTCGACATGTGGCTGTTTTTCATAAAACCTAAATGAGTTTCATCTATAATATATTCGAATACATTCTAAATTATTTTAGTAAATATAGAGGCAAATAATTTAGAATCATTATTTAAAAGACTAATTGGCCGCCAATTATCAATTATAGTCAAATCTTTTTTAGGCTTAGGAATAAGGGTAATTAACCCCTGAGTCACGGTAGATGGGAGGCTGAAGATAAACTTTCACAAAAAACTGAAAGAAGAAAAGGAGCTAGTTGCTCAGCAAATAACTTCTAATATTCTGAGGTTAGACCGTCAGTTCCGGGAGACTTGTTATTTTTTAAGTTATGAATTGAATTGGTTATTTTTTCTAAACTAATAGGTTGGTCACACACAGCTTTATCTACATATTTTTTTTAATCACTCCCACTGAATTTAAGAAATCACTTGAGACTTTTGCATATTGTGACGCATATAGTTTACAGTAGGAACAATACTCTGAAATCTCTTTAGGGTCCTGTGATATTTTATCATAAATGTTTAACTGATGAATAGTATTTAATGTAGCTTGATTTTTTTTCTAGTCTAAAGAAGTAGGAGGTAGCCTATTCTGTTCACCTTCCTCCAGCCATCTTTTCCTAAACCTTATAAAGTAGGGAAGTCGTGGCCCAATGGTTAGAGAGTTGGCCTCATAATCCAAAGGTTGCGGGTTCGAGTCTCGGGCCGGCAGGGATTGTAGGTGGGGGGAGTGAATGTCCAGCGCTCTCTCCACCCTCAATACCACGACTGAGGTGCACTTGAGCAAGGCACCGAATCCCCAACTGCTCCCCGGGCGCCGCAGCTGCCCACTGCTCCGGGTGTGTGTTCACGGTGTGTGTGTTCACTGCTGTGTGTGTGCACGCTGGATGGGTTAAATGCAGAGCACGAATTCTGAGTATGGGTCACCATACTTGGCAGTATGTCACTTCACTCACTAACTCACTTATAAAGCAGGGGTCGGCAAGTTTGGCATCGGACCAAAAAAAAATGTCACCACTAGATGGTGGGCCAGAACATAGTCAAAGGATAATTTAAGATATTAATTGATGAAGACTGTGACTGACTGTTACAGTGTATTTTGTAACTGGTAGTGAGCTGTTATTCTGTGTAAAATCCTGTGACAGTCATTAACAAAAAGCCACATTTGTGTGACGGTGTCCGATCAGAGTATGTGAGCGGAGTGGGGCGTCAACAATTTGCGCGCTCCGAGCATTTAATAATCACTCAGCTCTCGCTCCACTCCGTGCTCACTGCACTGCTCCGCGTCTAAAGTATTTCAGTATGTTTGAAATATCACAGTTCTATGGAAGCCTGTTTCTGCAACTGAATAAAAAAATAAAAAGTTTATTGCGACTTTTTAATCCCACAATTCTGACTTTTTTCCCACAGACTTGTAAAATATAAACCGCAATTGCGAGTTATAAAGTCAGAATTGCGAGTTAAAGTCCAGTTTTGAAGGTGCGGGGGGGACTAGTTCTCAGAATTGCGAGCTTATATCACGCAATTCTGAAAAAAAAAAGTCAGAAGGAACAAATAAATTCCTTGAGAAATATAACTTCCCGCTCATGTCCACTGCAGTCATCATAGCCTTCACATTCTTTCTGATTTGAGTGTTCCTTTTCTATCTAGTTAGCTAAATATGTTTAACATGTGAATTCTTGCTAAATATGCAGTTATATTATGGGTCATGGCATGACTTGTACTCGTGATGGAGCACTCTTGGAGCGAGTGAAAACCACTACACTCTGACTTCTAAAAAATCCGCTCCTCGCTCCATTCAAAATCACACCACTCACGTTCCGCTCCGCTCACATACTCTGATTGTGAGTAACTGTTGCTGTCATGACAGATCTATTTCAGAACCAGCCGCTATCAAAATAATCGGGCTACGGGCGCGGACCAGATATTATTATTATCTTAAAGAAGTCTAGTTTTGAGCTGTTGGATATATGCTGAGGAATTGAGACAAATCTGATAATGAGTAGGTCCTGAAACGCCGCTGATCGTATGGAGCTCACGTCTTTGAAATCGGTGAAGCACATTTTAAAATAGGAGCTGTCTTTATAAATAAACCGCAGATTTGGGTTTTAAACAACTACATTCTCGCCTGAAATACTTCTAAAACTACATTTCATGACACAATAACCGTAATAATTTTATAAAGGATGTGAATATATGGTGGTTGAAATACAATGCTGCGTGAATTCAACCAATCAGCATGCTCAGTGCCCAAGTCCCACCCCCGACAGTTCTGGACCTTTGAAAAAGTACTACCTCACGAGCAGAAACTTTTTGAGGTGCAATTTTTTACCCGAGTACACACCGAGTACAGGCCCAAAGCTCCTAGTTCCTGGGGAAAGTTCCTGCGGTGGAAACAGGGCTAAAGTCTATAAATGCTGATTCCAATGCATCTTTTTCATTATTTAAATGGATAAATTGGCAACAATTAAGACTTTATCTGCAACCAGCACTAACTCAGACAGAAAATATATATATTTTTTTTTTATAAAGTCTGTATGGTGCCCTGGTGTCCTGTATAAATGTTACAGAAGAGGCCCGGAGACAGACAGATGGTAATGGGTAAGTTTATTGAACCAGCAGAAAAGCGGTAGTGGTGAGTATCGGACTTGGAATCTTAGGTGAAGTCGCTGGAGATTAACTTGGGATCTTGTCTTGCAGGTGACACGGGGCTGGAGGACAGAACGGAGGAGACACACACTGCCGTCGAGGAGCAGACTGGAAGGTTTTCCTGGAGCAGACAGACGAGGGATCCTAGGAGCATACACACAAGAGGTAAGAAGGTTATCAGGTAAGTTTGTCAGAAAGGCAGTAGAACTAGGCTTGGGGTAGCGCTAGCAGTCCTCTTCGGATTAACAAGACCGGACATCTAGTGTCTGGCGGTGTGTGTCTTTATAGGAGTGTCGTGATGAGGGACATGATGAGGTGCAGGTGTTCGTGATCAGAACTCAGGTGAGGGTGTGCGCAGTGATTGGCTGGTGGCAGAGCCTGGCAGGTCTGTGACAATAAAGTAGCCAGTACAAATATCAATGTCAGGAATTTATCAATAATCACATGTGAATTCCTCACCGCTGGCAGAGAAGGCTACACTAAACATGTGGCAAGTAGTGCAAGTGACAATAACAGGGGAAGAAGTCACCATGTTTGTTGATTGTTTCCAACGTTCCACAGTTGTTTAATGAATAGTAGTTTGGAAAACGGAGCAAGAGAGAAAAGAAATGGTAGGCGTGGATGACCTGCTAACAGGCTAATGGACTGCTAATGCGCTGCACTAACAGTTTTAAAAAGTGAATTATATCAAATTAGTTTGACAGATAATATCAGAAATATGGTGAGAATTAAGTTACATTTTAGTAGTTTAAACAACAGAGTAAAATTTTCATTGTAGTTAGTAAGATAAATTCCATCAGAATCCAACATTCCAACAGAAAAACAAAGCTACACGGAGCTACAATTGCAAATCACTGCAGAATTTTTTTTGGGGGAAGTCGTGGCCTAATGGTTAGAGAGTCGGACTCGTAATCGAAAGGTTGCGAGTTCGAGCCCCCGGCCGGCAGGGATTGTAGGTGGGGGGAGTGAATGTCCAGCGCTCTCTCCACTCTCAATACCACGACTGAGGTGCCCTTGAGCAAGGCACCGAACCCCCAACTGCTCCCCGGGCGCTGCAGCATGGCTGCCCACTGCTCCGGGTGTGTGTTCACGGTGTGTGTGTGTGTGGATTTGTTCACTACTCACTGCTGTGTGTGTGCACTTGGATGGGTTAAACGCAGAGCACCAATTTCGAGTATGGGTCACCATACTTGACAATACGTCACGAAAAAAAAAAAATAAAAATAAATAAATAAATAAATAAATAAAAATATGATCCACGTTATTATGAAATAATCACCCCATAAATTTCCATTTGAAACTGCATCATCAAATATTTATGTATTTATCTTTTTACATTTATTTTTATTTTTATATTTATTTTATTTATTTTTACAAATTGAGAGGTCAAAATTAAATTGAATGGTATTCCCATAGATGAACCTCGAATCCCAGTGGATCTGAAAATGAATATATTCCATTTATGAAACAAACAAATTAGCAATTTAATAAAACGAAAAGCATGAAATCATTTTTTTAATTATTTTTTTATTTTTTTTTTAGAAATACAGTATTCTCTAGTGTCAGTGATGAATGCAGCAAGACCAAAAGCCCCCAGGTGGTTCTACCACAGCCCTGCCTGTGCAGAAGTTACAACACTTCATTTTATTAGGAGCAGACCCCTCTGTTAGTGCAGTCCTGCATAAATAGTTAAGGTAAATACACTATATCATTTCTCTTCACAGTTCAATAGCATTATGATTTCAATGCTGAGACAGGTGAAGCAGGGTCAGCAGAGGAAATTAAGAGGCACTCGCAGCAGCTGCCGTCTCTCTCTTTAACCATGCTTGACTGCTTCGACCATCAAAAGCCGCTTGTACATGCATCATAAAAAAGAAAAACATTGGCCGTGTGTTTAAAATTGTATTAAAATGCTGTTGACCCTTAAAATTAGAAAGTGAAACGTGCAACTCATTGCATGCCAATTACTTTGTCTATCTAAAGTGCAGAGGGTAAAATAGAGATGTATATGGTTGAGAGGTGTTCAGAATTTATTGACATGCAGCAGAAATGTGCAATCACTCATATATGACATTACCACACACCTTAACATTGGGTTCAGACACTTTAAAAGATGTGGTTTGGTAATATTTTACTTATTTTTGTTGATAAATATTTGTTTAAATTGATTTCCATTTGTATTTTGTGCCCTTGACCCCAGCCTACTCCACAGTTTACTTAGCAAATTATGTTAATTCTGTTTGATAACTGAATTTGTGCTACAAACAAACAAACAAAAAACTTTAATAATCATTATAAAAGAGTTTCCAAAATGCTTTTAGATGGAGTATGCCATGTAAGTACTTTTTAACCCAAAAAAATACCTGCATTTATGAATCTCTTGGTTCATAATTAGTTTCATACAAGCATTCATGTTTGCTCTGATCTGTGAGAGCAGGGTCAAATACATATAAATGTCATCTCATGTCTCCAGCTGATCATCTTATACGAATAGCTTGCATGTGTATAAAGAGATAAACTGACGTGAGGCCTCTACTTATGATCTAAGAGGCTGTTTGTATAAATTAGTTGGTTTTCATTATGAGTTTTTATGTTAAATGGGACATTCACAGAAGCAAATTCACAAAACTGTTAACAAAACATGCTCTAAAACAAAAATAAATGGATAGAATCGGCTCATTCAATTTCCTTGTTTGGCCTAAAATTAAGCCTAGTTTGAATAGATATTCAGAAATTTAATTTTCACTCAATTTTAACTGACATTTATGTTTCCAGGTTCCCCTACTACTCACCCCCAGACCCCCATCCTCCCCACATACCCCCCAGTGATTTCTGGTAGGAGCACTACCACAAAGAGCCTATCATAGGACACAGAAGATATGTTCACTCGATCCCACCACACGCCCGCTGTCCACTCCCAGTGCGACTCTTGCAGCATCCCATAGTCTTCTCTGCTGTACCCACAGCTGGTGGCTGCCCTATGGGAAGGCTGGATTAATGCTGGGTTAATTTCCTGATGAATGTCCCATCTCTGTATTCAGTTTTCCCCAAATGACCAATTAAAGTACAGCAACTGGCATGGCGTTGCTCGGCAGCAGGTTGCCGGGGGCAGCGAGGCTGGAGGCTGTGTCAGAAGGTGTGTGCTTCACGTTCAGACACTGAGCTGTGTGCATGTGTGTGTGTGTGTGTGTGTGTGTGTGTGTGTGTGTGTGCGTGTTTGTATGTGTGAAGAGAGGGGCGTCAAAGCTTAAGAGAAATAATTATAATATCCATTAAAAAAAAAAAAAAATGTCCCAAGACTGAAACTAGCTTTTCTGTCTGTATAAGTTTGGGTTATGTGCATAAATTCATTGAGGTTTTAGAATAATAATAGATAGTGCTTGCATTTTGTTAAAAATCCCCCTCAGCATTTTGGATATGCTTCAGTACTAACACTTCCCATTTATGTGTCTGTGTAAAAAGTCAGCAAAAATCCTGGCAAATATAAGAAATTCATGCATTTTCTGAATAATTCATCAAGAGTATCATGAGATTGTTGTGAAAAGATTTCTGCGTTGTGACCTATAATAGTCAACATCAACCACATACAATGTTTTCTAACTTAGTTTTTTTTTATTGCTTATCAAAATAAAAAAAATAAAAATAAATCTTTGTGATGGTTCATTGCACATCGTGCATGGAAATATAAAAATGTCAAATAAAGACCATAATACGGAGAGTATAGTTCTGTAATATAGTGTTCATAGTGTCAGCATGATTGTTTTGTACACTTTAACGATCATAAGACAATGAATTAAGATTTTAAAAAAGGTGGTATGGCTGTACATTATCTCTTGATGTACACTATACTGCCACTACTTCTTTTACGTCATGATTTTAAGAATGTATAATGGTTGTTGAAATCTATGTAATGTTGACTTTAGGATCTGTGAAACTTATAGGGAAAGCTTATAAGAGGAAGAAAAGCATGAAAAGTAACCATTTGCAATTACAGCCCGAGGTGGTGTAGCATTATACTGTGCTTCCTCACACTGTTAACGATTTACAAAGAAAATGTTTACTGTAACCCGAGTTACCATCTCAAACAGACATAAAGGAAATTGAATGAATGTGATGATGCTTCACATATACAGAGATCACATCAGACACACATCCCATGACCTATGACAGATGGAGGTTTTGCAGTAGATTCTAAAACCAGAATCTCATCAAGTTTCCATGATACAAAGCTTTTGCGTTTAACTCTGCAGTCAGAAACAAACCGATAAAAAGACAGGAAGGGAGAGTAAGACATGGTGGTATGACCATATAGTCTTCCAGATCTGAGGGACGATTACAAACAAAGGACGATGTTGTGCAATATCCGACCCTTGCTCTGCTGGAGTAGTCTGAACAGAATCAAAGCAAACAAAGACTTGCTCCTGTCTGCACCTCCAAAGAGGAATAGACACCACACACACGACCTGCTTCCTTTCATATCCACCCTTATAAAGATCTCTCAAATGAAAATCGGGAGGTAACATGGAAAGGAGGTACGGGACACGCTGAGCCTTTATAGTGGGGTCACAGCTAGGATCACCATGATAAGGTCACTCTAGAATCCAAATTTACACCCTATAATTGGCTAGCTGGCGCGCCTGATTGCATTCTAGAGCCGAGTGATGCTTTAGCGGCCTCTGGCAGGAGGAAAATGCAGCCGATCAAAGAAATAAGAATATAGACGTCATAGTGATACGGAATTTTGCTTAGAAAAAAAGTACTTGGAGGTTTTCTGGGTCTACAAGTTTAATTAAAAATTTAGAGTGTTAATTAACTGCAATACAATGTCAGACTGCAACACAAAAGAGCGACAAAGTAATGCAGGATGAGAAAGAAAGTGAAAAAGAGAGCATTAACTGGAGTAATTTGATCAATTGGGCATGAAGAGAGAAGGTTTATTTGGTGCAGGGAGCAGCTTCCATTTAAAGTGTGAGTTGAGTTAAGTGGAGTTTGATTGCGCTGTTGGATTGTCAGGGGCAGCATCGGATGGCTCCTCGCTCCTCTAATTAGAATCGTATTCTTCTAATTAGAGGTCCATAGCTTTGCTTAGGAATTTTAGCCACATGTGAGGATTGTGCGTAATGTTTGTCATAAATAGTGTTTATGGCTAACATGGTTGTCACCATCAAACCATTAAAACTAATGAATGAGGATCCAGACAATTCACCTGAGCGCATTAGACCTCATCTCTGTGAGAATCCATTATCCTAAAGAGGGTTTTGGGTGCGCCGGTGAAATAGGGTCTCAAAAGTGGCGCCAATTTGAACCACATATGTTCACTCTGCGGCCATCTTGGTAATTCTTGTCTGCTTTAATGAGGAAAGACAAAAATCTGCAAAACTGCTCTCTGTATAAATCCTCATCCAAGCTTCATCCCTCACTCTCCTATTGTCTTTCCCTGGAGACAGTTTGTGGTCTCTCTGGGCTGTTGGACTTGGGGGCCTGGGAAGATGTGAAGAATGAGCACTGTCTGTCGCCCACACATTTGTCCACGCTGTGAAACTGTCTGAGAGGATGTAGACATATTCCAAGCACTGATCCATAGCACAGAGTAAACAGCAGCTGATCTGCAACCCTCCCCACTTCCTGCAGAAGAGATTGGCTGGTAGACTATGACCCCTGCAGACTCACAGGGTAAGCCACTGTGAAGGTGGGTTACCCTCAACGCTTAGCTCTTCTGACAGCACTGATATTTGGTGACGGAGTGTTCGGACTGTATCAGGATACTGAGGGAACACTCATATTTCAAGTCATGGATGGCAGAATAGATATATATATAAATCACTGAAGCAACATCAGCATGCTGAACTTCAACAGATTTTTTTTTTTTTCATTGCTGTCAGTATTCAAAGTAAAATCATAATAGAGGTTATACAGCGAACGAAATTTAACTGAATTTGAACCGAGTATCAGAATTTCTACTAAAGTTCTAGCAACCCCTCTTGTGTCCAGCTAAAGCAGCAGTAATGGAGAGTTTCTACATGCAGACACTGCAGCAGGGACACTGTAAAAAATGGCAGAGGCAGGCAGGGATGTAATTAAGGCGGCTGACACTTTTATTCTGGGTAATAGGAGGCAAGGGCCCAGTCTATTCCCTAACGCACTCCCCACACACCACAGAGCGCATTTTAATACCCGCACATACAAGCACCTAAATGCCACTCTTATGGCCCTCATGGAGAGGTAATATTGATGTGTAAATAGGATAAATACCAACATCCAAGGGTTTAAGGGATGTAGTAAATAAACATCAACTAATACACAACAGACATAAACACTGGAACGGTCTATTTCAGATAGGGAGAAGGCGAAGAGAGATACTAAGGAAGAAATCTGAAGAAATCCATAGGAAGAAATCTGCATCTGAGGTACACCATAATGTACTACAGAACAGGTTTAAACCTTCCTAATATGAGCCGCCCCATGCACACATGCAGAGAAATACCATCATGAAAACATGCTATGGCTTTCTTGTGTCATTAAACATATGAAGCACACATTACAGTGTTCTTAGATGGAGAACTAATTTTGTAGCCTTTCCTTGGAGCCAATTTGACCCATCCTTCATTAAAAAATAAATAAAATAAAATACAAATTACATGTTTTTTTATAAACAAAGCTATTGCACAAGTTCTGGGTTAATTTGACCTTATAAATGTAAAGACAAGAAGGGAAACAAGAAATCTGATAAAAAAACTACAGTAAAATAAAATTAAAAACATGAAAATATTGCTTACATTATACCTATTTGACCTTGGAAAAACTTAATTTTCATTTTTGACTGCATCCAAGGGTCAAAATGTATACGATTATTTGCTTAGAACTGTTGCAGAGCAAACATTATACTATACTTTTAAGGACTGATTTTAAAATTGCTTTGAAATATTAATAAAAGCAATACGTTTCTCAAGGCTGAGCGTTACACTCACTTTATGATAGTGATAAACCAAATAATATTGTTTCTTAAATGTAAGCTATTTGCAGTTGCCAAAAGCAACTTGGCAACTTAATATAGATCATTGTGTATGTTTATTTATTTTGCAATGGCTTTGAATGCAGTTCATTGAATTAGAAAATAAATATCAATTTTAATAAACATTTTACATCAGTGGAGAATAGAATACTAGAATGGAACTCACCTCAGAACATCTGCTGTCTTTGCATAAAGAACAATTTTGCATCAGATGAACCGGACTGGATCTTGACATATAATGCAGATGTTAATGATGAAGAACACAGACATCAGACCATCCTGCTACCAGCTAGCTCTACCAATTTTATAAGCAATAAATAATCCACCATCATTGAGCTCTGGCACGCTATAATGGCAAGTGAAATATGCTAGTATGATAGAACCAATAAATCCAGATTTTCCTATGGTTCCCTCAGGCTAGAACAATATGTAACTATAGCAGTCTGTGTCAGGTGGGGCTATCACTGAACTATCATAAAATCTAAATGGGTGCTAATTAGCAGCGCCTTCCCCTTCCGACTCAGTATTTCTATTGACATTTTAGTGAGCTTCTACTGCCTTCCTTCACTAGAACACCATAACTCACAGGAACAAGAGAAGGAATACAAGGAGAGATTTCTACTTCTACAGCACAATAATGAAACCTGTTATATTTTCTTAATATGTAAATTGGCTTTTCAGACATTATGTTTGGTCTAGGCAAAGTTTATACTTGCACCTGCATATTCACAAAGGAACATTTTATAGCTTCAAGGTTGTTCTTAAATAGTTCAGCAGACTAAAGGTGTTCTTAGTTATGTTTCATTGAAGTATCAACTTTGTCTCAAGTCAAGTCAAGTCACCTTTATTTATAAAGTGCTTTATCCTGTTAACCTTCGCCCCCCATTGTGGGCCTCACAGGTGAAAATAACCTACCTAAATTAAAATGGTAACAGTTCCTGACAAAGTGTGCTACACAAACAAATTAGGTATCTTTGGAAAGAAGACAATCTAGGCTTTACTATCTATCATCCAGAGTTGATAATGCTCAAAAAGATAAAAAGTTATAGACACTGACGTGCCTTGAAAAATATTTTTCCACACTGAATGTTTTTTTATTTCATATACAAATACATGAAATAAGTCCTGGAGAAATCCAGAAAAGTAATGGATCGAACGCCACATGTCTCATGAATTTATATTTCAAATTTGAAGAAGATACCATGAAAAATGAGATTCCTGCAATATTTTTTCTGAAACTATTTATAGTCCTCCCACCCCCCTGTTTGAGGAAAAATAACCACCAAACGGATTGCAGAATTATACAAACTATTTTAGTCATTATACATATTCCTGCATATCAACTATAAAATAATAGACAGATTTATCTGAGCACTAAAAAATACAAAAATAATTATTTGAGTAATAAAAAAGGAAAGAAAATAGAAAAAAATTGCTTTGTATATAGTATGTATACTGAAGTATTCTGATTGCCAGACATGAAGTGATATTGCCAGACATTAGTGGTGGAAATTTTGATTCTTTCCAGAGACTCGTTCATTTTTCGTTCGTTCACCAAAATGATTCGTTCAGATTCGTTCACTAATTCGTTCAGTGACCATTTTTCCATATTACACAAATACGTCAGCATGTGCGGCAAAATGTGTTGTTCAACTAACGTATTTACTTGTTACAAAATAAAAACCGATTTGGCTTCATTAAAAAGTGTGCCCTTCTCATTAAATGAATAAAATAAGTCTAAATAAGTGATCAAAGTCATTACTCTTTTTATCTTTTAAATTACACTCTTTTCGGATGACCAATGCACAAGTGTTTTTTTTTTTTTTGTTATCAACATTTTTTTTTATTTTATTTTTCATACATAACACAACATAAAAAAACAATATATATAAAAAATAAAATAATAATATAAAACAACAGACATATACTCAACATCTCAAAGTCCAGTCAAAAGGAGGGAGAAAAGGAAGGACAGAAAAAAGAAACCCACAGAAGTCACTCCTCCATACAGTCACGTATTTCAAAGAGAAAGCACTGCCAAGCATCAATGGTAGAAGGCTTGGCTCCATTGATTCGTGCTGTTGTACATTCACAAGACACTATTTGCAGGAGGCTACGGATCCAATATGTTTTCCCACACATATGCGGTGTAAACCAGTTCTGTATTATGGTCTTCTTCGCAGCTGTAAAGCCAGCAAACAACATTCTCTTTTGCATCGAACTTATACAAAGACCAGAATCATCATTAAGAAGACACAAACTTGGGTTAACTGACCAATCAATTTTCAGTAAGGATGATAAAACCAGGTTTACATGTGTCCATAGTCTGCTAGTGATAGGACATTCCCAAAACATATGCAGAAAAGTACCTGATGATGTAGTATTACATATATGGCAGTTGAAATTTGATTGTAGTTTCATTTTGAATCTTTTGTAAGGAGTTATGTATGCTCTATGAATGACTTTGAAGTGAATAAGACGATGCGCCAGATTTTTAGATGTTAAACTGAGATTAGACCCCACCCTCTCCCAGTCGACAGATAAATTAAGGTCAGATAATTCCCTATTCCAAATAGTTTTAATAGAGAGAGGTTTTATAATGCAATCAAGAATCTTATTATATATTAAGGAAGCAGATGGCCGACCAGCAGATGGTGCAATCCAGTCCCGCATAGGATGAGAGGAAACGGGAGAAGACCAAGGAACGCCATACGCTTTGAGAGCGGAACGTAATTGAAGAAAGACAAAATACGCAGATGCTGGTAGACAAAATTTAGTTCTTAACGTCTGAAATGAACATAGGCCCTGGTTATCATATATATCACCGCACGTGTTTACACCTAAAGAAGACCAAGAGGGTTGGACAAATGGGCGATTTCCGCATACAAAATTAAAATTGTGCCATAAAGGTGTACTATTACAAAATTTGAAGGGTCCTCCTATCCGACTTTCAACCGTTTTCCAGATTTTAATAGAGTTGGCCACAACCGGACCAAATTTATAATTATCCCCTTTTTTCCCTGTGCCAGTAAATAAAATATCTTGGAGTCTATTTGGTTTAACCTTGTCAGCTTCAATCACTCTCCAAGAGACTGTAGATTGAGGATCAACCCAAGTATGAAGAGCCTTAAGCTGGAACGACCAATAATACAGTTCAAAATTTGGTACAGCCAGTCCTCCTGCACTATAAGGATGTTGTAATGTGGTAAGTTTAATTCTGGGGCATTTATCATTCCAGATAAATTTCGTAATTATGGAGTTGATCTCCTTAAAGTAACCTGGAGGGGGAGAAAGCGGTAGCATAGAGAAAAAAAAATTAAATCGAGGTAGCAAATTCATCTTAACAGTGGAGATTCTTCCTTGGAGGGAAACGTTAAGATTCTTCCATCTTTGAATGTCATTCTTGACCTTAACTAAAATATTATTAAAATTGTCCCTGGCAATCTTATGAATGTTTTTATATATGGTAACACCCAGATAGGTGAAAGAGTCCTTAATAGGGATGAATGAGGGAATAGAAGAATTAACTTTAATATTGTTAATTGGCATTAAAGCAGATTTGCTCCAATTTATTTTATATCCTGATAAGCTACTAAAATTATCAAATTCCTTAATTATATTAGGGACTGAAACATCAAAGTGGTCTAAATATAGAATAATATCATCAGCATATAACGAAATACTATGATTATGATCATGAATATTAATCGATACTTCAGACTTCCTGATGGCTTGTGCTAAGGGTTCAAGAGATAGACAAAATAATAAGGGGGAAAGCGGACAGCCCTGCCTCGTTCCCCGCTGTAAAGGGAATGGGGGGGAAATAACATTACCAGTTATGACTGATGCTGCAGGTGAGTGGTATAATGTCTTAATCATAGAAATGAAGTGTTCACCGAAGCCGAAACATTGCAAAACTGCCCACATATAATTCCACTCTAGCCTGTCAAAGGCTTTTTCTGCATCAAGTGAAAAGACTGCACAAGGGGTTGGGTGGGAGTCTGCAAAGTCAAGAATATGAAGGAGTCGACGCATATTATCAGATGCATTGCGCCCCTTGATGAAACCAGTTTGGTCCTCCTTGATCAGACTATGAATTACCTTCTCCATACGAGAAGCAAAAACTTTAGCATACATTTTTAGATCACATGAGATAAGCGAAATTGGTCTGTAGTTGGAACAATCTAATGGATCTTTCCCTTTTTTAAGAAGTAATGAAATCAGTGATGTTTTTTGATCTCTATGAAATACCCCATGTTCAATTGCAAAATTAAATGAATTAAGCATAAGTGTCCCTACCAAATCCCAAATTTCTAAATATAATTCCGGGGGGAGACCATCTAGGCCCGGCGATTTGCCCTTCTGAAGGCTTTTTAAAGAGACATGGAGCTCCTCCAAACTTAATGGGGCCTCCAAAGATTCTTTATCCATCTGTGAGATCCGAGGCAGCTCCAATTTATCTAAATACTGCTTACAGATTGATTCATCAAAGTCTGTTTCGGCTTTATATAGATTTGTGTAGAAACCTTTAAATATTTCATTAATTGCCACAGGGTTTGTGGTGACCTGATCATCCGATGATTTTATTGCGCTAATATATGCCTTCGACTCGCATTCTCTCAACCTAAGAGCCAATAAATGACTAGGTCTCTCCGATTCAAAATAATATTTTTGCCTAGTCCTATGTAAAGTCGTGGGAAGTCGTGGCCTAATGGTTAGAGAGTCGGACTCGTAATCGAAAGGTTGCGAGTTCGAGCCCCCGGCCGGCAGGAATTGTAGGTGGGGGGAGGGAATGTCCAGTGCTCTCTCCACCCTCAATACCACGACTGAGGTGCCCTTGAGCAAGGCACCGAACCCCCAATTGCTCCCCGGGCGCCGCAGCATGGCTGCCCACTGCTCCGGGTGTGTGTTCACGGTGTGTGTGTGTGTGTGTGTGCATTTGTTCACTACTCACTGCTGTGTGTGTGCACTTGGATGGGTTAAACGCAGAGCACCAATTTCGAGTATGGGTCACCATACTTGACAATACGTCACGACGACACGACACGACTTTTAAAATAAATTCCGCCTTTGATTGTGAAAGCAAATCATATTCTTCTTTTAAAGAGGACAACTGTGTAGCCTGTTGCTCAGTAAAATTTTGTTTTTGTAAGTTTTGTAATGATTGGATTTTATTTTCTAATTGTGTAAACTGGCGGGTTTTCGCTTTGGCAAGAGTAGAAGAGAAAGATATACAGAAACCTCGTATAGCGCACTTAGTCGTCTCCCACAGTTTTTGAGGATCCACACCAGAGGGCATATTAATTTCCAGAAACTCCTTAATATATTCTTTTAAAGAAGTAATGAAAGTCTGATTACTTAATAATGATATGTTAAAGCGCCATCTAGGGGACTTGGCTTTAACATCGGAAAGAGGAACACTGCACAGCACAGCAGAATGATCAGATAATAAAATTGGTAATATAGAGATGGAGGAATCAGACGAAATTAAAGATGGGCTGAGAAATATGTAGTCTATCCTAGAGAAAGTATTGTGTCTATTAGAGAAAAAAGTGAAATCCTTAGATTTAGTATTCTGAATTCTCCAAAGATCGATTATGTTAAGCTCAGTGATAAATTCATTCAGTAATTTAGAGGATGGATTGGCTGTTGTATCAGATTGAGATTTATCTAAAGCAGGATTTATGACAGCATTAAAATCCCCACCCACCACTAGAGGGCAATCAATCTGCTCAAGCAGAGTTTTGGAAATCTGTGAAAGGAATGCACTGTCTGTCTCATTCGGACCATAAATAGAGATCAAGGCTAACCTATTATTATATATTTTGCATCGGATAAAAACAAATCTACCCTTCTCATCACTACCAAGGTGTTCAATTGTTAAATTTAACTTCCGGTTAACAAGAATAAGCACCCCCTTAGTTTTATTTTGAGCGCAGGAAAAAGCTGCTAATTTGTAATACTTATTCTGGAAACGTGCCACGTCGGATTGCTTTAAATGTGTCTCTTGAATTAGGGCACAGGAAATAGATTTACGATGTAAATATTCTAACACACGAGTTCGTTTAACAGCAGAATTTAACCCATTCACATTTAGTGATAAAATATTTAGAGTATGCATTGAATATATAGCGTGTAAATGTTGACGTGTATTTTAGATACCAAACCTCCTAGATGAAAAATCCCTTTAAAAATAAGGTAAAATAAATAAAAGTATAAATGTCTGTTGTAAAAAGTAAAAACCACATAAAAACATGAACAACCGACAACCTTAAACAAGGAACAACTCAGACCGCACATTACCGAGAACATAGGTCTGACTGAGCAACAAAAAATAGTGATGGTTCGTGACCGATCCACTCCAACGCAGGACATGTCTCCCAAAAAGCTCGTACTGCCAAAAAAATATATAATTAAAATTAAACTTAAACCAACTCTCCATTAGTCCCCTCCAAAAATGAAAAAAGGGGTGTCAGTCTTGTCAGCAATGAGATCGTTGTACCGGATATATAGGAACAATATCTCAGTAGTAGAGGGGAAGAGAAGAAAAAAGCAAAAACCAAGTTTAGTCAGCGTCCATGTCCATTCTGCCATCATCAGCCCCTGAGCAGCTGGGACCATGTTCATCCCGACCATCAAGCTCCTCCCGCCGGGCTGGAGAAACAGCGCAGAGCCGCGGCATACGTCTTCTGCTGGGACAGGGAGCTAATAAAATCCTCCGCTTTCTGAGGGGAATCGAAGCTTTTCTGTTCCCCCTTGTGCCGTAGTTTGATTATGGCCGGATAGATGAGGAAGGGCTGGAGACCAAGCACTGTCATCTTCTTCAAAACCGGACCAAATGCCTTTCTCCTGATCACTGTAGCTGGACTAAAGTCGGGAAAAAATAGCAGTGTGACATTGTTCTGTGCGCATTTCACCGGATAAGCCTTTCGAGCACCCTTCAGGATATCTGATCTGTCATGCCATCTCAGTACACGGAAGATGAGGGTGCGCGGCCGATCGGAGCCCCTCCCTCCGTCATACACGCGATGTGCCCGGTCGATCTCAATGTCACGGCCCTTCAAGGAAGGAATCCACTTAGAAATATTAACTCTGAGGAAACCTGCCGCGTCGGATCCCTCAGCCCCCTCTGGCAGCCCCACCAGTCGTACGTTGTTCCTCCTGCACCTGTCCTCCATATCCGTCATCTTCTCGGTGAGTCGCTTCAGCTGATTTCTTAAGCCCGTGACTGTCCTCCTATCCTCACGTGCAGCTGCTTGAACAGAATCTACGCGGTCACGTGTCTGCTTCGCCGCGGTAGTTATGGTCTCAAACTCCTCTCTTAGCTCTTTAACAGACTTGTTAGTCGCTTTTATGTCTTCACGCAGTTCGCGTAATGCTGGAATCAGCACAGAGTCCATCGCCTCTCTTACTGCCAAATTCACAACCGAATTCAACGTGTTTTGCTGCTCCTTAAATGCTAGTTCGATGCGGCTAGCAATAGCATCGTCGAGGTCTTCTCTGGAGATGGCGGAATCTCTGAATTTTTTCTTCATTGGCGATTGCTCAATCTCTCTTTTCCGATCCCCTTTGTCTGCCTTAGCACTCATGACAGGTCCAATGCAGAGTGGTTAATTTTTTTTCTGACAGGATCATGCAAAATATGGCAAAGTGAGCAGAGCGAAAGATTCAAGCCTGCATCGCCGTCGAAGGGTCACGTGATCCTCGCACAAGTGTTTTTTTTATTTGTTTGCATACTAGGCTAGTTAACATTTAATTGTTTAGGCAGAGATTTACACGTTCAAATCTGAGATTATGTTAAACGAGGAGTTATTCTGTATGTAAAATATGAATATAAACAAGCGTGCACAGTACGGATACCTGTGCTTTGCATCCGCTTTCTGCTGATTGATGAACTAGATTGACAGAATGGCCGACCTACCCGGTCAACGAACTGGGTATAGCTACCAGTTCGTTCAATTCGTTCACGAACGGGAGATCTCTCTCTCGTTCAGACTCAAAACAGAGCCATCTCGGTCAATGATGCTATTATATTCGTTCGTTCGATCCAACCAATTACATGCCCCTTCTAAACCCGAGCTGAAATGCTATTTGCTGACGTGAGTCACGTGACGCAAATGAGATGGGATGACGTGACGCAAATAATCAATACTGCCACATTTTTTTATGTTTCACAGTTTTTAAACAAACAAAAGTGCATGACATGACTAACATAATGAAATATTTTTTTATTTAAAAGTATGTAACTGTTCAAACATAAAACAACAATAATATAAATAAATAAAACAAAATGATAAATAAAAAAAAATAAAAAAAAAATAAAACAATAATATAAAAAAATAAAACAAAGAACCAGTTGTTCGAACGACGAACGTAATAATGAGACGAGATGTATGTATGTAACAGTTCATTTGACTCTTTCAAACTCAAAGCAACTCAATGAAGGGCGTATTCGTTCACTAGATTCAACAAATCACATGCTCCGTCCTCGTATCATACTCGAAGGCTATTGGCACGAGGTTTAGTCATTCTTTGACAGATGAAACGGTCCAGAGCTACGCATGCGCGCAATAGCGGCGCGCTGCGGTGGAGGGAGGAATTTCAGTGAACGAGAAATATGAGTCAATGGATTACGTGAACGAGAATGATTCGTTCACCTAAAAGATTCGTTCAAAAAGAACGATTCGTTCACGAACGTAACATCACTACCAGACATGGTCATATAGTCAGTAATCACACGCTGATGTGCTTCCATTCAGATGATAATCATACAAATGGGGCCATATAATCAATAAAAGCTGATCATTGAATCACAATGATAGCCGTCATAGAGTCGGTAATAAACACGCTGATGTCCGTCCATACATATTATAATCATGCAGATACGGCCACATTCCCCACTCAACACACACACACATACAAAATGTAGAAGAAAAAAAAACAAAAATTTTTTTATGTAAAAAGCAGCTCGCTAAGTTATGCCCCGCTCAGATGACAGCTGCGAATTCAAAATTCAAATAAACTATATTCCGCTTTTCTGATTTTTCCATGGATGGTCTCATTCTGTTTATAAAACTGTATGCTACAACACCGTGTTGTTTTATTACCACCAAGACGCTGTTTTTGAGCGTAATTTATTCCATTACGGACGCGAACAATAACTCTCCTGAAGAAATGAAATGTAAACAAAGGAATATTCATCCTTATTACAACGTTATTGTTTCGCTGGACTAAAAGTGGACCCTTACCTCTCTAACTAAACTGGGATTTCAGCAGTGGACGCGTTTGTGGCTCGTTATTACAGTGATAAAGGTACGTATGGCTTTTTTATTCTGCCTGTTTTGATGTGTACTGCTTACACAAATGTAGCAAATACATTCCTTATAAGCTGTCCATCGGAAAACAGCAATCTGTCGTCAATGCTTGAGGCTTAAGGCCATTGCACACTGAGTCCGAATTTTTCATCCGAAATTTTCGCACGTTGAAAAATAAATACGACCTCACGTTTTTATTTTTTACGTGTGTGTGTGTGTGTGTGTGTGTGTGTGTGTGTGTGTGTCCATACCTCAGACAGTCTCTGTTCAGGATAAATTGGTTCACGGAAATTGGTGGTCTTTTTATTATGTGGATTCAGTATCGCTAGCAAAGTATAAAACTGAGGCATTGACATCCTGAAATAAACTTTGAATCTCTCGAGATAATCCCGCAGCTCTTTGATAAAGAGGTGGAACCTTCCTCTCTGCGCAATCTAAGGATTGGATGGACCCAATATTTCCTTTTTCTTTTTTTAAAAAGAGAGAGGACAACAAAATCATCCTCACTACTTAAAGACATTTTGTATAGTTTTGCGAATTTTTTCGCAACGGATTAATTAAAACGCATCGGACTCAGTGTGCAAGGTCTCTGTGCGTGACGAAATTTTAAGATTGCGAATGCGAAAAAACGCATGCGAAAATTTCAGACTCAGTGTGCAGAGACCTTTAGACCTTCAGAATGATATATTGTTTGCCAAGATTAATGATATTCTTTCACGTTAAATTCATTCATAAACATTAAACTAGTGGGGAAAAAATGCTTCAGTGCGCCGTCGCTCTGGTAAACGTTAACAGGATGTATATACAATTACTGACTGTGTCAAAGCAGCTTTACACTGTCAACAGGAAAAGAGTTTGTCAATAAATCTTAGACATTTCTCCTAAAAACGGAGTAGTAAAAATAAAAACAAATGAGTCATTTTTTAATACAAAGTAAGAGTCCTGAGCTATAAAATCACTTTGAATACCAGCGATGGGTAGCCTCTGGCAAAGACTTGGTATATCCAAGCCATTTGAGTGAATGTCTGCAGGCATTTGCTTATTAATATGCATTAAAATAAATTCCTTTTCATTTAAGGTGTAATACGAAGCTAACTAATAATAATTATAATGTTGAAAATATGTATTCTGTATAGTAAACTGTTAAAAACAGGCAATCCTAACAATAGGTATATTACTTGACTTGATTTTGATGTTGGCTTAGTATGTCACATCCTTTAGAATTAGTTACATACAAAGGCTTGGGGGCATCAGTCAGTGAGTCAGTTCAACTACATTCCTTCAACTTCTACTTTCAAAAACACATTCAGGATTAATTCAGGAGCAAATCAAGGTGGCCAGTAGGGCTGCACGATTTTGAGAAAAAACCTAATTGCGGTTTTTCTGACAAATATTGCGATTGCGATTTTCGACCACCCTTCTTGTTAACCAAGTGCTCCCCCGCTTCCTCTCCCGTCACCGAAGAAGTGCCTTCGGCCATTTCTGCGCAGTTACAAGCTTTTTCTATTGGCACAATTCGAGGTACATGTTGTGTGTTAGCTGCTTTGCTGCTGACAGAAAGCCGGTGCACTGCATACAACCTTGTTTCCATTGCCATTTCTAATTGGCCAGCAAGCCAGGAACGCGAGATTCGACCATTTTGATTGGCTAATAGGTTTGTCACTCAAATGTCAGAGGCGGGGGAAAAAACCTCAGACTACTGAGGTTAGGTTATTGCGGGAGTTAAAACCTCAATATCGATGCGATAAAGGTTAATCGTGCAGCCCTAGTTGTTACGGGGCTGACGAGACGTGAGACATGCGGATCCATTTGCAAAGCTTTATTAAACAACATTGTCAAGACAGGCAGGGTCAGAGATCGGCAAACAGGTATGGTGGAGGCAAGACAGAGCAATCCGTGGAACAAGCGTGGGTCAACGATCAGCGAACAGTATCCAAAGGGGCAAGGCAGAGAGATAATCCAGAGACGAGAGCAATAATCCAAACGGGGCGCGAACAGAGTCCAAACGGCAAGGCAAAGGGGTAAATCCAGGAAACAAAGGCAGGGTCAGACACGGCAAGATAAACAAGGCAAGGCAAGACAAGACTAAGACTATGGCTCTGTAAAGTAGCTATCGCTTGGGGAGTGATAAATGCTAAACAATACTCGGCCCTGATGCTGAGGAAGTCCATTGCTTAAATAGTGTGTGTGATTGTGAAATGAGCATCAGGTGTGTGTGATGAGTGAATGGTGACAGCTGTGATCTGTGCAATGCATAGTGGGAAATGGAGTCCAGTGTGCTGTGTAGTGTGAGAGTCAATGTGGTGAACAGGTGACCTCTGGTGGTGGTAAACCAGGAGAGCATGGACCAGATTCGTGACATAGCCCGCCCCCCCCCCCCCCCCCCCCCCCCAAGGAGCGGATTCCAGACGCTCCTATATAGTCCATGAGGGTGGTGGAGCGGAGGCGGAACAGGGGGAGGGAACGGAGGGCCAGGTCCTTGAGGAAGTGGGAAGACCGGGGACAGAGGCAGAACCGGCAGAGCAGGAAACCAGGGCGGAGCCAGAGGCCAGGTCAGGACCGACAGAGCAGAGGCCCTCCAGGGCGGAGCAGACGGCACCGGAGCCCACCAGGGCGGAGCAGACGGGACCAGAGCCCACCAGGGCGGAGCAGACGGGACCAGAGCCCACCAGGGCGGAGCAGAAGACCACCAGACCCGAGCATAAGACCACCACGGTGGGGCAGATGACCACCAGACCGGAGCAGAGGACCACCACGGCGGGGCAGACAACCACCAGACCCGAGCAGAAGACCACCACAGGGAGGCAGACAGGGCAGGAACCCATGACAGAGACTGGGATCTGGGGAGAACAAGGACAGACTACACTGGGAGAGTCTTCGTTGCAGGGCAGGACGGGACCAGATTCCACCTGGGCGGAGCAGGAGACCCCCAGAGCCAGACAGCTGACCACCACGGCAGAGTAGACGGAGCCGGAGCCCACCAGTGTGGCGTAGACTGGGCATAGTATCTCCACGGTAAAGCGGACTGGTCAGGAAGCCATGGCAGGATCAGGGATCTGGGGAGAACAGAGACAGACACCACAGGGAGAACAGAGACAGACAACACAGAGAGAGTCCCCATGGTCACAGGAGCCGTGACCGGGCAGGTCGACGGTTCATGGACGGTCTCCATGGCCGTGATTGGCCAGGACGAGGATTCACAGACGGCCTCCATAGCCGTGACAGGGCAGAGCAAGGGTTCACAGATGGCCTCCTTGGCCGTGACAGGACAGGGCGTGAGTTCACAGACGGCCTCCTTGGCCGTGACAGGACGTGGCGTGAGTTCACAGGTGGCCTCTTTGGGGCGCTCTGGAGGAGCGGGCACTTGAGGGCGCTCTGGAGGAGCGGGCGCTCTTGCAGCGCGGACACTTGAGGGTGCTCTTGCAGCGCGGACACTTGAGGGCGCTCTTGCAGCGCGGACACTTGAGGCTCGGGAACGGCACTCCTGGCCGTAGTTTGAGAACTGGATTCTCGGGACTCGGGATCGGCACTCCTGGCCGTGACATGGTAAACAAGGAGTTCGGGAACGGCCTCCGTGGCCGTAACAGGGCAGACAGTGAGTTCAGGGACGGCCTCTGTGGCCGTGACAGGGTAGACAGTGAGTTCAGGAACGGCCTCCGTGGCCGTGACGGGGCAGACAGCGAGTTCAGGGACGGCCTCCGTGGCCGTGACAGGGCAGACAGCGAGTTCATGAGTGGGCGCCACCACCTCGGAAGGTTTTGCAGCGGAAGCTGCCACCTCTGGTGGTTCTGCAGTGGATGCCGCCTCCTCTGGAGGTTCTGGGGCAGAGTCGTGGACTGAAGAGGCCTCAGGAGCACAGTGTGCAGCCCACAGACTCAAAATGGCAACCGCCATAACGGGAAGCACTGAGGTCAGGGGAACAGTCTCTGTAACAGCCAAGGTTGAGGCCCTGGGAATGCCAGCTACTCGCACCGACATCAGTGGTGGGTCCATCACACTGGATATCAGAACTCGAAGGACTGACCTTGAATCTGTGATAACAGCCTCTGGCAGTTCGGCGGAGGTGTGAAGAGACTCTGGCTGAGGAGCTGAGGCATGAAGAGACTCTGGCTGAGGAGCTGAGGCGTGAAGTGACTCTGGCTGAGGAGCTGAGGCGTGAAGTGACTCTGGCTGAGGAGCTGAGGCGTGAAGTGACTCTGGCTTGGCAGGCATGATGTGAGCAGACTCTGGCTTGGCAGGCATGACGTGAGCAGACTCTGGCTTGGCAGGCATGACGTGAGCAGACTCTGGCTTCTTAACGCAGGCTGTGGCTTGACTTGGCTCTTTGAAATAGGCAGGGACTCGACTTGGCTCATGACTGGCAGCAATGACGCTACGGGGTGGTGTTGTTGCCGCCATTTTGCGAGTGAATGCGGTGTTGCGTTCCTCCGCGACACCCACAGTGAATGAAGAACCCACCAACATCAAGGCATAGTCCATGAACTCAGCAAGTGACGAACGCGGACCCTCTCTAAAGAGTTTACCTCTGAGAGGGTTATTAAGGCCATCCCCAAAAAGATGAATTAAAAAACAGTCCGGCAGATCTGAGTCATTGGCTATGCTTAAAAACTCCTCAATGCACTCCTCCAGCGATCGGGTACCCTGCTTGAACCGCAGCAAGCGATAAGCTGTGTCCATACCCTCCTCCTGATCCTCTGGAAAGCTGCTGGATCATCTTGTGGCCGAGTATTCTGTTACGGGGCTGACGAGACGTGAGACATGCGGATCCATTTGCAAAGCTTTATTAAACAACATGGTCAAGACAGGCAGGGTCAGAGATCGGCAAACAGGTATGGTGGAGGCAAGACAGAGTAATCCGTGGAACAAGCGTGGGTCAACGATCAGCGAACAGTATTCAAAGGGGCAAGGCAGAGAGATAATCCAGAGACGAGAGCAATAATCCAAACGGGGAGCGAACAGAGTCCAAACGGCAAGGCAAAGGGGTAAATCCAGGAAACAAAGGCAGGGTCAGACACGGCAAGATAAACAAGGCAAGGCAAGACAAGACTAAGACTATGGCTCTGTAAAGTAGCTATCGCTTGGGGAGTGATAAATGCTAAACAATACTCTGCCCTGATGCTGAGGAAGTCCATTGCTTAAATAGTGTGTGTGATTGTGAAATGAGCATCAGGTGTGTGTGATGAGTGAATGGTGACAGCTGTGATCTGTGCAATGCATAGTGGGAAATGGAGTCCAGTGTGCTGTGTAGTGTGAGAGTCAATGTGGTGAACGGGTGACCTCTGGTGGTGGTAAACCAGGAGAGCATGGACCAGATTCGTGACACTAGTGGCCAGATTATTTGAATTTTGAACGCCACTTTAAAAGGTGAGGTAACACTGATGCTGATGCACTACGAGATCAATGCATTTGTCAAACACCTTGACGGTTCTATATACAGGCGGTACGGAAAGTATTCAGACCCCCTTAAATTTTTCACTCTTTGTTATATTGCAGCCATTTGCTAAAATCATTTAAGTTATTTTTTTTTCCTCATTAATGTACACACAGCACCCCATATTGACAGAAAAACACAGAATTGTTGACATTTTTGGAGATTTATTAAAAAAGAAAAACTGAAATATCACATGGTCCTAAGTATTCAGACCCTTTGCTCAGTATTTATTAGAAGCACCCTTTTGATCTAATACAGCCATGAGTCTTTTTGGGAAAGATGCAACAAGTTTTTCACACCTGGCTTTGGGGATCCTCTGCCATTCCTCCTTGCAGATCCTCTCCAGTTCTGTCAGGTTGGATGGTAAACGTTGGTGGACAGCCATTTTTAGGTCTCTCCGGAGATGCTCAATTGGGTTTAAGTCAGGGCTCTGGCTGGGCCATTCAAGAACAGTCACGGAGTTGTTGTGAAGCCACTCCTTCATTATTTTAGCTGTGTGCTTAGGGTCATTGTCTTGTTGGAAGGTAAACCTTCAGCCCAGTCTGAGGTCCTGAGCACTCTGGAGAAAGTTTTTGTCCAGGATATCCCTGTACTTGGCCGCATTCATCTTTCCTTTGATTGCAACCAGTCGTCCTGTCCCTGCAGCTGAAAAACACCCCCACAGCATGATGCTGCCACCACCATGCTTCACTGTTGGGACTGTATTGGACAGGTGATGAGCAGTGCCTAGTTTTCTCCACACATACCGCTTAGAATTAAGGCCAAAAAGATCTATCTTGGTCTCATCAGACCAGAGAATCTTATTTCTCACCATCTTGTGGTCCTTCAGGTGTCTTTTTGTGTTTTGCACTGAGGAGAGGCTTCCGTCGGGCCACTCTGCCATAAAGCCCCGACTGGTGGAGGGCTGCAGTGATGGTTGACTTTCTACAACTTTCTCCCATCTCCCGACTGCATCTCTGGAGGTCAGCCACAGTGATCTTTGGGTTCTTCTTTACCTCTCTCACCAAGACTCTTCTCCCCCGATAGCTCAGTTTGGCCGGACGGCCAGCTCTAAGAAGGGTTCTGGTCATCCCAAACATCATCCATTTAAGGATTATGGATGCCACTGTGCTCTTAGGAACCTTAGGTACAGCAGAAATTTTTTTGTAACTTGATGTGAATGGAGCCTCATCACCGCTGCTGTTTAAACGCTGAGCGCGCATCTCCTCGAGAGACCGGTCTCTTCCCCGTGCATGCACGCTGGTGTCCTCGTGGGTCCAGGAAGGGTGCGTCGAGGAGGAGGACTGCCGCACCCGTGAGACGGCTGACGGGCCAGGATGCCGGGCCGTCGAATCCCCCCAGAAGCGCCAGGAACCCAGGAGTTGGAAGAAGTCGTGCAAGAGACGCCGCCGCCGCCACTCGCTCCCGGCCCCGAAAGGGGAGCGCGTCCGGCCACCGGACTCCGCCCCTTCCCTGGACCCTTCCCTTCTGAACACTAACTGCACAAGCCCCGCAGCACAACGAGGACACCAGATTCCCCGTTTATTTGGACACTTTCCCCCCTTTGGACACTTTTTTTTTACATTTATTAATTATATACATACACTCACTGGCCACTTTATTAGGTACACCTATTCAATTGTTTTTTATCACAAATTGCTAATCAGCCAATCGTATAGCAGCAACTCAATGCATTTAGGCATTTTTGCATTTTTGCTGAAGTTCAAACCGAGCATCAGAATGGGGAAGAAAGGGGATTTCAGTGACTTTGAACGTGGAATGGTTGTTGGCAGCAGACGGGCTGGTCTGAGTATTTCAAAAACTGCTGATCTACTGGGATTTTCGCGCACAAGCATCTCTA
Organism: Barbus barbus; assembly: GCF_936440315.1. NCBI lineage: Eukaryota > Metazoa > Chordata > Actinopteri > Cypriniformes > Cyprinidae > Barbus > Barbus barbus. The sequence goes on from NC_136738.1 coordinate 10,841,578, forward strand.
GGGTTTACAGAAAATGGTCCGAAAAAGATAAAATATCCAGTGAGAGGCAGTTGTGTGGACGACAATGCCTTGTTGATGTCAGAGGAGAATGGGCAGACTGGTTAGAGATGATAGAAAGGCAACAGTAACTGAAATAACCACTCGTTACAACCAAAGTATGCAGAATACCATCTCTGGACGAACAACACATCGAACCCTGAAGCAGATGGGCTACAGCAGCAGAAGACCACACTGGGTGCCGCTCCTGTCAGCTAAGAACAGGAAACAGAGGCTACAATTCGCACAAGCTCACCAAAATTGGACAATAGAATATTGGAAAAAACATTGCCTGGTCTGATGAGTCTCGATTTCTGCTGCAACATTCAGATGGTAGGGTCAGAATTTGACGTAAAGAACATGAAAGCATGGATCCATCCTGCCTTGTCTCAACGGTTCAGGCTGGTGGTGGTAGTGTAATGGTGTGGGGGATATTTTCTTGGCACACTTTGGGCCCCTTAGTAGCAATTGAGCATCATTTAAATACCACAGCCTACCTGAGAATTACTACTTCCAGCAGAATAATGCACCATGTCACAAAACTCAAATCATCTCAGACTGGTTTCTTGAACATGACAATGAGTTCACTTTACTCAAATGGCCTCCACAGTCACCAGATCTCAATCCAATAGAGCACCTTTGGGATGTTGTGGAACAGGAGATTCGCATCATGGATGTGCAGCCTACAAATCTGCAGCAACTGCGTGATGCTATCATGTCGATAAGGACCAAAATGAGGAATGTTTCCAACACCTTGTTGAATCTATGCCACGAAGAATTAAGGCAGTTCTGAAGGCAAAAGGGGGTCCAACCCGGTACTTGCAAGGTGTAATAAAGTGGCCGGTGAGTGTAGATAGATAGATAGATAGATAGATAGATAGATAGATAGATAGATAGATAGATAGATAGATAGATAGATAGATAGATAGATAGATAGATAGATAGATAGGTAGATGTGTGTGTGTGTGTAATGTATTTTCACATGTAGCTACTATATATTAACATTTATATGGGAACATATAGGTTGCATATATACAGTAATGGCCAAAAATATGGTCACCCTTTGTAAATATAATCAAAGAACTCTGTGAAAATTAATCTGCATTGTTAATCCTTTTGATCTTTTATTTAAAATAATCACAAAAATCTAACCTTTCATTGGATAATAAGAATTTAAAATGAAGATTAATATCATTATGAAATAAATGTTTTTTCTCAAATACATGTTGGACACAATTATTGGCTCCCCTAGAATTTTTTTATGAGTAAAATATCTCTGAAGTATTTTCCCATTCATATTAACAAATTTTGAGCAGTCCAGGGTGATTATGAAGATGAAATTATCCAGCCATGGCTTCCTGTTTCACAGAAATATAAATGGGAGGGAAAACAAAGCCCAAACTCCCTTAATCATCCATCACAATGAGAAAAACCAAAGAATATATTTCTGATGTAAAGCAAAAGATAATTGAGCTTCACAAATTAGTGAAGTGGCTTTAGGAAAAGGGCTAGAGTAGTGAAAATTCCCATTTCCACCATCAGGGCAATAATTAAGAATTTCCAATCAACAGAAAATGTTACGAAACTGCCTGGAAGAGGACGTGTGTCTATATCCTCCTAATGCACGGTGAGAAGGAGAGTTTGAGTGGCTAAAGACTCTCCAAGGACCACAGCTGTAGAATTGCAGAAAAAACTTGAATCTCGGGGTCAGAAAACCTTGTAAAAAATGGTCAAACAGCACCTACATCACCACATGTTTTTTGGGAGGGTTTCAAGAAAAATTATCCTAGCTCATCCAAAAACAAACTCCAGCATATTCAGTTATCAGACATGACTGGAACTTCAAATGGGACTGGCTTCTATGGTCAGATGAAACAAAAAATGAGTTTCTTAGCAGCAAACACTCAAGATAGGTTTGGTAAACACAGGAATAAAAAGTACCCCATGTGTGAAATATGAAATATATTGCTGTATTTTTTATGTTGTGGGCCTATATTTCTGCTGGAGGTCCTGGACATCGTGTTTAGACACATGGCATCATGGATTCTATCAAATACCAACAGATAAAAAATCTGACTCTGACTGACTCTGTTAGAAATCTTATAATGGGCCATGTTTGGATCTTCCAACCATACAATAATCCAAACACAAACCTCAAAAACAACACAAAAATGGGTCACTGAGCACAAAACCAAGCTTCTGCTATGGCCATTCCAGTCCTCTGACCTGAACCCTGTAGAAAATGAGTGAGGTGAACTGAAGAGAAGAAGCACCGTTAAGGAGCTGGGAATCTAAAGAGTCTGGAGTGATTCCGGATGAAGGAATGGTCTCTGATCTCTTGTCAGGTGTTAGGAGAAAGGCATTATAGGAGCTGTTCAACTGGCAAATGGAGGTTTAAAAAAGTATTGAATAAAAGGGTGCCATTAATTTTGGCCAGTGTGTATTAGAGAAAAACATTTATTTCATAATGATATTTTCCCCCATTTTAAATTCTTATTATACAACGAAAGGTTAGATTTTTGTGATTTTTACAAATAAAAGATCAAAAGGATTAACAAGGCAGATTCATTTTCACAACCTTCTTTGATCATATTTACCAAGTGTGCCAATATTTTTGGCCATGACTGTATGTAACCAAATCTGACAAATATATTTTGTAATATAGATCCATATATGTATGTATATATCCAGTAATGTATGACTATACATGTGTGCGTGTATATATTAATATATATTAAATATAATATTGTTAATATCTACTAAATGTATGTGAATATATATATATATATATATATATATATATATATATATATATATAGTAGGGCTGCCAAAGTTAACAGTTTAATAACACGTTAACGCAAATTAATTTTAACGGTACTAATTTTATTAATGCAGTGCACATTTTCTGTTTGACCCCCAGACAACATTTCCATGTGGGCCCTATGTGGGGTTTTGATGGGCTGTCACTTGGGCCCTGCATGGGCAACCCAAATGGGACCCATATAATTTTGTCCAATTAGGCCCTATGTGTTTTAGCACATATACCCCTTTTCCACCAAAGCAGTTCCAGGTGCTAGTTCAGAGCCAGTGCTATAGCTGGTTCTTAGTTGGTTCGACTGGCATGCCCTTTAAGAACCTTTTGCTTTTCCACAGGCTAGAGAGCCAATACAGAGCCAGGTCTTACGTCACTGAATACGTTTCATGTTTCAGTTCAGTAGCGCGGCACAACAGGCTTGCTCGAGGTGCATCAGCGCCACGTAGATCGATCGATCGGCACACAACACACTAAAGCACCGCGAGAGCGATCCAAAAGCATAAAGAGCAGTCTGCTTTCCAGTTGCTCCCGCAGCACCCCGATGCCTCGCACCGACCGGTCCGCGCAGCGCCGATCTATCTATCTATCTATCTATACAAACCTAAACAAACTATCAGCAATGGCGGACGTTCCGTTGCTATTGATGTTCATGGCTTTGCGAACCTACATCGGCATCCAAACACGGCGAATCAAACGTGTTAGCGTTTAGCACTGGAACTGCCTTGGTGGAAAAGGGGTAATACAGAACCCTTATGGGGCCCAAATGAGTGACCACACTGAACCCACAAATAGCCAATATATGGGGTTTTTGTGGGACCACAGTGGGTCAGAACTGGGCCCCATTTATATTTCTTTATTAATTCCTCTGGATAAAATTAATTTGCTATTATGCAATAAAACTTTAAATTACGATGTTTTTTTTTTACCTAATATCAGTTGATTTTATGTGGTGCTAAATACATTTTAAATTACATGTTAACTGTTAAGAAAATAACTTCAACTCAGAATATCTAAAAAACATTTTTTTATTGGGTAAAGCAAAATAAAACAAAACAAAACAGGATAAAACCTGGATAAAAATACTTGAACAGAACAGGATGAAATGGTATTATTACTGGGCCTGTGCAGACTTCTCAGCTTCAGCTACCTAAAAAAAAAGAAAGAAAGAAAAACAGAAAAGGCAATTATTTTAAAATACTACTAAAACATTCACGAGCATTAAAAAGCATGCATGGTTATAATTAAGCCATGCACTCTAAAAAATATATGGTTCTTTAAAGGTTCTTTACATGCAGTAATGGTTTTATTTAGAACCATTCTGAAGAAGTCTTCTTTATTAGAGTTTAGGGTTCTTTGTTCCCGCCATTTTGTTTTTCAAATCTGTAACTGTCAAAGCACTTCATTACTGATTTTCTGGAGTTCAGTGATCCAACTACACAGATTTCAACACACTCTCAACAGGTAAATGATTCCATTCTTAAATTTAAATACATAATACTTTAAAATTGTAACCGGTTTCCAAACAAACATGTTCTTATCTTTTTGTTTAGTTTTTGGTCACATATAGCCTAAGGGGTGTGCAGCTCTGCTAAGCTTCGGAAACTTCTCTCCTCTTCTCCACTAAGTAAGTAAAAGAGACAATGAATTTATAATTCATATTGTTAGACTTTTTTAATTATTACTTGTGTTTATGTATAAACATACCTAGTCACAAAAAATATTAAAACTATCCCATGAGTTTATATCACTTTTTTCTTTTAAGATTGTGAAGGCTTTACATACTGTCCATTTTTGCTTTTGGCCTTCATAAACATAATTGTTTTTACATAAACACATGGACACACTGTAACTCTAAACTCAGTTGTGTATTTCAGATGTATCACGAATGAAGTTCATGCTTGGCTGAATGTCACTTCACTTCACTTCAGATGTATCACGCCCGACAACCTCATCATCTGCAGAGAAAAATCACCACTTAATCACACCAAAATAATGTACTTAAAGGCATCATATTGATTGGAATGTGATTGTTTCACTGAAACTTGTTTTTTATCACATCTTTTTGTTCTTATTTTGTGTTTTACTTCTTTATATATTTATTCATGTTCATTGTCAATTGTCATTCATTAATGTATTCAGCTAATAACTGTTGTTATAAGCACTGACAATGTCGCATGTCAATAAAAACATACTTAATTCACACAACATGCTGCTGTTGTGGTTGTTGTTGTTGTTTTAATGTGAAATGCTAACCGAGGCTACACTCTAAGATGCATCATTACTGATTTTCTGGAGCTCAGCCATCCAACTACATAGACTGTCAACACTCTCAACAGGTAAATAATTTCTTTCTTAAAATGTCTATAAATTATAACTTTCAAATGCTAATTGGTTTTTGTTTTTTCTATGTCTTTTCTCTTTTTAGTTTGAGAGAACATGTAAGTGTGACCAGCTCTATTCAGTTAAGGATATTCTCCTCTTCTTCACTAAGTAATAAAGAGTTTGAATTTATGATCCATTTTGTTAGATATTTTTATTACTAGGGTTTATGCATAAACATATCCAGCTATCCCATGACTTTATATTACTTTTTCCTTTTAACATTGTGAAGTGCTCACATACTACTTTTGGCCTTCATAAACAAATGCAACTCATTACACTCTCTGCTGTCTGTTTTGGGGTCTATTTTTAACAATTTGTTGATACTTTACTACATGTTAGGTGTGGATAAATGTATGTATTATTCATGCAACAATGTTTATTACTGTAATAGCTTAATAAGTATTGCTATATGTATGATGATAAGAACTTTGTCTGTTGCTCTTATGAATGTTTTAACATGATTTGTGTAAAAGGTTAACTAGCAAACTGATGATGCAAACTGAATGCATAGCAATCTTCATGACCAGTGTTTGCATATGTCATTCTGTAACCTATTAGTGTTATGCTCCCCACAAAAATGCTTATAATAGCTGGATCTGGCAACAAGGCGGAGGCTGTGCCAGTGCCCTCATTAGTAACTCTCTCTCAAACCCCTTTCAGTGACCAAATAGCTGTCTAACTTACACATCCGACATGTTTGCCCACAAAGATAGTATTTTTAATCTATTATGAAGCAGACGTGCCTATATATGCGCTCACTTAAAAGCTTTTTTTTATTGAAGTGGAAACGTTATATGGCCGATTGCGTTACACGCAGAAACATTCAAGCATAAACTTGTTTTCAGCTTGTGCCCGTAAATAAAACGTCCTACTGAAAGTTTGCTGGTTAACTGCCAACATTTTAATTGTTATATAATAACAGTGGCGTAACTTTGCTTTGAAAAGTGGTGGGGACACCGCACAACTTGTTTTTCTATTTGTTTATTTAATAACCGAATTTACTTGGGGACTGAGTTCAGAGTTGGAAATGCACTTAATTTTCACTCCCCCACCCCACATGTAAAGGCTAGTTAACGGTAAATGTTGCTACCTATAGCATAAATGTTAAAACATCAACAAAATGTCCAAAAGAAAGTGTGGAAGTGATATAAGAAGCTTTTTAGTGAAGCAGCCACGCACAGTAAGTTACTTTGCTTAACACGAAAACATATTATATTTAACTTACGTGAATATAGACATATTGTCGCTAATCATGTTTTTTGGCGGCCACTGGAGCACGCTGTGATTTAATACAAAACTGAATTAAAGGACTATGAACTAAAGTCATAACATAGAATTGTCCTGTTGCCTAAAAGTGCTTTAACTATTATTCAGCCTTCAATGATGGACAAATGCCAATATTGCTTATGATTGCAAATGTAAACATTTAGATCCTGGGTTGAACTAGTAATTTGTAGTTCTGTAGATCTGTAGACTAATTATAGGGAACGAACGGAAACTACATATCCCATGACGCATATCACGTATCTCGCGATAGTTTCACAACGAGACTTAATATTCATCTTTGAGGACGTTGAAAAGCTTCTGACCGGCGGAAAAATTTGTTAAATGAATTAATTAGATTATGATGAGTGACGATTTGTAGATGGTGCTTTTCCTTTAATACATACCTTACACAATCTATTTTTCAGTTACTTTTTAAAAGTGGTGGGGACAATATCGAGCCTGGTAAAAAGTGGTGGGGACATGTCCCACCCGTAAATTACGCCTATGTATAATAATAATAATAATAATTAGCTACATTTATATAGCGCTTTTCTGGGTACTCAAAGCGCTTTACATAGAAGGGGGGGAATCTCCTCAACCACCACCAATGTGCAGCATCCACCTGGATGATGCGACGGCAGACATATTGCGCCAGAACGCCCACCACACACCAGCTTACTGGTGGAGAGGAGACAGAGTGATGAAGCCAATTAGTGTAGTGTAGCCAATTATATAATATTAACTGTTTAACTACGATAGTTCAATCGTGACAGGCTTCGTTAAGTTTCATTACTGTCGACTCTGCCATTACTGAATTTTCAAATATTTAAACAAAATCCAATTATATAAAAGCAGCAGTAATTCGGCTAATATAAAATTAAATATAAATATGTTACCTTGATAGATTAGAGCAGTGGTTCTCAAACTTTTTACGCCAAGTACCACCTCAGAAAATATTTGGCTTTCCAAGTACCACCATTATGACCAACATTAAAATGCAGTAGCACTATGCACAGTTAAAAAAACAAAAAGAAAGAAAAATGTCAGTTTTATTCCTAATAAGAACATTTATTATTGTCAGCCTGTTAAAACATTGTAAATACACCATTTGAACATTAACAATGCACTGTGCTTACTTCCAGGTAAATAAAAAACGTAATTATTAAATAAAATATATTGTACCTAAAAGTGAAATCAAAACTGTACTGTAATTAAACGTTAAAAAAAACTGTACTTAAATAAAGATGAAATGTAAATGTATCGTACTTAACATTTAAGTAAAGTAACTTAGTTTTTATTTCACTTTTAAGTAGCTACAATACATTTTAATCATTATTTAAGTACAGTACAGTTTTGATTTCACTTTTAAATAAAAAAGTACTTGATTAAAAATAAATAAATAAATAAAACGTGTATGTGTAGCTGCAAGTAACAACAATCAGGCAAAGTGTCCACCAAAGCTGTGAGCGCTTGAGAGGGCAGCTTATTTTTGTTTTTTTCAGTTGAGACGTTGTGGTTGCTATGATATGGAATAATATGAAGTAATATGGCAGACGCATCACGAATTAAATGTTTCTCCAAGCATAATTTTGCATAACAATGTGGTATTTACTTCGGCAATTCCATCTGGTAAAGACATACTCAGAGAAAAACTTCTCCATCTTCAGTCGTAGTACAAGCAGGGTGTGACCGTATTAGTCCTGCCCCTCCTCCACTGTGATTGGTTAGCTGACTAAAAAGTGACAGTGATGAGTGCTAAAGGTTTACCCAAAGCTGAACATTCTTCAACTCTCAGCGGCAAGAAAAAAACGCCGGAGTGCTCAGAATTAGGGGTGGGAATCTTCAGGCACGTCACAATCCGATCTGATTCCAATTCTGGGAGCTCAAGCACAGATTCTGGGGGGGGACAAGCTCAGAATCGATTCAGAATCGTTGAAGAGAGAATCGCGATGCATCGGAGAATCGTTTTTTTTCTCCCACCCCTACTCAGCATGAAAAAGACGCTCCCATTTAAAACAATTGAAAAAATTTGCTGGCCTCAGAGGAAAAAAGGCTTTTGTGGACACGCGGCCTAATTTATATTTAATTCAGAGATTCATCTGCTTACTACTAGAGGAAGCTCACGTACCACTAGTGTTATGCCAACCACACTTTGAGAACCACTGGATTAGAGTTTATCTATTGACACGGAGGTACCCCGTGCTGTTGTTTTTTTGTTTGTTTTTTTTTCAAATGAGAAGAGGCGGGAAGACACGCACGCCAATCATCGCATGACACAATGACTGCATCACACAATTGCTTTTAGATAAGGGGAAAAAAATACCCTTTGAGATACTTATAAATAAAATAAAATGAGATTATTCATAAAGTAAATGGTTTTGGATTGTTACGCAGTACATTATGATATAATCCTTCATGATATAAAGAACACATGAAATACATAAAATTAAATCAATTTATTTAATTGTTAAGATTAGTTACCCATAATTGCATAAAAATAAATCAACTGCAGAAAACAAAACAAAGAAAAAACTAAATTTATGTAACTATAAATATATCCTAATATAGCCCAAATATGGCCCATATGGGACCCACAAATAAACAATAATGGGCAACCTAACTGGGCCCACACCTTTATCCAAGCTGGGGCCCACATTCAGTCCATCAATGTGCCCACTCTGAGCCCATGCCCAGTTGACGCCCATATAGCCCAGATAAATTCCATGTGGAGCCCATGTTGGCTGGGCCGTGGCCTAGCCCGTAGTTGGAGAAATGGAGATGCACAGTGTTGCCAACTTAGCGACTTTGCAGACCCCTTTAGTGAATTTTTTTCCCCTTCAAAAAGCGCTCCCAAACCTTATTTAGTTTCTGAGACTCGCCGGTACTGCCGCGCGAGTATGAGGTCTTGCTTTCCCAGTGCGCACACACACCTCTCTCTCTCTTTGCGTCTGCTCTGTTCAGCGAGCGGCGGAGAGGAGCATCGCTTTCAGTTAAACACAGAGTTGCTTCTCTAATTTTACATGCAAATATAGCCAAATCACAGCACAGCTTGTCTTTATCTTATGTGCATTTGATTTCATCAGACGACGGCTCAATTTTTAGGAGTTTTGTGCAGATTAACATCTTGGAAGGGAGAGCTGGTTATGTAGTCTTAATGAGTCGCGTTTCAGTCACTATTTCATATTCATTCCGTTATTTGACAACAGAAACAGTAAAATATATCAATGAAAACATTTTTATTGAGAATTTAGCTGCATCAAAATACAGTATGTGGGCACAGAGAGGCAAAAAAAACTAATAATAAATAATAAATGTACATTTTGCATGTTCAGAAGAAGTGAGCTGCCCTGTCATGCAAAAAAAATGTAAACAGGTTTGTGTACACAAAGTTCTTTGAAAAACATCTATAACCTTTGACTATGGTATGTTGACTATGGTTTCGATAATAAACATACATTTGCATAAAGCATCCATATTTGTCCATGCCCATGTTGATTAGAGTATTAAAAACTTGAAAAGTATTAATTTAAGGTACATTTAGAACAAATAAAAATGTGCGATTAAGTTGCGAGTAAACACGAGTTAACTCATGACAATCATGCGATTAATCGCGATTAAATATTTGAATCGATTGACAGCCCTAATATATACAGTATATATATATAAAGAGCTGGGTAGATCACTTACAAACTGTAATCCATTACTGATTCCAGATTACATGACAAAAATTGTAGTCAGTAACGTAATCCATTACATTACACATTTTAAATAATCAGAATCGGAATCAGAATGAGCTTTATTACCAGGTATTTTACACATGAGGAATTTGTTTTTGTGTCAGAAGCTTCCACAGTACAACAGAATGACAGTTACAGAACAAAAAACACAGATATTAAAAAAATATAACAAGTAAATAAGGAATAACAATATACAAATTGACAATTGTATGAACAGGTATATAACAATAGACAGTTGAATGTAGGTATATTATGTGTAAATGTAGACTAAGTGTGTGTTAGATAAATAAGTGTATAAATAGTGTGTGTTCCACAATTATTGTCAAGTGTTCATGAGATGGATTGCCTGAGGGAAGAAACTGTTCCTGTGCCTGGCCATTCTGGTGCTCAGAGCTCTGTAGCGTCGACCAGGCGGCAACAGTTCAAAGAGGGAGTGTGTTGGATGTGAGGGGTCCAGAGTGATTTTGCCAGCACCTTTTGCTCACTCTGGATAAGTACAGTTCTTGGAGAGTGGGGAGGGGTGTGCCAATGATTCGATCAGCAGTCCGGACTACCCTCTGTGGTCTTCTGATGTCAGATTTGGTAGCTGAGCTGAACCAGACAGTTATTGAAGTGCAGAGGACAGATTCAATGATGGCAGAGTAGAACTGTTTCAGCAGCTCCTGTACCAGGTTGAACTTCCTCAGCTGGCGAAGGAAGTACAACCTCTGCTGGGTCTTTTTAACAATGTGAGTGTCCCACTTCAGGTCCTGGGAGATGGTGGTGCCCAGGAACCTGAATGACTCCACTGTCGTTACAGTCTGTAGACTGCTCTCAGTGAGAGGAGTTTGACCTGGGACCACACAAGGTTCTGGTGCGCCAGCCTGTACAGGGGGCGCGACCGCAGACCTCTTTGGAGGTTGATATAAGAGACCACCGCTGTGTTGTTGGTGCGCACCAACACATGGTGATCTCTTAGGTCTGGGAGGAAGTGTTTGAGTGCACAAAGCACGGCCAGAATCTCTAGCCGGTTGATGTGCCAAGCGAGATGATGACGACTCCTCAGACCGTGGGCAGGGTGGCCACTCATGACCGCTCCCCAACGGGTGACTAGCGTTAAGCGGCGACAAGGAGCTCCCAGCACCGGGCACTGAGACAAGAACCAAGGTTGTCTCCACATGTCTAAGGCACCGCCGCGTGACCTTGATCATGCAAAGTGGGTTTCCACTCGTGGGAACCCCTTGGTCTTGAGCCACCATTGTAGGGGTCTCATGTACAGCAGGCCAATAGGTATCACATTGGACGCAGCTGCCATCAGACCCAGCAGTCTCTGAAACTGCTTGACAGTGAGTGACTGGCCTTCTTTCACTCTCCTGACTTCCGTGAGGATCGACTCAATCCGAGCTGGGGACATATGTGCCTGCATCGTGGTCGAATCCCACACCACACCAAGATAAGGGGTTCTCTGTGATGGAGAAATCACACTCTTCTTGGTGTTCAGTCTTAACCCCAACACTTTCATGTGAGTGAGAACAACATCTCGATGTTGAGCCACCATCCGCTCTGATTGAGCGAGAATCAACCAATCGTCAATGTAATTGAGTATGCGGATGCCTTGTAGCCGCAACGGAGCTAACGCGGCTTCTACACACTTCGTAAAAGTGCGGGGTGAGAGTGCTAGGCCGAAGGGAAGAACCCGATACTGGTAAGCTTTGCGCCCGAAAGCAAACCTGAGGATCTTCCTGTGAGTGGGAAGGATGGAGACATGGAAGTATGCATCTTTTAGATCGATCGTGACAACCAGTCCTCGGACCTGATTTGAGACACGACCTGTTTGAGTGTAAGCATCTTGAACTTCAGTCTGCTGACTGAACGGTTCAATTGACGCAGATCTAAAATGGGAAGCAAACCTTCATCCTTCTTTGGAACTATGAAGTACCGGCTGTAGAACCCAGACTCTCTTTCGTAAGGAGGTACCACCTCGATGGCCTCCTTCCCTAAGAGAGTATCTACTTCTCGTTCCATTACCAGAGCCTGCTCGGGGCCCAACAGAGTGGAATTCACCCCGTTGAATCGAGGCGGAAGAGAATCGAACTGGATTCTGTAGTCTATCTCTACAGTACGCAGGACCCACTGAGACACATTCGGCAGTAGTTTCCACATTGCAAAATAGTCTACCAAGGGAACCAGTCTCTCGAGACTGGCCTCTGGTGTAATCAGAGCAGCTAGTTTGGCACCCTGGAACGGGACACCGGCAGGGAACGGCCGAACTAGCTGCTCCAGAGATCCCCGAAGGGGTGGCGAGCATCTCAGCTCCGCTACGCTTCCGGGCGGAAGAAACTGAGATATATGCTCGCTGGAGATCACTGTGCCCTGGAACACCGTACGTGGCAGGGTTAGCAGATCGACCTCCTGAGGGCACTGGGGCGAATAAACCCTGGGTCACCAGCCTCAGGGCTTCTTGGCCGAAGACATCTTTGCCTGAAGAACTTTGCAGATCTGGCTTAGGCTGCGAGGTCCTCGACCGACTTACCGCCCCGGCCCCGATTCTTTCGTGGGGGTTTTCAGGTGGCAACGCTCTCTTTCTGAGCCTCCCTATATGAGGAGTCAGTACATGGCAGGGGCTGCTCTCGCCCAGCAGCCCCCTAAACTAAAGAGCGTCGAGGGAGAAACCGCTGGAACGCTTCCACCTGCCTCCTGGTGCCTGTCAATGACGGAGTCAACAGCGTCACCGAAAAGGCCAGAAGGCGACAGCGGGGCGTCCATGACGAAGACCCTGTCGCGGTCTTTGATGTCTCCGCTGCCGGAGCGACAAATCAGCGGTTTTGCGGAGAATTTATCCTCCGCACTAATTCCCTCGCCCTCATCTAACTCCTTGAGCAGGTCAGCCTGATACACCTGTAACGCCGCCATGGTGTGCAGACATGAGCCAGCCTGACCTGCTGTCACGTACCCATTGCCCACAAACATCGACGAAGAGCGCAGCAGCTTGGTGGGCAGGGTCGGAGTCTTCAGAGACGATGCCGCGTCGGGGGACAGATAGCTCGCGAGCATCTGTTCCACACGCGGCATCGCTCTGTAACCACGCTCACTCATCCCCATCACATTACCGTATTAATCTGATAAGGGGACGAAGAGGTGGGCCGAGAATGGTTTTCCCCACGACCTCGACACCTCAGTGTGGAGGTCAGAGAAAAAAGGCAGGCTCCGATGTGGAGATGGAGTATTAAACCGCAGAAAGTGCTCATCCAACTTATCTCTCTGCGGTTCAACATGACACTCGGCCATCCAGTCGAGATTTAACTTGGCCATGGCACGAGTGACAACCTCCACAAGCTTCTCATATTGGGGCAAAATAGAGGGCGCAACGTCTTCAATGTTTCCCATGTCAACCTCGGAGGAAGACGAGAAACCCTGGGGCCGCTGCCCGAGGGGAAGTATCTGCACGGCGGGCTACCGATCTCGGGGAGCGGTCATTGGATCTGATGGGTGAGGACGGAGATAGAGACTCGCTTGTCCCCGATCCCTCCATCAGATCGCGCTGCGAACCCCACAAGCGCCGCCACCGCTCCACTCTGGCAGAAGCGGGGCCAGCGCCGCAGGGAACGCTAACGAAAGCACCCTCGTTTGCAGGGGCGTAGCCATCATTTCAAAAGTGGGGGGGACGGAATGTCTAGTGTTATACCTGTTTTTTTGTTGTTGTTTTTTTTCAGTTAACCCTTGTCTAATTGACAGGTTTTATTTTTAATCATACCTTTTTGCTTAATTTGCTTTATGATTATATTGTTATATATGATTATAAAACAGAAGGAAAGAAAGATAGAAAAAAGAAAAAGAAAGAAATAGAACAGCTTGTCACTGGGACAGTACCCTTAAAAGCACATCTTTGTACCTTAGTTACCCCAAAAAGTTTCATAGTTGTACATTACGGTACATATTGGTACTCTAATGTACTAATATGCACCTTTTTGAGTATAAGTTACAAAGATGTCCTTATAAGGGTACTATTGTTTGCATATTTCAGATTGTATTTTGTGTGTGTTGTATGTAGAGTACATGGCACACAGTAATGGATACTTGCACATTCACATACTCCTTTATTCTGTTCTGTTCTATTATACATTAGTCTGATTAGTCTATGTTAAAAGAAATATCTTATCATAGACAATGCTCTAAATAATCTTTACCTCTGAAGCCTCACTGAAACTTTCTGCCTCATTCACTCTCAACTGTGAATTCACTTCTGCCTCCGTCTACAGCAAATAAAGTAGTGTTTGAAACATCTACATACGGGGAATAGTGACATACAGAAGAAAATAACACAATAAGTACACTGCTGGACAATAACCAATAATTTGTATCCTAAATAAATTTTTAACACTTTAGAATGGGGAACACACATATTCACTATTAACTATTAACTTTGCCTCAATTAACTCTTCATTTACTGCTTATTAATAGCTTGTAGGGTAGTCTTTGTAGTTGTTTAGGTATTAGGTAGGATTATGGGATGCAGAATATGGTCATGAAGAATACAGAATTAATATGTGCTTAAGTGCTAATAAACAACCAATATGCAAGCTAATAATTACCTACTCTAGTTAAAAATGATAGCTGAGAAGTTGTTCATCATACTAATGTTATTTTTTATTTTTCTATATTTGACTAATTGTGTTTTCTATGATTGGTCCATATATAATCCTACAAACGATCGTGTATTAATAGATTTTATACAATGTAAAAACAGCCAGGTGTTAAAAGCCACTCTATCAGTTCTTCTCACCTGTGAAGTTTGTTTTTCTTGCGTGTCGTCCTGCTTCTGCTAACAAACCTAGGCTGACTGTTTCTTGTTCATTCTTGACAACAGATAAAAACTTAAAATTAGTGCAATAATGACAGAGCACCCCTAAATTAAGATCGGTCCTGTATCAGATCAGTGCTTGCATACTTGATTGAAATACATCATGTAGAATTGAGTTAAACATGTCACAATGCTGCAAACGCTGTAAAATCTCAGTTCAACATTATCTTTATTCTTATTTGAAGGGTTCTGATAACATACATACGTGTTAAAATAAAAGACGTCACAAAAGAGTTACGGAAAAATACACTGAAAATAAGTGCATGTTTGTCCAGGCAGCTTTTTTTCCCTCCATATAATGAACATCAAAACTTGCTAATTATTCAACAAAAGCAATAGGCAGAGTCACTCAACATTGTGCAACACTATTCGGATACCACATGACAACTTACGCTGCTTCACTTTTTCGTAAAAAAAGGAGTGAAGAGTTTCTTGCCGCTTTGAACTCATCTCGACCTCTAATGAATGAGGCGCGAGCCTGGGCATGTCGTGACGTCACAAACTGAGTGACTGATTGCCATGGAAACGTAAACGTCATGTATAAATTATCCTGTCTCTTTGAATTTTAAATCATTCTGCATTTATATACATTGCTCCATTAAAACCTCAACATGTCGGGAACACAACTGTCGATGAAAAAGTGCGGGGGACGAATTTACTTTTTATAAAAAGTGGGGGGGACACGTCCCCCGCGTAATCTACGCCCCTGCTCGTTTGATAAGAGGGACTTTCGGCAGCGAAGCGTACACAGAGGGAGGCTCTTACAGTGCGGGCAGTCAGCCCCCTCGAGAGCCACGTCCGCATACTTCTCTCCAAGCAAACCACAGACAAGCTGTGTTTATCACCTGCTCACATGAAACTTTGCAGGGAGGAACACACTGCTTGAATTGTTTGCTCTTGCCCTCGTGCTTCGCCTTATACTGGCTTTTAGACATGATAGACAGACAACACCAAATATGACTCACAGAGACTGATGCCGGTTTCACCGCACGTGCTTTTGTACTAGCTGGTCATTACGTCAGCTCGTCTGTGACAGCTCGCCCATCCATTGGACAGATTTCACTCGTATTCAGAGCCGGTTACACTGAAGGAATTCCCTTAGCGTCTTCGGACGCAGCTCGAGTTCCTGAAGAAGAACTTATTCCATTCATTGTAATTTACAACATGAAGTGCATTAAACATTAAATTACATCAAGGTTTCCCAAACTAGGGTTCATAAAGAAACTGCAGGGGGTTGTGAGTTTAATGAAAAGCTGACAATTAATTCAGTCATAAAAAATTTAAATGAAAATAAATCATTTTAAAACAAACCTTTCAAGGAAGGTCAGCGGCCATATTTGCAACTTCTCCAGGCAGCTCGTACAAGACCTATCTTAATGAATGGGGGAATTCTGAAATCTCAAAAACTGCTCGCTGAACTCACAATTAAATTACATACATGTCAAATCAGCAACAAAATTCTGAAATTAATTCCCCCATGAATGTTGTTTCTTATGCTCAAATAGCATTTAAAATGCTTATTTTTCTTGTCTTGTCAGGTTTCTATGGGAAATTTGGCTCTTTCATTTAGAAGGTGGAACTATTCTGGGCTCTACAGTGCGACCATTTCAGTCGTTGAGTAATGTATCACAGACGTATTCTCTCATTATAACCAAAAACGGAGTGTAAGTAAGAGATTCATTGTGCAGTGAAAGGAGCTTCGTTGACTATAATGGAGTTTTGTGAGATCGCGATGAACTAAGGAGAGTGACAGCTTTTAATGATTATTAAGGGAGTTTGCAAATGTGATATTGATTTAATACAACAGTTCAGTTTAATAACAGTTCATTAACAAGAAGTTAATATTAAGTGACTTATATTGTCTGACTACAACACTATTGCCTTATTTAGCTCTATTTCATCAACGAAATTAGTTTCAAACAAAGACTCAGCCAAGCCGCTGCATTTCGTTTATGAATGAACTGCGTTTTTAAACGAATCTAGTGAATCAATGATTCAATAAAGACAGTCACGTACTTCATTTCTGAATGAATCAGCCGTTCGAACGAATCAATAAAATGAATGATTCAGTGATCAAATCAGTGACATACCAGCACCTACTGGCAGTTTAGTTTAATTTTTAAAGTATCTTTTCTGTTATTTAAATAATTTAATATTTCTACATTCAAAATTGTATATTTAAAACATTACCTCAACATGAATTTATGAATTTAATTGCACTTATGCAACCTCTGAGCCTCATTAAACATCTGAAAATACACCTACAAGCCACTTGTGTGTTCTTCTGTGCCACCTCTGTAGTACGAATTTATTTCTTAAATACTGATTTCATTTGATTGGTATCTTAGTCTTCTTCTTATTCTACTTGTTTTTATTCTGTTGTTTTAATTAGAAATGATAAAAAGTTTATTAATATATTTTTTTGGAATTTGACATAAAAGATTACATACTTTTAATAAAGTTAGAAAAATGCCATTACAAAGGTAAAAACAAAATTCCCTATAAATCACTTTAAGGAGTCAAATATCACCTCGTAATGGGAAGGTTGATTTTTGATCAGAATTTTTGATTATTGATTTGAAGGTACTCCTAAATTTTTGACCGTGCTCACAATCGCTCCTAAAAAGAAAAGTAAGCGTAGAGCCCTTCTATTCCTCCACATTGCGCATTGCAGTTCCTCCCATTCATAAGTATAGGAGTGAACCATCTTTGTATTTCTATATTCTTTGTTTTAAATAAAACATAAAAATGTGAAATATTTTTATTTGCCTGAATGCCATGTGATCATTAAACAACATCAACGAAACCGTGAACATGCAAATGCAAAACCTAATTATTGAAATATTTATTTTAAAATCTCAGGAGTATTTAAAGCAAATATATTTGGTGAATAAAGTATAAAGATGACAAAAAGTTTTGGAATGCCTGTGTGACCGGGGATTTTGATTTACCACCAGGAACACATTTAGCGGGTTCACTTACTTTGTAGTTTATTCATTTAATATTTTCAAAAGAATGATTTGTTCTGAAAAGTTTTCCAAGAATGTACAAAAACAGTTCCGGCTCACAGCTTTCACAAATAGACCGGAAAGGGAGGAAAAAGTAAAAACTAATTTATTTATTTTTTTAAATAAAAGAAATAAAAAAAAACACAGATACACAGAGCTGGGATGCTATTTAAATCTCACAGCTCTATATTTTTCTGTGTATATTTATCCCTGATGTACTAGTTTCACAGTCCGGTTGCGTCTATGCAAAAACAAAACTCCTAACCATCAAAACAAGGCACTACAAAAATACAACCGTCACACAAAAATACAAAAAGGAAATACTACAACATGTTGTCATACACTACAGAGAAACTACCATACAAAAATGCATGCGGTATTACATGGTACTATACAGCAAAATATGCCACAATACGGCAGTGGGAATACTATACGAAATAAATAAAACATTATAAGTGCATCGTAATATTACCCACTTACATTTCACTTGTGAAAAATAGAAGGAAATAACACTCACACAACGATGAGCCAGGTATTCGCTGTTTCTTTTGACTTGGTTATTTACAGAAAACAGCAAATAAAAATAAAATAAGTTTAACAATGCAAAGGGAGAAACAAACTTTCATACTTTTTACCACTTGGTTACATTCTCCCCTGCAATAAGTCAGCGTCCTCGATGACTCACTAAATTCAGTATTCATGGCACCTCGTAACGCCTTCTCAAACAACGCAGCGCCAATACTGGTCACACTTGAGACACCATATCTCTGCTGACGCTTACTGCATTACAAGCAGACCTGGGTGCATGGAAAGGATTTGTGTGAACACCCGCAGTTGCACGCTTACTTTTACGCACAGCTGGAACTGGTACTTCTCTCTGAACTCTGTCACACAGTTCACCAGTTTCGAACTCCTGAGACTGGACAGTCTCATCTGCATTCTCTGCACTCCGGACCTCACCATCAGATTCTGCAGAGTCTCCAACAGTGTCAGCTGATATTGGTACCTGATTGCCAGAGTTGGGTATAACGCGTTACTCGGTAACCGCTGGATTAAACCATGTCGGCATCACAATTCAAGGCTTATTCCTCAAAGCGCATCTTCTTCCAAAAATGAAAAGTAGCCGAGATGAACTTGAATCTTTCTACAGAGGTGACATGAGTGTTTACATGTTTGCACGTCTCAAGCTTGGTATCGCGTGGATGATTATCTTATAGCACGCAATGTGCGTGGGTGTGATTACATTATAGGTGAGCTCAGACGGGAAAGACTGTACCTCGCATTGGTTTCATACAGATTATTTTATCAGATGATATTTGTTTTCCACATGACTTACTTAATTTAATAATAGCCACTTCAAGCTTTCTTTAGATATACTGTATTTCTCATGTCATTTTCGTTCATTCTAGTGAGTCATTTCAGGAAGATATTCACGGAGACTATTCTATTTGTTTTCTTTATTTTACAAAAAAAAATTAAAAAATTTTGTTGATATTGGGAGTGAATCAGGGTATACAAATAATATGCCTCCTTATGTTTTTTTTTCAGTTAGTATGAAATTAATTAAAGAACTATGAGTGTCTCTTTGTAGTGTATTTTGTAGGTGTGATAACTTGAAAAGTAAAGTAAACTTGAAAGTAACTTGAAATTAATTAGTAATCTGATTACTTTTTTAAATGCAGTAATCAGTGATGTAATCAAATTACAATTTTAAAGAAGTAATTACTAATTTGTAGTGGATTACTTTTTTTTGTAATTTAACCAACACTGGTGATTACCTTCAGAGTTTTCACCTCCCAACTCCAAAGTACCTGGTGCCTCTAAATCAGGTGAAGTGTCTGTGGCCCCTCTTACAGAGGGTTGCACCACCTCCTCTACTACCACTAAATCTGGCTCAGAAGTGTCATTCCAGTTCATGGAGACATGCTGTGTATCTGGCTGAGATTTGTCCTTACTCCTTACCTCTAAAGGTTCCACAGTGTAAGTCGTGACTATTATTTCCACTACACTGTACACCATCGGGCTCCAGGCATCTTGAATCTTGTTCCTGCCTGGAAACTGCTGACGCAAATACAACAACTTGCCCACACGAACCTGGGGACAAAATGCCTTCTCATTCAACTGAGTCACTCTCTCTAGAGCTTTTTCCTCTGAGTACTCCCTAGCTTTCTTATGGGCGTACCTCATCCTCTCTTGATGAACAGATAACAAGTCTTGTTTACCCTCAGAGACTTCCTCACCACCCAGCAATGCATCAATGGGCAGATGCGGCTGTACCCCAAAAAGAAGATAATAAGGGGAAAAACCAGTAGTAGCATGTAGAGTCACATTATACGCGTGGACTAACTCTGGCAAGTACTCAAGCCAACGCCGTTTTCGTGCTGTGGGTAGTGTACTTAACTGGTTGTGAAACGTTCGGTTGAATCATTCACATTGGGCATTTCCTTGTGGCCTATAAGGGGTTGTACGGTCTTTTTCACCTCATAGAGTCTGCATGGCTCGGTTATGAATTCACTCTCGAAGTTTTGACCTTAATCGAAGTGCAACCTCTCTGGGATGCCGTACTTCATAAACCACTCCATCAACAAGATCTTTGCTGTGGTATCGGCCTTTTTAATCTTTGGTGGGAAATGCCTGTGTAAACTTTGTGAAAACGTCTGTAACAACCAGAACATTTTCATGCCCATCAGAAGCAGGCTCTAGGAAAGTAAAGTCCAGCACAATCACTTCAAGGGGCCTGGAAGCCAAAAATGCTCTCACAGGGGCACAGATTTTGGGCTGCGGCATCGTTGAGAGGATGGACCGTTGACACTTCTTTACCCATTCCTCCACATTTTCATGCATACCAAAAAAAATATCTGCTTCAGCAACCCAACAGTCCGCTCAATGCCCTGGTGCCCATATCATCGTGGACACGCTGCAGCACTCGTTCTTTCAAACACACCAGCAACAACAGTTGCCACCTGCTCTCTCTGAAGAATGACCTATTACTCAATACAGCAACCCATTATGTTCTCTAATAAAACTCCACTGCTTCAGAAGACACTGACTTGAACACAGACTTTCTCTCTAGGTGCACTGGTCTCGTTTACTTGTCCCAGAACATTCTAAATTCTCTCAGAACAGGGTTGCTTTTCTGAAACTCAATCAGCTGTTCAGCTCATACACTTCCTGTAGCCAGGAAGTGTATGAGTTTTGCCTTGGAGACTAGTGACAGTTTTTTCTCCAGCCTTTTCTCCACACGGATCTGACTCAACCTGGCACACTCAACACCCTTCAATACGAGTGCAGGTCCCAAGACTGTACCCCGACTAATCACACTGCAAATCGCTACACACTCATTCCAGTCAGCGTCAGGATTAGATTCAGGCTCCCCTGCAAACTCCTGCCTAGACAGAGCATCGGCTGCAGTGTTACTCTTGCCCGGTCTGTACTTCACCTCAAAGTTAAAGACAGAAAGCTGTGCTACACCTCTGCTTGATTCCTCTTAGCTTGGCGGTTTGGAAGTGGCAGAGCGGATTATTATCCGCGATCACCTCAAACCAGGACCCAAGTAAGTAGCCATGAAAGTTCTCGAATACTGCCCACTTAAGGGCCAGTAGCTCGAGCTTCATGCTACTATAATTGCGATAATTTTTCTCTGTGTTACGCAACCTTCTGCTTGCGTACACAACAACCCTCTTTTCATCACCTTGTTTCTGATACAGGATGGTGCCTAACCCATTATGGCTCGAGTCAGATTCGAGGATGAAAGGATAACTGAAATCTGCGAAACCAAGTACAGGGGCTATTGTCAGTGTCTACTTTAACTGTTTGAATGCACAATCACATTCATCAGACCACAGAGTACTAAAGTGATGACCACTCTTTGCATACCTGCCTTCTCTCAGACACACATTCGCCAGGTCATGTAAGGGTCCAGCTATCCTTGAAAATTCTTCGATAAATTTCCTATAATAGCTGCAAAACCCTAGAAATGACCTCAACTCCTTGACGGTTTCTGGGGTCTTCCAAATACTAACTGCAGCAACCTTGTCAGGGTCAGGAGAAATCCCCTGCACTGACACCTGATGACCAAGGAAACGCACAGAGTCCTGGAGGAAATGACACTTCCCAGGCTTCACCTCTGCCAACCACTTCAGCACCATCTCTACTCTTTCCAGATGTTCTTCAAATTTTTGTGAAAACAACAAAATGTCATCCAAGTACACTATCAACACCTGAAAGATCAGATCACTCATGACAGCCTGCATAAGCTGCTGAAAGGTCAACAGTCCATTGCAGACCCCAAACGACCTCCTTCGGTACTCAAATAAACCAAAGGGTGTCGTGAACGCTGTCTTGGCTCCATCCCTGTCATTCAAGGCAAACTGATGATAACTAGAGGCCAAGTCCACAGTTGAGAAAAACTTTGCTCCCCTGAGGGCATCAACACTCTCGTCAATTCTAGGTAGCTTAAATGCATCACGCCTCGTCTTAGCGTTGAGGTTTCTACGCACAAACGTAGTGACCCATCTGTTTTGCACACCAATACCACCAGCGAGGCGTAAGCACTCACACTCTCTTGAATGAAACCCTTCTTCAGCAATTTTGTGATATGCTCTCTGACCTCTTGGTAAAGATTGGGTGGAACGCATCGGTAAGGCTGATTCCCCAGTACATTATCAGTCAAGTGTATCTCGTGTTGAACCTTATCTGTATAACCCAGATCATCATCACCCAAAGCAAATACACCTATATATTTCTCAAACACTGCTTTTAAATGAACCTGCTGTTCAGGCATGCCTCCCATGTCAACGTGATCCAAGATCAGTTGGACGGGGGGTTCAGAATCCTGAACAACACCAACGGTGACCCGTTCTGTGTCTGCAGAGATTCGCTGAAACTTCACTTCGCAGGACGAACCCATTTTGCTACCATCTATCAGGGACAACATACCCAAATGGGCTTTGGGCTGAAGCCAGAGGTCTTCCTGAGACAGGTTAAGTTCTCTCACTGGACACACAGGTAACTCTGACGTGACCAAGGTAGGTACAACAACCAAACCTCAAGTCAAGTCAAGTCAAGTCTGCTTTATTGTCAATTCTTCCACATGTACAGCACATACATACAGAGAATTTAAATTGCGTTACTTTCAGACCCTTGGTGCATACAATTAACATTAAACACTGACAGTAGACATTCAAATACCGATAAATACAGTTTAAACATATGTACATACAACTATACAGATATACAAATGAGGACATTGTAGAAAAATAAAAAAGAGATAGATAAAGTGGCATAAGGCACATGGCAGAATAGATAGAGTGCAAGCCAGTTAAATAAAACAAAATTGTGCAGATATATGTGTATAGAGTGTATATATATATAGTGCAAGAGGAGCTTTATCTGTCTGAGGACATTGTAGAAAAATAAAAAAAGAGATATAGTGCAGATATATGTGTAGTGCAAGAAGAGCTTATCAGTCTGTCAAAGTGATAAGAGAACAATCTTTCTATCAGACTATCCGAAGAGGTAGTTTGCAGTCAATGCTGAATGAGGTAGTGATCAGTCCAATGCTGCACAAGTGACAGGTGCTGGTCACAGTTTTTAAGTGGGTGGGGGGGGGGGGGGTCGTAGTATCAGAGTTCAGTGTTGCATGGGGTAAAAGAGAGGAGGGGGGGCCAGGAAGGGAGGGAGTTCAGCTTCCTGACAGCCTGATGTATGAAGCTGTCCTTCAGTCCTCGCCTGAAGACTCCGCAGTCTCCTCCCTGATGGCAGCAGACTGAAGAAGCTGTGTGTAGGGTGGGTGGGACGGGTGCTGTAAATGTCCTGGAGGGAGGGGAGAGAGACACCAACGATCTTCTCAGCTGCTCTCACTATGCGTTGGAGTGACTTGCGGCAGGATGCTTTACCAGCGCCATACCATACAGTGATTCAGCTAGTTAGGATGCTCTGATGGGGGCCGGGGCTCTGGCTCTTCTAAGTTTGCAGAGGAAGTAGAGACGCTGCTGTGCTTTCTTGGTAAGGGTGTAAACCTCCTGGTAAGGGTGTGTTTACTGGTTCTACCAACCATGAAGAGCCATCCTTTTTTCCCAGATTCCATTCCCTTGATCAGGACAGTGGCTGCTGACCAAGCTGGCACATGGGCAGGAGTCTTACCTGCGACACGAGCAAATGAAACTCGCTCCACTAACTCAACCGATTGGGCCTGCTGGAAGGCTACCCTCCAGTTGGAGTCAAGCCTCCCACCTAGTGTGGTGTCAAATTCAGCATGAACAATCTGCCGGCACTTACTGATGATGTTCATTCTGATGAGCACAGCCATAGAAGATGGACTAGGAGTTTCTTTAACAATCAAGAAGCCACACTCAGGCAAAGTCATCCCCATAACCTCCACGTCCAGCTCCATGTAACCCAAATAGGGAATGTCTAAACCGTTGGCTGCTGTGATCTTCAGCCAACCTGAAGTAGACAACCCATTACTCTCATTCCAAAATAGATGTTCTCGGAAGAACCCCTCTGTGATAGTACTGACCTGACTACCAGTGTCGAGCAGACATGACATTAGCACACCCCTGATTTTCAAATCCACCAATGGGAACATCCCAACTGCCCATTCATTGGTTCTGTCTCGACTGGTTCCATCAGGTGGTGAACCAGACACTACACCCTGACTCGGCACCATGGAAGGACCTTGGTTCTCTTGTCTTTAATTGTTCCTGGCAGCACTCTTGGGTTTCCCACCCCTGCATTACACGTGACTAATAAATAACATGAATATGTGCATTTTAATTAGTTATAATTAATAATACGTGGTCAAAAAACCTACAACGTAATAATTCAAATAAAAATGAATGTGTTCATCAGTAGTTGATGCAATGTTAAATGCTTAAACCTGAAATGATTTTTGTAAATCCAGTGGTCAAATGCTGTCGCCACCTGACTAATGACTGATCTTTGTGTGAATATCCACAAAACTGGACTATATATACATATACAGTATAATATGTATATAATCGGTAGGCTATTTTAGAAAAGAAAATGTAAAATATGAAAAAGAGAAATTAGGGAGAATCAATGAATGGTGAATAATTTATTGCTATTGTGTGAATAATATGTAATCATATAATCCATAAAAAAGTTACTGTAGTCTGATTATGAGTATTTTAAAATGTAATCTGTCCACAAGATTGGAAGCTGTGTGACTTTATATCAGCTTTACAGTATTTAGACGGGGAAATAGTTTGTTGAAATAGTGTCATTCTCCTATGGCCAGACAAAATCAGCAGTTTAAATCTAGGCTGCAGCAGAGTCAGATTGTGCAAAAGACTCATCTGGTTCCTGTGGTCTTGTCCCGCTGGCCATCTAGGAGACAGGGTCTTCACTGGGGATCAGTCTCTGGGACTCATCTAGTTGTCCTGGTCTCTGCTGACATTCAGGGCTGTAGAGGTCATCTCTAGGTGCTGATCCACCATCTGATCTGGATACAGTCTGGATCTGGGTGGCTACGGTGACCTCGGAATAAGACAGAAACAGACTAATATTAGCATAGATGCCATTCTTCTAACCATGTAACAAGTACATCGGGTGTTTTGGGAAGTGTTCCCAGTTCCGGTTGACCTAATTAATGCAGCCTAACAATCCTTTAACGGATTTGAATTTTAGAAATACGATAGTGTATTATGTGTAAACCAGGTTAAAGAGATGGGTCTTTAATCTAGATTTAAACTGGCAGAGTGTCTGCTTCTTGAACAGCGTTAGGTAGATTGTTCCAGAGATTGGTTGCTAAATAGGAAAACGATCTCCCGCAAGCAGTTGATTTTGATATTCTAGGAATTATCAAATGATCAGAGTTTTGAGATCGCAGCGGACGTGAATGACTATAATGTGATAAGAGCTCATTCAAGTACTGAAGTGCCAAACCATTCAGGGCCTTATAGGTAATTAGCAAGATCTTAAAATATATATGATGTTTAATAGGGAGCCATTGCAGTGTTGACAGAACCGGGCTAATGTGGTCATACTTCCTGGTTCTAGTAAAAACTCTAGCTGATGCATTTTGAACCAGCTGGAGTTGGCTTATTAAACGCGCAGAGCAACCACCCAATAAAGCATTACAATAATCTAGCATCGGGGACATGAACGCATTAATTAATGTTTCTGCATTTGACATTGAGAGCATAGGTCGTAATTTGGATAGTTTTAACTAGGGCCGGGACTCGATAAAAAAAAATAATCGAATTAATTAGAGGCTTTGTAATTAATTAATTGAAATTAATCGCATTTTAATCGCATATAAATATTTGACCTGAGAACAGTGAGAAGTAACTTTTTTCATATGGATTTTTAAATTTCCCATCCACAGGGCCAACCAAAGCGGTCTCATCAGCTTCTTTGTCCATGTTCACTGTGGTTTGTTTTTGTCTGAACGCTAGTTGGTGCTCCAGTATAATCGGTCCGCCGAAACTCATCCAGTGAGAAACATTCCGCGGTGCAAAAATACGTGCGATTAAAATGCGTTAAAAAAATTGAACTCGTTATTTTTGTGTAATTAATTAATCTAAATTAACGCGTTAAAGTCCCGGCCCTAGTTTTAAGATGGAAAAATGCAGTTTTACAAATGCTAGAAACATGTTTTTCAAAGAAAAGATTGCTATCAAAAAGTACGCCTAGGTTCCTAACTGATGACAAAGAATTTACAGAACAATATTACATGCAAAAGTTTTTGGTCCAATAACACATCTGCTTTTTCAGAATTTAGCAGTAAGAAATTGCTAGTCATCCAGTTTTTTATATCAACTATACATTCCGTTAGTCTTGCAAATTGGTATGTTTCATTGGGTCATGAAAATATATAGAGCTGAGTATCATCCGCATAACAGTGAAAGCTAACACCATGTTTCCTAATGATATCCCCCAAGGGTAACATGTAAAGCATGAAAAGTAAGGGCGCTTTTCCACTGCATAATATGGCATGGCACGGTTCAGTAGAGCTCACTTTTGGCGGGTTTTCCACTGGGAACAGTACCTGGTACCTGGTACTTTTTTTAGTACCACCTCAGCGGAGGTTCCAAGCGAGCCGTACCGTTACCAAAACATGACGTGTAAACTCTGTTGATCACTGATTGGCCGGAGAGAATCATCTCTGCCTGCGTCATTGAACTTTCAGCACGAGACACAACAGACCCCCTAGATTTAAAGGTGCCATAGAATGAAAAACTGTCTTTACCCTGGCATATTTAAATAATAACAGTTCTGTACATGGAAATGACATACAGTGAGCCTCAAACACCATAGTTTTCTCCTTCATATGTAAATCTCGTGATTAAAAAAGACCACTGAAAAACAGGCGAATCAGAACATAACACCGACTGTGCACTACGCCCCCAACATTTGCATAAACCCGCCCTTGTTCTAAGCCGGCCGAACCATCAGAAGCTCTGCAGGTATTGTAAATAAACAAGCGCGGACAACAGCGAAAATAACAAAATAAATGTTATGTTCCAGGCCGTGCAGGGGGTGTGAAGTGCAGGGATGGGTTGGTGTCTGTATTCAGAAAGGCACAGAAAGCAAATAACGCGAGCCACTAAAGGGACATGGTTAGCTCCTTGCTAGCGGTAGCCTGTTACAGTACAAAGATTTCACTCTCAGTAAGGAGAGATAAGGATGATGGCGAATGACTTACAGATCCTGAGCACCACTGACAAGCATCTGATCTTGTGAAATGTGTGGTGAGTACTGTTGCTCCATAATGTAAACATAGTTTGTTTGATCGCGTCTCTTGAAAGTGAAACTATAACGCGATCGATGGATCGTTCAAAAGCAGTTTCAATGCCTCGCATATTAATAACGGCTCCCTGATGCCCGCGTTTTATATACAGTATAATTACCCGACGGTATAACTGCGAGAGAAAGTATTTAAATATATATTTTCCTCCCTGTGCTTCCTTCTTGCTGATGAGCCGTACTGTGAAACAGCCAATCAGAGCAGAGCTCATTATTATTCATGACCCTGCCAAATAAGCCAATAACAGACCGTTTCATTCTAGGGAGAAATCCTAGGGTTGTAAATGGACATGTAAAATCGTTTCTGGAGATTTTTTGCCCTTACTTAAGCCACATACCTTCTGTGTAGATATCAGAGAACAATTTAAAATACTGTATCAATGCATTCTATGACACCTTTAAATCAGCACAGCCAGCGAAGGATCGAATGCAACTGTATTGAATGAGCGCACCTTTTTTAAACAACCAAAAAATGGCTGTTGAGGAAGTACAGATGTTCCTCTCGTTGATAGCCAAAGAGCGGATCCAGCGAGAGCACTATGGAGCGATGCAAATTAAAAAGTTTTTCAGGAGTCACAGCAGTAGAGGTGGCACAACTATAACGACACGTGAATAATCCCGCCCACTCTAAAGCGGTACTAAACTGCAGTGGAAACACAAAACGAGCCGAACTGAGCCGTGTCGTGCCGTTCTGAACCGTGTCGAGCCAAGTCGTACCACGCAGTGGAAAAGCGCCGTAAGGGGCATAGTACTGAGCCTTGAGGTACTCCATATTGCACTTGCAATTGGTATGATACCTCTTCATTTGCTGCCACAAATTGATGGTGGTCAGATAAGTACTATTTGAACCATGCTAGTGCACTTCCTCTAATGCCAACATAATTTTCTAGTCTATTCAAAAGAATGTTGTAGTCGATAGTGTCGAATGCGGTGCTAAGATCCAGTAGCACTAATACAGAGATACAACCACGATCAGATGATAAGAGCAAGTCATTTGTAACTCCAATGAGAGCAGTCTCAGTACTATGATATGGTCTAAAACCTGACTGGAAATCCTCACATATATAATTTTTCTCTATGAAGGAACATAGTTGTGATGATACTACCTTTTCTAATACCCTTGACAGAAAAGGAAGATTCGAGTCTGTAATTAATTAATTCTTTGGGGTCAAATTGTGTTTTTTTTAATGAGAGGCTTAATAACAGCCAGTTTGAAGGTTTTTGGGATATATCCTAATGACAATGATGAGTTAATAATATTCAGGAGTGGATCTATTACTTCTGGAAGCAATTGTTTTAGGAGCTTAGATGTAACAGGGTCTAAAATACAGGTTGTTGGTTTAGTTGATTTAACAAGTTTATACAATTCTTAATTTCCAATAGAAGAGAATGAGTGGACTTGTTCCTCAGAGGATCTATAGCGTACTATCTGATACGATACTGTGGCTGACAGCTGCATGGCTACAATTTTGTCTCTAATAGTTTCAATCTTAGAAGTAAAGTAGTTCATAAAGTCATTACTACTGTGCTGCTGGGTAATGTCTGCACCTGCTGGTGTTATATGTTTTGTTAATTTAGCCACTGTATTGAATAAATACTTAGGGTTGTGCTTGTTTTCTTCTAAAATAGACGTAAAGTAAGCAGATCTAGCAGTTTTTAAGGCTTTCCTGTAGCAGAGAGTATTTTCCTGCCAAGCAATACAAAATATCTCTAATTTTGTTTTTCTCCAGCTGCGCTCCATTTTCCGGACTGCTCTCTTTAGGGCCCGAGTGTGCTCATTATACCACGGTGTTGGACTCTTTTCCTTAATCTTCCTTAAGCGTAAAGCAGCAACCGTATCTAAAGTGCTAGAAAAGAGAGAGTCCATAGTTTCTGTTACATAATCAAGTTGTTCTGAGCTATTGGATATGCTGAGGAACTGAGATAAGTCAGGAAGATTATTTATAAAGCAGTCTTTTTTGGTAGAAGTGATGGTTCTACCATATTTGTTGGAAGGAGTTGGCTTTAGCTATATGGAATATACACAAAACTAGATAATGATCTGAGATATCATCGCTCTGCTGCGAAATTTCAACGCAACTGTCATCAATTCCATGTGACAGTATTAAATCCAGAGTATGATTTTGACAATGAGTAGGTCCTGACACGTGTTGTTTAACACCAATAGAGTTTAGAATGTCTGTAAATGCTGATCCCAACTAATCTTTTTCATTATCAACATGGATATTAAAATCACCAACAATTAGGACTTTATCTGCAGCCAGCACTAACTCAGATAGAAAATCAGCAAATTATTTCATAAAGTCCCCGCATAGCAAATGTTTTCTGGCCCAGCTCTGGGCCAGACAATCACTTTTCCCTCGGACCAAGTACTGCAAAGAATGATGGCCCTGAAGTGGCCCAGAACTGGATTAAAGACAAGGGCCACACGTGGGCCATAACCTGTCCGAATCTCAGCCACACCTGAGCCTTATATAGCCCAGATCCAGATACAGAATCTTATATTTGATATTATTGCATTTACTATAATCGCCATTATTCATTTTGCAAAATGTTTTGGTAATGTACACACAAATTATGCCAATAAAGTACATTCAACTGAATAGAAAATCAGCCTTAAAATTCACAGGTCATGTAACTGTGCAATAAAAAACTTATTGCATTGAAAATGTTTTATTTTTTATGAAGAACAAATCAACCAAAATAGAGCCAGTGTATAACGTATACAGTCTATAAGAAAAACGTAACAGACAGACACTTGTAATCACAAGAATTTATTGCAGAAATGTCAAAGAGCAATACCACAGTAGTCCAAATGACGATGCGTTGCAGTCGCGGTCCTCTCTGGCAGAATATAATGGTTTAGTGTGAGGAGCGTGGCATAATTTACCCAGACAGCAACATAGTTTTGGCCCAAATCCGGCCCACATCTGGCCCATGTGAAATTCATGCGGGCCAGATGTGGGCCGGATCTGAGCCGACACTGCTTGCTGTCTGGGTAAGTTGTTAAACGCTGGAAATACTATCCCGATCAACTCCATGAGGGCATGGGTTTCTTATTCAAAACACTCATCACCGGAAACACGGCATGTCGCAATCTATGACGAAACCGGCGAGAGCCAATGAGCATTTGATGACGCTGCTGTAAAACTTGTTGTAAAACTGCTTGACGGCAAATTTTTGGACTGTTACTATAGCTACAGAGAAAAGAGATACATATTGCCGATGAGTGGGGTAACACTTTATAATAATGTCCTGTTATAAGTAATTTATAAGTGATTAGTTAATGATTAACTAATCGTTTACAAAACATTCATAAGCAATTAATAAGTGATATGCTAACAATTTGTGTATGTTTTGTTAATTAATTTAAAAGTCATTTACAAGTAATTAGCTAATGATGAACTAATCATTTACAAAACATAACTATACATTCATAGATGATTAATAATTGATATGTTAATATTTTTATCTATGTTTTGTAGAATAAGTTTTGAATCATTTACAAGTGATTAGATGATGATGAACTAATCATTTACAAAACATAACTATACATTCACAAATGATTAAGTATATGCTAACAATTTATAAATCTGTCATAAGTTATCTTTAAATATAGCATCATGAAATAATCAAACAGATCCTTAATGGTTAATAGTTAATAGTTAATATATTATTAATCACTTACAGATCATTGAAATGTCAACATTGTACTATTATCTCAATAAACATTATAAATCATTTACAAAGCTTTCTGCATCCCCTAATCTAAAGTGTAAACTAATCATCAGTTGTAAATGTTTTACAAACTTTATGGTTTCCAGTCGTGTGTGCGTAAATATATATATATATATATATATATATATATATATATATATATATATATATATATATATATATATATATATATATATATATTCACAAACAACCTGTAACCTGGAAGGTTTGTAAAACATTTACAACTGATGAGTAGTTTACACTTTAGATTAGGGGATGCAGAAAGCTTTGTAAATGATTTATAATGTTTATTGAGATAATAGTACAATGTTGACATTTCAATGATTTATAAGTGATTAATAATATATTAACTAGTAACTATTAACCATTAAGGATGTGTTTTTATTATTTCATGATGCTATTTATAAAGATAACTTATGACAGATTTATAAATCGTTAGCATATTACTTAATCATCTATAGTTATGTTTTGTAAATGATTAGTTCATCATTAGCTAATTACTTGTAAATGACTTTTAAATGAATTAACAAAACATACACAAATTGTTAGCATATCACTTATTAATCGCTTATGAATGTTTTGTAAATGATTAGTTAATCATTAACTAATCACTTATAAATGACTTATAACTGGACGTTATTATAAAGTGTTACCTAATAATTTTATGATGATTTTATTTAATGCTTGTGCATGACAGCATATTAATAAAATTCCCAGACAGCAAGCAGCCCTCATATTGTTTGCCGTGATCCACTCCGTGCCATCACTTCCACACATGGCCCAGCTCTGGCTGAAAGGGTATATGCCATTGCCGACAGTGCCAGCAGTGCCAGCTTGAGGCCACATTTGGGCCAAGTCCGTTTGCTATGTGGGTCTGTATTGTGCCCTGGTGGCCTGTATACAGTAGCCAGTACAAACATCACAGGGGATTTATCATTTACACTTGTTTCTTTGGATACCGTTATATGAAGCATCCTTACTTCAAACAAATTATACTTGAAACCTGCCCTCTGAGAAATACTGAAAATATTGCTATAAATTGTAGCAACACCTCCCCCTTTACCTTTTGGATGCGGTTCATGTTTGTAACAGTAATCTTCGGGGGTAGACTCATTTAAAGTAATGCAATCATCTGGTTTCAGCCAGGTTTCTGTCAAACAAAGCACATCTAGTTTATGGTCAGTGATCATCTCATTTACAAAAAGCGCTTTTGTAGAAAGGGATCTAATATTCAATAAGCCAAGCTTTATATTTTTTTTATCTGTATTTTTTCAGTTTTTTTATTTGTTGAACATCAATTAAATTGTTACTCTTACTTTGGTTTGGATCTTTTCTGTATTTTCTAGTTTGGGGAACAGACACAGTCTCTATAGTGTGATATCTAGGTGAAGGAGTCTCTATGTGCTGAGAATTAACTGACTTCTGTGGCGTGAGGCTAGCAGATGGTCGGTTTAGCCAGTCTGTCTGCTTCCTGACTTGGGCCCCAGTTTGTTAAATACGAACTCTAAGACTATGTCTCATATTAAGACTATGTGCCATAAGGGATGAAGACCATCTCTTTTCAACAGGTCAGGTCTGCCCCAAAAATTCTTCCAATTGTCTATAAAACCTATGTTATTCTACGGGCACCACTTAGACATCCAGCCATTGAGTGATGACAGTCTGCTATGAATCTCATCATCCCGGTAAGCAGGGAGAGGACCAGAGCATATTACAGTGTCTGACATCGAACTTGCAAGTTCACACACCTCTTTAACATTATTTTTAGTGATCTCCGACTGGCGAAGTCGTACATCATTATCCGATGTGGATAACAATCTTACTGAACTTACGTTTAGCATTAGCCAGCACTTTTAAATTTGCCAAGATATCAGGTGCTCTGGCTCCCGGTAAACATTGGACTATGCTGGCTGGTGTCTCTATTTTCACGTTCTGTATAATAGAATCGCCAATAACTATGCCACATCACAGTCACCCAGTTGCCCTGCTGCAGAGGCACTGAAACCGGAACCGAACAATGTACGGGACTCCCTGAGCTAGTCGGATCTAGCAGTATCTACAGCCCTCACATTCTTACTGTCCTCAACTAAGGTTTGGATGCGTTTATCTAATTCTGAAATCTTCTCTGTCAGCCTAACTATTTCCCTGCATTTATCACATGTGAATCCCTCGCTGCTGACAGAGACAGATAAACTGTACATGTGGCATGTGGTGCAGGTGACAATGCAAGGAGAAGCCATTACTAACCGTGATTTTAGAGTAATTCCGACTCACAACAGTTGATGGACTCGTAAAAAAAAGGAGCGAGAGAGAAAAGAAACCAAGCGAGAGAGAAGAAGCGGTAGAAAACATGAATGGAGATGCGAATGACATGCTAATAGGCTAACTGAATGCTAACTGAAACGCTGCTACACGCATCGCTCATGGTTTAGATTAAGAGATTAAAGGTGAATGATTTCAAAGTCTTAAATCAGAAATATGGTGAGAATTAAATTATACTTTAGCGATTCAAACAACAGATAGAGTATTGTGACGAGCGTCCCGAAGCTTCATCAGCATCACCCTGGAAACGAGCGAGGAACACCTGTCAATCCTCATCACAAGCCCAACACACAGGGAGACTTCTCCATGAGACCAAGTACTAACTCGCCCTCTCATTTCTCCCACAGACAGCAGCGTGTGACCGACCAGCCCCACTGGAGCACAGCATGGAATTCACTGCACTGGGAAAGAAGGAAGAAAGCACTCACCGCACTGGAGCACCCACAGGGACTTTTTCCCCTTTGTTGCACTTCTCCTTATAAATAAAGCCACCCTCCGGGGCATTTAACCTGCCTTCCCTGTCGTGTGATTCCTCACCCCATGACACTGGTGGAGAATGCAGGCAGATTTGTGAGGAATCACCGAAAAGCGATTTCTTTGACCTCATCTTTTTTTTCCTTTTTTTCCCCAAGCCGCCGCCGCTCAACGCGTTCCACTGCCGGACCCCTGAGTGCAAGCCACTAAACTGCTCCCCAAAATGACCCCTCATGATGATGTGGAAGCCTTCCTACAGATGTTTGAAACAACGGCAACCTCTGAGGGGTGGCATCCAGACGATTGCTGACGGGTGAAGCTCAGCGCACATTCTTCGCTCTTCCCACCGCCTCCGCCGATCAGTATGGGGAGGTTAAGAAAAAGATCCTCACCCGCCTAGGGTTATCCCATATCTGTGCCGCGCAGTACTTCCACGAGTGAGAATATAAGCCCCGTCTGCCAGCTCGTGCCCAAGCCGCCGAACTCACGCGACTCACGCAACACTGGCTACTGGAGGGGGCTTCCTCGGCCAGTAAGGTGGTGGAACGTGTGGTCATAGTTCGTCTGCTCCGAGCCCTTCCCCGTTCTCATCGACAGGCGGTGGGAATGAGGAATCCAACCACCACCTTGGAACTCCTGGAGGCCATAGAGCTGGCGGATGCAGCCCCACGTCAGGACGCCGGGGAGCGAGAACCACCGTTTCCCAGAGGGTGGTCCAGGAGCGACGTGCGCTGGAGGGCACCCAGCGACCACTGAGCAGGCTGGCGGTTTCCCCTCCGCGGGATGAGCCCATGCCCACAGAGACCCCCTCGCTTCCCGCACGGACTTGGCTGGCAGGCTGCATTGTACACCGTGACCTACCGGTTGGAGCTCCGGAAGAGGATGTGAAAGTTAACGGGAAGCCGTTTCGGGCCATCCTGGATTCTGGCAGTGCGGTCAGTCTGGTGCAGTCTCACATTCTCGCTCCATGTATGGAGTATAAAACCTTCCTCCCCATAACATGTGTCCACAGGGACACCTGACAAGTGCCCGCTCACAGGGTGACCATTTCGGCCTTGTCCGGCACCTGGCCCGTAGAAGTCGGGGTTGTGAAGGATCTTCCCGTGCCCGTGTTAATCGGGAGAGACTGGCCCGGGTTTGACTGCTTACTGGCCACCTCAACACAGTCTGCCAGCCCCCAAGGGGACCGCCGGAGACGGAGGCCCATGAAAGGACCTCGCCAGCGCCCCGTTCTTTTGGCCTCGGACAGCGGGAGAGATGGTGAGTCCCCTTCCCAAAATACTAACCTTTTCTATGACATCTTCCAACAGGTGACGGGAGGGGGATCATTTGGAAAGGAACAATGGGAGGATGACAGGCTGAAGCATTGCTGGACACAGGTCCGGGTCATCGAAGGCAAGGAAGCTCAGCCTGCCCCCCATCCTCTCCTGCACTTCGTGGTCCAAAGCGGCCTGCTCTTTTGTGTCGCCCAGCGGAGGGGGGAGGAAAAATTATTGTTGGTGGTGCCACGCACGAAGACGGAGACCATACTGTAACTGGCACACCCCCATCCCTTGGCAGGGCACCTCGGAGCTGCGAATACCATCCAACGCATCCGCGACCGCTTCCATTGGCCGGGCCGATCAGGGCACCCCCTTTATGTCCCGACTAATGGCTGACCTCTGCCGGCTGTTGCGGGTGAAGCAGTTGAGGACCACCGTCTACCATCCCCAGACCGACAGACTGGTCGAACGCTTCAATCAGACTCTGAAGCAGATGCTGAGACGTGTGGTCGCGGAGGACAAGCGCGACTGGGACCTCATGATCCCCTACGTCCTCTTCGGGATCCGCGAAGTTCCCCAGGCCTCAACTGGTTTCACCCCCTTCGAGCTCCTCTTTGGCCGACAACCCCGCGGCCTCCTGCATGTGGCGAAGGAGGCCTGGGAACAACAGCCAGCAGCCCATCGCTCAGTGATCGAGCACGTGAGACAGATGAGGGAGAGGATCGACTGGGTCATGCCATTAGTCCGGGAACACTTAAGCAAAGCGCAGCAGGCTCAACAGCACCACTACAACCGGGCAGCCCAACCACGGGAGTTCCAGGTCAGTGATCGAGTCATGGTCTTAGTCCCCAACACGGCTTGCAAGTTCCTGGCCACCTGGCAGGGGCCCTACACGGTACTGGAAAGGATCGGGCCGGTTACTTACTGTGTGCGTCAGCCAGGAAGGAGAATAGCCGAGCAGCTCTACCACATCAACCTTCTGAAGAGATGGGTTGGGACTAGAGACCAGCTCGCAGCCATCGCCACCTCTGATCCCGTGGTGGTGGATGTCAACCCACACCTCTCGGCTGCCCAGAAAGGGGAGCTGCAGCACCTGATCGGTCAGTTTTCTGATGTGTTCTCCTCTCTCCCCGGGCAAACCAGCGTCCTGCAGCACGACATACGGACGCCACCAGGGGTCGTCGTCAGGCAACGGCCCTACCGTGTCCCTGAGGCTCGTCGGCAAGCTATTGAGGAGGAAATACAACAAACGCTAGTTAGAGGTGATAGAACCATCTCGCAGCCCGTGGTCCAGCCAAATCGTGATGGTCCCGAAACCCGACGGCACCCTCCGTTTCTGCAACGACTTCCGTCGCCTCAACGAGGTCTCCGAGTTCGACGGGTACCCCATGCCTCGGGTGGACGAGCTGTTGGACCGACTGGGAAGGGCCCGGTATATCTCGACATTGGACCTCACCAAAGGTTACTGGCAGGTACCCCTCTCTGAGAATGCCAAACCTAAGACTGCTTTTTCCACCTCTAGTGGCCACTGGCAGTACCGGACCCTTCCCTTCGGCCTTCATGGGGCACCCGCCACGTTCCAGTGGATGATGGACATCCTGTTGTGGCCCCATCAGTCCTACGCCGCCACTTACCTGGACGACGTGGTAATCCATTCCGAGGCATGGGAAGACCACCTGGACCGGTTACGGAGGGTGCTCTCGGAGCTCCGGAATGCTGGGCTCACTGCCAACCCTCGCAAGTGCCACCTTGCACTCTCGAGGCAAAGTACCTGGGTTTCCAAGTCGGACGGGGTATCATTCGGCCACAGGAGAAGAAAGTGGAGGCGGTACGCTCCACCCCGAGACCCGAAACCAAAACCAAGGTACGAGCCTTTTTAGGGTTGGGAGAATACTATCTCTGCTTAATGCCTAACTTCTCCTCTTTAGCCGCCTCCCTGACAGACCTGACCAGGAAGGGGTAGCCGGAGAAGGTACTGTGGACACCAGCAGCGGAAGAAGCCTTCCAGAAGGTAAAATGGGCCCTCACCTCAGCACCAGTCCTCCGAGCCCCGGACTTTAGCTGCTCCTTCCTGCTGCAGACGGATGCCTCCAATACGGGACTGGGGGGGGGGGGGGGGGGGGGGGGGGGGGGGGGTGACGAGCATCCCGAAGCTTCATCAACGTCGCCCTGGAGACGAGCGGGGAACACCTGCCCATCCTCATCATCGGTCACAGCTGCGGCTCATCACACAGCGGCTACATAAGCCACGCAAGCCCAACACACAGGGAGACTTCTCCATAAGACCAAGCATAACTTGCCCTCTCATTTCTCCCACAGACAGCAGCGTGTGACCGACCAGCCACACTGGAGCACAGCACGGAATTCACTGTACTGGGAAAGAAGGAAGAAAGCACTCACCTCACTGGAGCACCCACAGGGACTTTTTCCTCTTTGTTGCACTTCTCCTTATAAATAAAGCCACCCTCCGGGGCATTTAACCTGCCTTCCCTGTCGTGTGATTCCTCACCCCGTGACATGATAGAGATTTTTTAAGATAAACAAAGCAACATGGAGCTACAAACAGCAGCACGGCAGGCAGGAAGAGGAAGTGATCTCAACAGGAAGCTTATGTTTTGTCACATAAGTTTTGGCAAACTCCAGTCTTGCTTTATTATGCCTTTCAGTCAGCAGTGGTGTCCTCCTGGGTCTCCTACCATTTCATTCAGATGGCGACGGATAGTGCAAGCTGACACTGTTGTACCCTGTGTCTGCAAATCAGCTTAAATTTGTTTGGAAGTTAATTGGGTTCTTTATCCACCATTCGAACAATCCTTTGTTGTAATTTTTTATTAATTTTGCTCTTCCGTCCACGTCCAGGGAGGTTAGCTACAGTGCCATGGGCTGTAAACCTCTTGATGATATTGCACACAGTGGACACAGGAACATTAAGATCTCTGGAGATGGATTTATAGCCTTGAGATTGTCCATGTTTTTCAACATTTTGTTCTCTCAAATCCACAGACAACTCTTTACACTTCTTTCTTTTCTCCATGCTCAGTGTGACACACAACACATTGGTGGAGTCAGCTTTTCTACATTTTATCTGGTTGCAGGTGTGATTACTATATTGCCCACACCTGTTACTTGCCACAGGTGTGTCTAAATACAAATTACAGGAGCATCAAATGCTTGAAAAGCAATTATATCTTACAATTATGACAAGTTGCCAATAATTTTGTCCAGTCCATTTTTTAGTTATTTGTGAAATTTTGTCAAGTTTGACTTTTTCTCTGTTTTTTTGTGTTGTTTTAGTGCAAACAAAAACAATAAGCACGTGAATACCAAAACATTTGCAATTGGAACAATTTTCTGAGAGAAGTGTTGCATTTTCTGACAGATTTGCAAGTGTGCCGATATTTTTGGCCATGACTGTATAATACAGTTGTACTATATGTACATATATAATACATGGCTATACATGGTTCATGCATATATTGCAGAATATTGAAAAATATAAGCACTAGAGCCCTATATATAAAAATATATTATTTCATATATCGCATTATATCTTCCAATATATTCACACATATTTTTGTTTCGTAAGGGAGGGTTCAAAGTTAAAACCGTGAGGAAAATCTGTGCTGAAACTGTGTTACTCGTCAGTTGCTCAGTAACACTTTTATGAATTTTTACAAGGCATGTGACAATGTGATACGTGCATCCTCCCAAATTATCAATGAGAATAATTTATAAATCTGCTGCTGTCAACAAAAAGAAGCACTGAGAACTTCCTGCGGGTCTCCGTCAAAATAAAAGCTCCATCAACATTCATAAATGTTAGTATTGTAATATTACTGTTGTTCTGTTAAATAAAATTAAAAAGACAATAATAATGATAATAATTACAACAGCTCTATTAATACATTTATTATAATGTTCACACATAGGGTTCAAACCGGGATCTGTAATTGTTGTGAAACGACAGAGAGGTTGGGATCCATTTGCAGCTTCTATTAAGAGTAGTCAGGCAGTACAGGGTCAAACACCAGCAGATCGAACAGTAGAGGCAAAACAGAGACAGAGTCGAATAACAGGCAGGGAATCAGGGCAGGCGGCAAACAATCACAGTTCAGTATAAACAATCCGGATCGGGGCAGGTGGCAAACAATCAGAATATCGGCAGAACAGTCCAAGATCAAAACCAAGAAAACAAACACGGGCAGAATGCTCAGAAATGATGGCCAGGTCAAATCAAGACTTCGCAAAGAGTCTAAGTGATCATGTGGCTTATATATGTGTGTTAATGAGGTGCAGGTGTGTAGCGTGATCAGTCCCAGGTATGAGGGATGATGGGAAATGGAGTCCGAATAGCAACTGACTAATAGTCAGGTGAAGCCTCCCTCTGGTGGACCGGAATAGGCGGTACTGGAGCCTCCTCTGTAACAGAGCTCTCCCCCTGCAAGCGACTCCTGACGCGAGGAAGCAAGTGATGCCGAGGTCTCCACCGTAGTCGAGGGGCCGGTTTCTCCAGGTGCATCCTGTGAAAGTCCTCAGTGAGAGTGGGGTCTAGGATATCTCCTGCGTTGTCCATGGAACGCTCCTCCGGACCGAACCCCTCCCAGTCGACCAGATATTGAAGGGTACCGCCCCGGCTTCTGTAGTCTAGCAGCTCGTGCACTCTGTAGGCCTCCTCGCCGTCAACCATAAACGACAGGGGGGTCTGCGGTTGGGCTCCCTCCTCCGGCTCCCCTCTCAGACCACCAGCGGGTTTCAGGAGTGAGACATGGAAAGTAGGAGAGATAGGATAATTAGAGGGCAGTTCCAAACGAAATGATACTGGGGTTATCTGTCTAGATATTTTGAAGGGACCAACATACCTGGGACTGAGCTTTCTACATGGAAGTCGGAGACGTAGATCTTTTGTGGAAAGCCATACCCATTGGCCTGGAGCGTACTCGGGACCAGGACGTCGATGTCTGTTGGCTTGTTGCACTTGTCTTCTTACGGCATGTTGGAGATGGATGTGTGCTTGATACCAGATCTCCTCGCTGTGTTGCAGCCAGTCAGTAATGGACGGTAGGTCGGTGGGTTCGCCTGGCCAGGGGAACAATGGGGGTTGGAAGCCCAGAATGCATTTGAACGGGGTCATCCCTCTGGCGGGTTTTGTCAGTGAATTTTGTGAGTACTCTGTCCAGAATAAGTACTTGCTCCAGTCAGATTGTTGTTGTTGGCAGTATGACCTGAGGAACCATATTACCTCCTGATTAAGGCGTTCTGTTTGACCGTTAGATTGGGGATGGTAACCGGACGCAAGGCTGATGTTGACGTTGAGATGTTGGAAGAAAGCGGTCCACACCCTTGATGTGAACTGGGGACCACGGTCCGACACGATGTCGTCAGGTAGGCCATAAAGGCGGAATACATGATTGCAAAGCAGTTTAGTGGTTTCAAGAGAAGTGGGGAGCTTGGGCAGAGGGACGAGGCGGCAGGCTTTGGAGAAACGGTCAACTATGGTGAGTATGGTGGTGTTACCTTGGGAGTTGGGCAGATCGGTGATGAGGTCGATGTGGTGTGGGCAGTGGATTTAGTAGACCGGCCGGAAACTGTCTAGGGGATTTAGTAGTGTTGCATGTCTGGTTATGTCAGTCAGTAAAGTAGCCCACCAGAAACGGTTCTTGAGCAGATTGGCTGTGGCCGTGATCCCGGGATGACCTGAACTGGGCGTTGTTTGAACTTGAGCAAGTAGTCGTGGTCGCAGGGGTTCAGGGACATATGTGAGATTAGCTGGGCATTCTGGTGGTGGTGGATCCTGGAGGTTGAGATGTTCTATCTCGGTCATGATGTCCCATTGGACGGGGCCACAAGAATCTTTTCAGGAATTATGTTGCCGTTGTTGATGATTTGAACTACTTTCTCAGTTTGACGTGACAAGGCGTCGGCTTTGGTGTTTTTTGTGCCTGGTCGATATGTGACCGTGAATCGAAATCTTGTGAAGAACAGTGCCCACCTGGCTTGACGAGGGTTCAAACGTTTAGCTGACCTCAGAAATTCCAGATTCTTGTGATCCGTGAGAACAACGAAGGGGTAAGCAGCTCCCTCCAGCCAATGTCGCCACTCCTCAAGCACCAATTTCATTGCTAGTAGTTTGTGGTTGCCTACGTCATAGTTCTGTTCTGTGGTTGTGAGTTTACGGGAGAAAAAGGCACATGGGTACATTTTGGCTGGGGAACCGTGACGTTGAGACAGTATCGCGCCTACCCCCGTGTTAGAGGCGTCGACCT
Organism: Barbus barbus; assembly: GCF_936440315.1. Classification (NCBI taxonomy): domain Eukaryota; kingdom Metazoa; phylum Chordata; class Actinopteri; order Cypriniformes; family Cyprinidae; genus Barbus; species Barbus barbus. The sequence goes on from NC_136738.1 coordinate 10,883,492, forward strand.
CGACAATGAACTCTCGTTCTGGATCAGGATGTCGGAGAATGGGTGCAGAAGAGAAGCGAGTCTTAAGTTCGTGGAACGCCTGGCGTAACTCTGGGGACCCAGTAATCGAGTGGAGTGGCGCTTAGTCATGGCTGTCAAGGGTGCGGCGACTTTGCTGAAATCTTGGATGAATCTCCTGTAGAAGTTTGCAAAACCTAGGAAACGTTGCAATTCTTTGACTGTCTGGGGATGTGGCCATTCGTGAACTTCCTTCACTTTTTCCTTGTCCATTGCTACCCCCTCCTGGCTGATAATGTACCCGAGGAATTCTGGTTTGATGGAACTCGCACTTCTCTGATTTAGCGTACAGTTGGTACTGTATGAGACGTTCCAAGACTGACCTGACGTGTTCCTCCCAGGTGTTGGAATATATCAGAATGTCGTCGATATAGACAATTACCCATCTGTCGAGCATGTCACGGAAGATGTCATTTATGAAAGACTGAAAGACTGATGGACTGTTGGCAAGGTCGAAGGGCATAACCCGGTATTCATAGTGCCCACTAGTGGTGGAGAATGCTGTCCTCCATTCGTAACCCTCTCGGATGTGAATCAGGTTGTAGGCATTACGTAGATCAAGCTTGGTGTAATACTTGGTCTGACGGAGCTGTTCTAATGCGGCTGGGACTAGTGGTAATGGATAGCGAAATTTGACAGTGATCTCGTTGAGGCCTCGGTAATCGATGCATGGTCGAAATCCTCCGTCCTTCTTTTTCACGAAGAAGAAACCCGCTGAGGCTGGAGAAGTTGATGGTCTGATGAAACCCTTAGCTAACTCCTCCTTGATATAATCTTTCATGGCTTAAGGCGAGACACGGCAGGCAAAAACATCGTTTTTTTTTTATTGGTCAATTTTGAGATTTTTGGATATTTGTCTTCAATAACATGTCTTCTTTTAGACTTGTGGTGAAAAAAAGTCCGAAATACACATTTAGGTCTTTATTTTACTGCACTTTGTCTGTTTGCGTCTGTAGATTTCTCATAAATTCAACAAAAGTTGGCGTTCTAAATCAACATGCTGCTCCGCGATCTCTGCCTGTACCCAGTCATCACGTATACTGCTGGAAAGCTCTCTCTCTTCTGTACAATGCTGTCGGATCCAAATATGGTCATTTCCTTTTTATCAGCAACCAATCGTGAAAGTAAAAGAGGGGATTTAACTCTAAATGCGCAATCTCATTGGCTGAAGACAATTTCTGACAACGTGATTCGTTCAGAATCGTCACATGGTATGCTTTGACGCTTCCTTGTTTGGTTAAGCTTTCCGCGGGATCTTTTGAGTGAATTAATGAAAATGACTTCGCGTCAATCATCGAAAAGAGTACAGCAGTTGTCACTTGCAAGGGGGAAAAGGAAAATTAGTGATGGATTACAGTGAAATGTGGCAGAGTTGCTGAGAGAGGATGCAGATGCGGTGATAGATATCAGTGTCTTTTGATGGCACTTGGCAGAAAAGAGGGTTCACATCACACTATGGGATTGGGATCATCACACTTTTAATGAGGGGGCCTCTGCCATGCTTGCCATTATGGATAAGCTTTGGCTGGAAAGCACTGTCGTTACCGTCACCACCATCAGGGAAACCGACATGCTGAGGATCACAAAAGCCGAATCCATCCAGTCTGAGAGTGTAAAACGTTGCAGAAAGACTCTGAGCACAGCTAAAAAGCTGAAAAGGCATCAGCAAGAGAGGGGTGAGGGGCCTACATATGGTGCAGGCATGGAGAGCTAGGCTTTCAACCCTCATGGGTGAACTTTGTGTTCCGATGGACATAGATGACTAGAATTGCAGTTCTGATGATAAGTTTGTGTCTGTATTTGTGGTTCTCTGTGGTTAGTTGAAGGTCTTATTTGGCAATGTTGTTTTATTCAGTTGTCATTGTTCATGGTCTACATTGTTATAAACAATTACTTGGCCAGTTGTTTTGCTTGTTAGCAATGTTTTCATATAAAAATGTGTGGATTTTTACAATATAAAACTTTAAAGCCCGTTTTCTCAAAATGACTTTTCTCTCATACTCCAAGTCCGAAATCTCCACTTCAGTAGCACCTATATACACCACACTTTCCAGTCTTGTACCTAGTTATATTATGAAGACAATTACAGAGGGATTTGTAAATATATTATTCCTAACCTGATTTATATAACATTTTATTCCAAAAAATTTAAGGCTATTGACAGTATATTCTGATTTACAGGATAACAAAAGTAGATATCCATAAATCCCTCTGTAATTTTTCCCCATCTAATATGTGAACACAATGAAAAAAGAATTTTGAACCTGGCTTTATCCAATTCTGAGATTTCGTTTTTTAAAATATATGCAAATTAGCGCATATTTAATTAGATAATGCATAATTTGCATATTTAAACATAAAATTACAGAAACTTTGTAATACATGTTTTCCTCATCTTAATGTAGGTAATCAACTGGGAAAGTTTCATGGTGATATCTGCTAGTTAAAAATTTTACCCTATTCACCTGTAGTGTCTCGCCTTAAGACTCAGGTTGAGATAATGGAAAGATTCTGCCCTTGGGAGGAATGGAGCCAGGCATTAGGTCTATGGCACAATCGACTGAACGGTGATTTGGAAGCTGGGAGGCCTTCTTTGTGCTGAATGCCTCGCTGAGATCAGTGTATTCGGGCGGCAGATTGGTGTCATTGGTGTTCTGAGTGGTCAGAGAATATGTGTTAACATTGGCTTTAGGAATTTTTAAAAAGGGTGAAAAGTCCATCTGTGGAAACAGTCATGGCATATCCCTGCTCTCTGTGGCAGAGAAAGTATTAGCGAGGGTCATGCTGGTCCGTCTAACCGAGAACATCACCGAAAGGATCCTTCCTGAATCACAGTGTGGCTTCAGGAAGACTCGGTCCACCTCCAACATGATCTTTATCCTGCGCCAATTGCAGGAGAAGGTCAGAGAACAGAACAAAGACCTGTTCATTGCCTTCATCGACCTGGCAAATGCTTTTGACACCATTGACCGATAAGTCCTTTGGGTCATTCTGGAGAAGTTTGAGGTGCCACCAAGGTTTCTGGACATCCTTTAACAGTTTCACGTTGGCATGCAGGCTTGTGTGATTGTGGGTACATCTCAATCCCCCTCCTTTCCTGTGCAGGTAGGAGTTAAACAGGGGTGTGTTCTGGCTCCAGTGATCTTCAACCTTTTCCTGGCAGCAGTCACCCTCCTTTCCCGCAACTCCCTTAGCCCCGACGAGGGTGTCTGTCTACAGCTTCGTCTGGATGGGAATCTCTTTAACCTCCGCCGCCTGCAAGCCATCACCAAGACCACCACCATCACAATTCATGAACTGCAATACGCTGATGACTGTGCCCTCCTAGCCCACAGCCCTACTGCAATGCAGCACACACTGGATGTTGTATATGCAGTCTACCAAGCTTGTGGCCTACAAGTTAACATCCAAAAGACAGAGATCATTGCACAGACCACGATCCCCATCCCCACAACCCCTGAATTTTACATCCATGGCACACCAGTAAAGGTTGTTCAGCACTTCTGCTACCTTGGAAGCATCCTAACTCCCACCTGCCTCATAGACAACGAGATCCAGGCACGCATAAATCTTGCCTCCTCTGCCTACGGTAGACTTCGATCTCGAGTCTTTGTTAATAAAGATCTCCGTACCTTCACCAAAGCAGCCGTCTACCTGGCAGTCTGCGTTTCCACTCTGCTGTTTGGTGCAGAAGCTTGGACTCCCTACCGCAGGCATATTCGGTGTCTCGAGGGTTTTCACATCAGATGCCTCCAGCGCATACTAGGTGTCACATGGAAAGACAAAATCCCCCACACGGACATCCTACAGTGCACAAACTCCAGCAGCATTGAGACAACCTTTGCTAGGCGGCAACTGCGATGGGTTGGACATGTTATCCGCATGCCCTTCCACCGCCTACCCCGGCAGGTTCTCTATGGGCAGATATACGCAGCTAACAGGATACCTGGTAGTCAGAAGCGTCGCTATAAGGACTATCTTAAGGGGATCTTGAAAAGCTGCAACATCAACCCGGGAGTGCTGGAAACAACAGCCACCAACCGGCAGGCATGGAGTTCTGCATGCGAACTGGGGGTCCAACAGATTGAATTTACATCAGCGCAGACACCAATGCGCAGCCACAACCACATCCATCCCCAGACCCAGCACTCACATGTCCTCACAGCAGCGGCTGTCTCAACATTCCAACAATGCATTCTAGAAGTGACGTCATCTTCGTAATCGATGGACTGCATAAGAAGAAGCATATATATATACATATAACTTGCTATGTGTACTTCATTAGGCTAACCAAGACTTGTCACAGCACTTACATAGTATTGCTCTTTTGTTGGTTTGATTGCTATTGTCCTCATTTAAGTCACTTTGGATAAAAGTGACTTCTGAATGATTAAATGTGGACATTAATTTGCCTGAATCTGTATAACATTGGGGACCTTTGTAGGCATATTGGGAATGTATTTTTGAGACATTTAATTTTGTGTGTAAATATATATTTTATATGTATCAATATATGTCTATACATGGTTCATGCATATTGCAGAATATTGAAAAATGTAAGCACTAGAGTCCCATATATCAAAATATATTCTTTCATATATCACATTATATCTTTAGAAATCTGACTATAACACATGCAGCAGGAAGTCCCTTTGAATAAAGAACATTGCTCTGGAAGTATTAACCCATTGAGAACTGTACAATCAAGCTTAAGTAAGTAAAGTAAAGTCGTGACGTATTGTCAAGTATGGTGACCCATACTCGAAATTGGTGCTCTGCGTTTAACCCATCCAAGTGCACACACACAGCAGTGAGTAGTGAACAAATGCACACACACACACACCGTGAACACACACCCGGAGCAGTGGGCAGCCATGCTGCAGCGCCCGGGGAGCAGTTGGGGGTTCGGTGCCTTGCTCAAGGGCACCTCAGTCGTGGTATTGAGGGTGGAGAGAGCGCTGTACATTCACTCCCCCCACCTACAATCCCTGCCGGCCGGGGACTCGAACCCGCAACCTTTCGATTACGAGTCTGACTCTCTAACCATTAGGCCACGACTTCCCACCTTAAAGAGAGTCTCAAAGGACAGTCACACTTTGAGCTCATGAAAAACACCAAACACCAATGACTTGTACATATGGGTACAGTCATTTTAGACACTTCCAAAACTGTTGCAATAGAGATATGTTAGGACCTCTAGGGGTTAGCCGTAACAGAAAAATAAAACTGAGTTCACACCAGAGAGATGTCAAATAAAGAATTTTATTTTCTATATATGGGAATATCTTCAGGGGCAGACAAGGCCAAAACAATAAACAAAACAAACTTATTTTTGATAACTAAATAAGCTCAAACGAAAATAAAGAAAACAAAATACAGACCAACTTCCCTACCTCCCTCAACCATAAACAAAGTGAAAAATATAAGTAAATAAAATGGCGTCTAGCCCCCTACATCCCTTAATTTGGCAAATGTGTATTAACAAGAATCTTGGATTGGATTGGATTGGATTCAATGTATTGTCATTGCACATGTAACAAGGCAACGAAATGCAATAGAGAAGAAGAATACAGCACAACATGAGGAAGGAAAGGAGAAATAAATAATCCTCACACTATGCTCCTGAACAGGAGTACAGTGTGAGAACAGACAAAAAACCTCAGCATAGAGCACGGTCAATACAGGAACACTTGCAAGATAATCCAGCTCAGGCGACCAGCCATCTGGTCTGCGGCCATTACAGCGCCAACACAGATCCGTTATCAGTCTGACGGGAAGAAGCGTCAAAGGCGTTGGATGGGGGTAGGGAGGTGAATGAATATATGTATGTGTGTATGTGTAAGTTTGTGTGCCTAGAGATCCGCTGCGCTGGCACTCCAGACAAGTTGTCTCAGTCCGCAGATTGTATTGCCATGGAAACGACCTTGGCCGGAACCCAAACGCTCGACAATCACAAGGTGTTTGTTGAGGGGGGAGGGAAGAAAGAGCGTCTCTCTGCAGTATTCATCCGGGGAGTTAGATTCCAGAACAACCTTGCCAAGCTGTTCTGTTGTTTTGGGAAGCCGAAAGAGATAAGATTGTTTGGTCTTTGGGCGAAAAGCTGCCTTTTAATTTCACAATTTATTCTCATTGTCCATTCTGATCTCCTTGTCCATCAATTTTCCTTTCCAAAGCCGAGAGCTTAGCCGTGATCGAATCCATATTGCGGTTAATAGTCTCTGTCTCAGAGTTGACCGCTGCCAACTGCTTCAATCATGACGGGCAGCCTTGTGAGGTTTTGGACAGCTTTTCCCGTCTCCTGAATTCTCCGATAACAGGGTAACACCTAATCCAAACAGCAGAAACCCAGTTATCATGGTTCCGAATAGGTAGATGTCTTCAATGTCCTCCACGGAAAGAGCCGCCAGACACACGACCCGCCACCTCTCCCATGCGTCCATCGTGTAGCCAGCTGCGAAAGTCTCAGCAGGACACTTGGGTTCTCCCCATCACAAGATGGTGTCAATTGCATTAAGAGACCAGTTGATCAGATCCATAATTTCGGTTTTGTAGAATATTGCGGAGAAAGTCTCTTCAGTGTCAGACAAGGACAAGACAGGAGAGAGCAAGCAGAGGTGATAAGGGCAGGGAGGGAAGAAAAATGCGACCGCCTTCGATGAGAGCCAAACGAGAATGAAAAATATTTACAAAGTTTCAGAACATGTCAAAGCAGAATCAGAATCCAAGTCATAGTCAAAACAGGCAATGTTCAGATAAACAGGAGATATAGAATTTGATCTCAGAACAACAAACACTCAACAGATTTACTACACTCAGAATATCTCTCTCTGGCACAAAAATCCACAGGACAACAGACAATCAGAATTCTAGCAAAACATGACGCCACAAAGTCAACGAGGCTCGAAGGCAGAAGACAAGTGTTTTGGGGCAGTCCTTATAGCTGGGAAAGGTGCATAGTGGGATCAATCACCACCTCCAGCTGGTTAACAGAGGCCACACCCATCTGGAACACAAACATGTCTACACACCAGGGCCCGTATTCATGAAAAATTATAGTGCTAAGAGTTGCTCCTACTAACAAAATTCTAAGAAAATTCTTAGAAATGCGGGTGTTTCCTCTTAAAATGAAAGAAAAGATCATAGTAAAGAAAAAAGTAATTCAGAAAGCATCTTAACCCTTAAAAGAGGTCTTAAAGTCCAAAATTGTTAGGAGTACGAACAAGAACTTTTAAGGGGCTTAAGAGTTTCTTTAGCAGTGGAGAAAATGGATGAAACATGAAGAGGGAGAAGAAATGTGTTGCACACAATGCATAACAGTGAGTTAATAAGACGCTTCACATTAGATTGTGCAGGGATCATGTTTGTGACCGATCTTATTAGAGACATGTTAACATCTCCGACACCGCACTGAAATGCCATAGCGCCAGAAATGGACGTAATCACTACATTAACATATTTGGCAACTGGAAAAATGCAACTATGCAGTGATGATTTAGGTCTGTTACAGCACTTATTAGGCTATGTCTCTGTTCATTTCCTTTAAAATACGGTGTATGACAGCATGGTAAATAAAAATAACATACTGTATATAATGTGTGTGTGTGTGTGTGTATGTGTGTGAAAGAGAGAGAGAGCAAGAGTGAGTATGGTAAAACAGGAAAAATTACGCCTGTAATTTGAAAGTGAAAGCTTATAATATACCCTACTCTTAAAAGCATTCTTTTATTTCCTTCTTGACAACCAACTAATCACAGTCTTCAAAAGAATGTGTCATAGCTAGCAACAGGGTCTGCCCCGCCTCCTCACTAAGATACAAGTTTTTGTCTTTTCCTGTCATTTCTTTTTCAACCTTGACTTATACACAGAGGCATTGTCATGTCAGAATAGAAAAGGGTCATATCCGAACCGATGCTATAAAATTAGCACACAATTCCCTAGAATATCACTATATGCTTTAACATTAAGATTTGTACTTGAGGAAATTACTAAAGTAGCCAAACCTGTTCATAAAAAGGGGGTATCCAAATACTTTTGTATATATATAAAAGTATATATAATTCAACTAATAGCTCACGCTTGATTTATTGATCTTCTATTGGTCATGGCTTCAGATGATATGAATTCGTAGGTAGTTCTCTTGAAGCATCTTGGAGATGTTGCTACAGTTCTTCTGGATTTAGTCTGTGTCAGTTTGTTCTGTTTCTTCATGTCATTCCAGAAACACTGGATGATGATGAGAGCAGATCTCTGTGTGGAGCACTGGCTGTTGTCAGACTCCTTGTACAAACAAAAATCTCACTGGATTATTACAATTAATGGCAAAATTAATGTTTGGAAATGTAAACTGATATTTCCTACTGACACACTACAGCAAAATATAAAAATACTGACTTAAACCCATTTTTAGCTGGTGAAATTACTAGTGTTCTAATAATTTTGGCCACCACTGTAGGATATTTACAGGTTTACATACATTCCATTTGCATACACTCTAAAAAATGCTGGACAACCCAGTGCTGGGTAAATATTAGACAGAACACATGCTGGGTTAATTTGACCCAGCTGGTTGGGTTAAACCTTTTTTACCCAAAATCCTGGGATGTTTTAAGTCAACTATTATTTAAAAAATTACTATATTTCTGGGCTGGAAATTATAATTCACACACATAATTACTAGAGGCAACAGCAATAATCAAAAGATGAACATTTATTCATAAGAAATAATGCCAATGGAGAAAAATATAAGACAAATTGAATGTATTTGAGGGAATACAACATAATTTAAAATATTATATGGGTAATTCTAGAATTGGGGGTACATTTCGCGTCTCCCAGGTAAATCTACTGTTGTTTTTCAAAAACAAAATCTTCACTGAATCAGTTTTGAATAATAACACAAATTATATTAAGCTATCACCAAAACAATGCTTTTATGTATATTAAGGGACATTTTGTCTTGAAAATAATAACTGAAGACTGCCACTACACCTATTATTGAATGTCTTTGCCTCCTGATTCATACATTCAGCTTGAATTATCATGAAATAATTAAGTCTAATGTTTACTCTATTAAGTTTCATAAACAATTGCATAAAATTTCTTTTTTTTGTAGTATTTGTAATTTCATTAATAAATAAATATATATATATAAATATATATATTTTGTGTCTGTCCCTACGTTCTGGTCAACTCTGTTACCTCAGTTATAAAAAGACATACAAGTATTTAAAGCATTCATAGAAAAAACATGTGACTTGCACTAAGTGTTGTCATTTCCTTTGATGGGAATCTTCGGTAGGCATTGATGAATGTCTTCATTCCTTATTCTCATTAATTTGTACAAAATGGTGTATCCAATCTACTATTGGATACACCAATAGTAGATTAATTATTTGTCAAATCTGTTATTGTGATTTTGCAGTGAATCTCTCATTCACTTTTTTAAAACAATAATATGATGGAAATCCATAAAATTCTGTTTTAGACATGCCATGTGGTATCTGGTTTTTGGGGTTAGCATCTTGAACTAAAGCACAAAATGGTGGAAAATGTGAACTCTGTTATTGTCAACTATTGTCAACTTGTTAGTGGTTTAAAAAGTTTAATGACAACAGAGTTGACAATAAGTAACAAAGTCAAATGTTCCCAATTACATTTAAGTATTTTGCATTATTATTATGTTTATTTTGGATTCTGGGTCATTTTACTGTAAATTATACATTTGTTTTATATCATTACAGGCTAAAGAAATTGAATTACAGGTAAATTAAACTCTCAGCAGCAGAAAGGTAAGATCAACAGAGAGCACAGTGACACGCTGACCCTGTAAGGAAGGCAGAAAATAGACAGAGATAGATGGCACAAAAGGAAAAAATCACCACTACTCAAAATACAAGCTTGGTTTGCTCTAATGTTTATGAATACTAATATGAATGTGGCTTCAAAGTAAATCTAAAATTCTTGCAAACTGCTATTCCTTAAATCAAGAGCTCAGTCTTTTATTATGTATATAAAACACTTGCATAGTGCACATTTAAATACTAAATAAAGACATATGGCCAGAAATTGCCAATAACTGATTTGCATGCCCAAGGTGAGGGAGCAGCTATGTCGTTTTATTTTCCAGCTCTCCGGACACGTGAAGTTAATTTTCAAGTACATGAAAGACCTGCAATTCACATGCATTTTATAAAATTAAATAGTTGTTACATTTAAAATGGTTTCAGTTTCAGAATCTGTCAGAAAATGTTGCTGTTTTTGGTCCTTTAACTACAGGTGGTCAACTCTGTTTTCTGATGACAACTCTGTTACAATGTCAACTCTGTTTGTTTAAAGTTTTGCTTTAAAAACGATAATTATGTGTTTTATTGTTAACAAGTTGATCAGAAGCGTATTAGCCTAAATAGTACTACTACTACATGAAATTTTAAAGAATTTCATTAATTTTTAAAGTAAAGTAAAGTAAAGTAAAGTCGTGACGTATTGTCAAGTATGGTGACCCATACTCGAAATTGGTGCTCTGCGTTTAACCCATCCAAGTGCACACACACAGCAGTGAGTAGTGAACAAATGCACACACACACACACACACACACCGTGAACACACACCCGGAGCAGTGGGCAGCCATGCTGCGGCGCCCGGGGAGCAGTTGGGGGTTCGGTGCCTTGCTCAAGGGAACCTCAGTCGTGGTATTGAGGGTGGAGAGAGCGCTGGACATTCACTCCACCCACCTACAATCCCTGCCGGCCCGAGACTCGAACCCGCAACCTTTCGATTACGAGTCCGACTCTCTAACCATTAGGCCACGACTGCCCACGACTTTCTCTAAAGCTATGTTTAGAGAAAATGCACATCATGTTGGCAACTTTTCAGTTAAACGTGTTGATATTTTTACTCTAAAACAAAAAGTCTATATATTTTTAGGTTTAAAGTTGAATTAATGGATAGACAGATGTTCTTCTAGGGAAGACAGGCTTTTAAATTGTGTTACATTTGTTAACTGTATATGTTTGACCCAATTTGTCACAACAGAGTTGACAGATTATTCTGTTAGTACATTGATTTTCAGAATAAATATTTTAAATCTTACAAGTTTAAGATCAGCAAATATAGAAAATATTAAATTTAAAGTGTGTTCTATGAAAATAAAAAAGCTTAAAAAAAAAAAAAAAATTGTTTTTGTTTTCTTTCTCAACTTGAAATGTACCCACATTTCTGGAATGAGCCATATATATTTTAACTCATTTAAAATGGTAGAAAAAAATAAATAAACCAGTATTTTTAAAAAATGACCCAGCAGCTTAGTTACAGAAAAACTACCCAGCAACTGGGTTAAAATATATATATTTGTGTGTGTGTGTGTGTGTGTGTGTTGCACATGCATATATATTAAAAATAACCCAATAAAACAAGTTGGCCTAAAAAGTTGAAACTACCATTTGGGTTAAATAACCCAGCATTTTTTAGAGCGCAGAATACCCAGCACCTGGGTAAAAATATTAAAAACAACCCAAAAAAATGGCCCAACTCTCACGGTTCTATGTAGAAAGGACTCGCACAAAGATGAAGATGAAAAAAAGTAAAAGTCCTTTAATAATCCACATAAAGGTAATCCATGTCAGGTACACGCAGAGGTAATGTAGACGAGACTGGAAAAAAAAACACTGAACTGAATACAACTTATATGGGATAGTATATGAGGATAATTGACAAGACACACCTGAACATTATGACACAATTAAGGGGAGACAGAAACTGGGTCAAGGAACACAAGGGATGAAATGAAAACAAAACAAAAGTCCATGACGTGTGACAGTTTGCCCCCCTAGGTAGGTAGGACCCTGCGTCGTAGAGAAGGAAGGAAAGAGCGGAGGGATGGCACAAGGGTTGGCACAAACAGGCAGGAGGAGGTTCAGCAAGAGGCCAGATGAACTGGATGAGGACGACCAACAGAGTCCAAGGTGGTGATGGGAGGATCCAGGGAGAAGACAGGATGAGCCAGGGTGGACCAGATGGAGGGAGGAGCCAGAAGGGACTTGGAGCAGGAGGAGCCAGGCGGGACCCAGGCTGCAGTCATGATGGCGAACCACAGTGGAGCCGACGGAGGCAGGAGCCATGGCAGAGGAAGGGCTGACAGCTCCAGGGAGCCGATCGATGGTGGCGGAGCAGGTGGTATTGGAGCCCGAGGCGGAGACGGAGAGCCGATGAGCCAGGGTGACGGGGAAGATCTGGAGGGCCAAGGCGGAGCAGATGGCTCCGGCGACCGAGGTGGAGGCAGGATCCGGAAGGCCGCGATGAAGCCGGAGCAACAGAGAACCGAGGAGGAGCCAAAGGGCAGGAGGAGCCTGACAGAGCCAGAGGGATGGGGGGACGAGGCGCAGTCAGAGGAGTGGAGTCCCGAGGCGGTGGATGGTAGACGACAGACCAAGGGATGAGGGAGCCCGGCGGAGCTGGTGGACTGACGTGTCACGGCAGAAAGGAGGAAGCTAGGAGCCATGGTGGAGCCGCTGGGTTGAAGGGCCGAGGCAGAGTTCGGAGATGGAGACAAGGGATCCTCCAGCCACGGCGCCGATGGAGACTGGCAGACCCACGGCGATCCCACCGCACAGATGGTGGGCTGAGGGTGAGCAGAGGGGCTACCAGGAGACAGCGGTGGCAGAGCTGAATCAGGGATGACAGGAGGAAGCAGGACAGGGAAGGTTCCTGACAGGTAGAGGGTTCACGGATGGTATGTGCCGCCCACACACACCACATCGCGACTCCCAACACTGGGAGCACGGCGGACAGGGGAAGGACCTCTGTAATCATTTTCGGATAGGCAGATAGTTCAGACGAAGGTAGGGGAAGAGGGGGCATGTCTGCATAAATATTCATATTTGATTCCACTGAGCTCGGCTTACCCTCAGCCATGGTGCAGTGGGCAGAGCCTTCCACGCTCTCACTGTCCATTAGGCTCTCCCCCATGCTGAGCTCTGTAGCCGGCTCTCACACCTGGTCTGATGTCACAGGCTCGGGCTCCGGGGTGATCCTCGGCTCTGTCGCTCTCTTAGACGATGGCTCATCAGTCGCAGCGGGCTCTGGCTCTCTGTCAGCGGTGGGCTCAGGCTTTGGCTCCGCGCAGCGGGGTGATGGTGGGCTGGGGTCTGGGTCCAGAGTGAGACTGGTGTCATCGTCCGAGATATCCACAGTGAGTGTCCATTTACAGGACACCAGCACACACTCGATGAAGGCGGCAAGGCTCTCTCGAGGACCTTCCCCGGTCAACTGTGAAACACAGTGTTTCTTTGCGGCCCGGGGAAACACTCCAAATTGAGAAACTATCGGAGAAACATAGTCAAAATAAAAAACTGGATGACAAGTAATTTCTTAATGCTAAATTCTGAAAAAACAGAGCTGTTAATTATTGGACCTAAAACACCCTCATGTAACTTAGAACACTGTCTAACACTTGATGGCTGCTCTGTAAATTTTTCGTTATCAGTTAGGAACCTATGTGTGCTATTTGATAGCAATCTCTGCTTTGACAGCCACGTTTCTAACATTTGTAAAACTGTAAATTGAGACGAGACCTATGTTCTCAAAGTCAAATGCAGAAATGTTAATTCACGCATTTATGACCTCAAGGTTAGATTATTATAATGCTTTATTGGGTGGTTGTTCTGCACGCTTAAGAAACAAACTCCAGATGGTCCAAAATGCAGCAGCTAGAGTCCTTACTAGAACCAGGAAGTATGACCACATTAGCCCGGTTCTGTCAACACTACAATGGCTCCCTATTAAACATCGTATAGATTTTAAAATCTTGTTAATTACTTATAAAGCCCTGAATGGTTTAGCTCCTCAGTACTTGAGCAAGCTCTTATCGCATTATAGTCCTCCACGTCCACTGCATTCTCAAAACTCTGGCCATCTCATAATACCTAGAATATCAAAATCAACTGCGATCCTTTTCCTAGTTAGCGCCCAAACTCTGGAACAATCTACCAACACTGTTCAGGAGGCAGACATACTCTGTCAGTTTAAATCTAGATTAAAGACCCATCTCTTTAACCTGGCGTACACATAACACACTAATACGCTTCTAATATTCAAATTTGTTAAAGGATTGTTAGGCTGGATTAATTAGGTCAACCAGAACCGGGAACACTTCCCATAACAACTGATGTACTTGTTACATTGTAAGAAGAATGGCTAATATTAGTCTGTTTCTTTCTTATTACAAGATCACCGTAGCCACCCGATCCAGTCTGTATCCAGATCAGATGGTCACTGCAGTCGCCCAGATCCAGTCCGTATCTAGAGCAGATGGTGGATCAGCACCTAGAGATGACCTCTACAGTCCTGAACATCAGCGGAGATCAGGACACCTAGATGAGCCCCAGAGACAGATCCCCAGTGAAGACCTCATCACCTAGACGGCCATCGGGACAAGACCTCGGGAACCAGTGAGTCCTTTATACAATCTGACTTTGCTGCAGTTGGAATTGAACTGCTGGTTGGTCTGGCCAGAGGAGAACTATATAAATAAAGGTGACTTGACTTGACTGTCCAGGGGTGTGTGTAGTTCGCAAGAAACACATTCATAGCAAAAGGGAAAAACTTTCAAAAACAAATACAAGGAAAACGGTGCTATTACTTTATATAGGTCCGGTCTTCTGTCACAGTTCTGTGTAGAAAGGACTCGCACGAAGATGAAGATGAAAGTAAAAGTCTTTTAATAATCCACATAAGGAAAATCCATATCAGGTAGGCAGCGCGCGTACATGCACACAGAGGTAATGTAGACAAGACCGGACAAAGAAACACTGAACTGAATACAACTTATATGGGAAGGTAAATGAGGATAATTGACAAGACACACCTGAACATATATGACACAATTAAGGGGAGACAGAAACTGGGTCAAGGAACACGAGAGATGAAATGAAAACAAACACAAAAACCCATGAAGTGTGACACCAACAGGCTGAACCCAGCATTTGGGTAAAAAATAAATAAATAAATAACCCAGCATTTTTTAGAGTGTATGAATTGAGTTTCCTCTATATTTAACCTCAAATCTATTTAACAAACAACTTAAATATTGATGATCTTTCATTTGTCTTTTTTTTTTTTAACGTTACCTGCAGAGCTCAAATGATATTAAAAAAATATATAATAATCTTCAATATCATCAAATGACATCTACTGGGGTAAATTCAATACATGCATGCACCTCTTCCCAATGGACTGGGAATGTTTGTTTCATATCAGTCTGTACTTGTTCATTTTGAGAAATGCTGCAATACTTGACATTTGAAATAAGTACCATATAAAGTATATACAGGCCTTTCCAATTTGATCGATTTTCATTTTCACAAATATACACTCTACTGATGGACCCACACAGATTAAGAAAGCAAGATTATGCAAACCTATATGCATCTCACTCAAATTAATAAAACTCAGTGTGTGTGTGTGTGTGTGTGTGATCTTGTTGAGCATATGCTGTGAGAGCAGCTAAGCCATCTGGCTCAGAGTCAAGCATTTCCAGCAACGGCAGACTTACTACCTGACTGAGAAGGGAGCGTTATTCCCCTGGCAAGGAGGCCACAAATGGAGAAATATTATTGAAATTATTATCTGCATGGAGACTCAGATTTGGGCTGACATTTCAGCAGCAGCGCAGGGTAATCCGAGGGGTTGTTCAGGAAGAGACGGGGCGGGGGTTTGATGCTAAGACCAGTTCTGATGATTAATGAAGCTGGAGCTACTCATAGACCTGACACACCTCCACCCAGACCCAGGGGCCAACACACATATGCGAACAGGAGAGAGAGAGAGAGAGAGAAAGAGAGAGAGAGATGATGGGAGAAAAAAAAAAAACAGTAAGTGGAATTCAGAGAGTTCCAGTGGAAAGGGGAAATACAGCCAAAGAGAATTAATGTAGTCTTAGCCTCAAATTGCCTATAAACGGACCACAGACTATATTCACTCACTGATCATCTGATGCATATTACTTGCAAAACTAGAAAGCACTTTTTCAGTCTGGCAAGCTTTAATCTGATTGGCTGGCTTTATGCAAATTCCAAGAGTAAAGTCACGTAGGAGTGTGAAAACAAAATTTGTTTAAAGTTGTTCTGTTCTGTTTTGGTTTGGTTTTCTCACAACTAAAAGCAAAGTTGTGTTTACAAGGTGCTGGGCTGACACAATGAGTATTTGTGAGGAAGACCTAACTTCTTAATTGACAAAGATTTCCAGGTTACGAATCAAATCTTTGATACTCAAATTCGCATTTGCATTCAGTTGTAAGCAAACTAGAAATTGCTTTCTAATTGAGTCAATCCATATTTTGTATATTGCATTTCACACTTTTTTTTTTTCAAAGTAGTTTTACAAACATTCATAATGTTAATGTTTACAATCCTGTAATGACTTGTATTTGGCAACAACATAACTGATAAATCAGTTGAGATTTGCTATGTAGTATTGCTTTATGTGTGTGTACTGCATGGCAGGTAAAGTTGGATTTAATAATAGTTGACAGTTAAAGCTACCAATTAGTTTTGTGGTGATACTTAATTATATTTAAGGTTACTTGAAAGTCATGCTATAATACCTATATATAATATATAATGCGTAATCTCTTTAGTCTCTTAGTTATCAAGCAAAAGGCAAGAAATGTGGCAAGAAATGAAAAACATTTGATGAGGAGAGCTGTGTCTTGTATTATCTGTAATATTGTCCAAATGATGCCTGTATATTGTTGGGTCTGAGTACACCTTGTCAAGTTTTAAACCACTCTAGTTTAAGTGGGAGAACATTATTAATGTCTCTAAGTAGCCATGCAACACTCGTGTTACAACGGCTCACAACTGCAACATGAATGAGTGCCAGAAATGTAAAGGAGAAACAGAGCATCAAAGAGTAAAAGAAAGAAAGAGATGATGCTCAGATCTATAAGAGCACTTTCTCACTCTCACTCATGTATTATCAAACTGATCAGTCAGAGACTTCTGTATGACTAGGGAGAATCATGACATTCTGTTGTGGTAAACTGTGGACACAGGATTCAAATTCTGTACCTTTACTACAGATCCCTCTCTCCCTCCACTAGAGGACAGTAAACAGAACTTGACTGGAGCTGTTGAACATTAACAAGACTAATCATCTGAACTGACTACATGCTTTCCTGTGTGAGATGCATGTATATCATATTATACAGTACAATTAATCAGTTAGCAGCAATAACGCTGATTGGCTACCTGGACAGAATGATGATACATATGGACAAACTGTGGAAGTTAAACATTTTATAATAAAAATTGACTCCAGTGTGCTACTGTAACATCCAATATTATTTAAGGATTCCCTTTTCTCGGACCTCAGACCAGGTTAAACATAGTTAATAAATTAATATTTATTAATAAATAAATAAATAAACATCATCACAACTGTATCCCAATCACTATTGGTGAAAATCAATTGCTGTTTGAAAACCTTTTTTTTTTTAGATTGTGATGTACAGTATTTCCCATAGTCATCATTAACACAGATGCTTCATTTAAAGTGTGAGAAATAATTAATAAAAACAGGGGATAATCACAAGAGCACAGCAGCACACAGTTGTGCAATAACAGACAGGATCTTAAAATAATAAAATTATTTGTTTACACCATGGGTTATTTTTTCTTTCCTCATTCTTTTTTCCCTTTTATCATTATTATTATTATTATTATTATTATTATTTTCTTCTCTCCTTCTTTACAAGAGTGGCCCAAGCATGATTAATTGCAAGCTTACAGGTTTTTCATCTTCAAGAGTAAATCAACTGCTCTGAAGTGCTAACTTGCTCAAATCTAAACTAATTTTAGGCCAAGATATTAAAATATAATCCATCTTCTTCTTCCACGGGGAGAGCTAATTAGAACATGTGACTGGCATAAGGGAGAGGAGGAATAGGAACTCTGGGATTAGAGATATAGAGAGAAAAGCACAGCCTCACTGTAATATTGCTGTATATCCATGAGCATAGCGTATAAATCACAAATATTAAACAGCCTGCACACAACTCCATGGGAATTTGAATAATGTGACTCGCAATAGGACTAACCAACACAATGTTTAACATAGGCTCAAGTTATCAATATACACAGCAAAGCACTGAATAATAGAAAAACTCTGAGATGGTCATAAGCAAATTGTCTGTATCTAAAAAAGTAGCTGTTTTCCCTAATATTTATATAAATAAAATGTATCTCTCTCTCTCTCTCTCTCTCTCTCTCTCTCTCTCTCTCTCTCTCTCTCTCGCTCTCTCTGTCTCTCTCTCTCTCTCTCTCTCAATTCAATTCAATTCAATTCAAATAGCTTTACTGGCATGACAAAAATACATTTTGTATTTCCAAAGCATTGAGACAACAAAGAAAATGGTTTAGAACATCTGAACATTTACATTATAACTTCTTAACATTTATTTAAATATATAATAAACTAATGTTATATAGCTAATATGGAAATGTCATATATACACACAGATAGGTATAGGGAAAAAAATACAGAAGTAATGTAGCAACTACTGGACATTTAATTGTAACATTATGTACATGTGTAACAGTATTTTAGTTGTGTGAGAGTGTGTCTATTGTTTGTTTCTTGATTGTGTTTGTCCCAACCTGGTCTCATAAAAATATGTACCTCTGTGCACTCTCTGTGCGACAACGTTTTACATACCTTACTGCCAGTGTTGGGGGTAACGCATTACAAGTAACGCGAGTTACATAATAATAATAATAATATTCCTTTTTTCAAGTAACTAGTAAAGTAACGCATTACTTTTTAATTTACAAGAAAATATCTGAGTTACTTTTTCAAAAAAGTAACGCCAGTTACTTTTTTCCCATTTATTGACTGACAGTGCGCTGTGTGAACATGCTGTTACTATAGTTCTAAATGTGAATGTGCATGAATTCATCCCACTCGCAAAAAAACTGATTTAGTATTCATCAAAATGAATTAAAACAGTGAAATGCAAACTCAGAATATGACGCAAACTGCAATAATTAAATATGTTAAACAACACAAATGCATCTAATCCAATTTTATTAACCAATGGCTTTGCTGCTGACCTTTGATGATCCAGTTCAAACATACTAATAAGCAAAAATTACTTTAGATAAACTAACAATTGTGCTTCATTGTTTTTTTATTGCCGAAGAGTGTTAAACCTTCTTATCCTGAGTTTTACTTTACAGACGTGAATTTACTTTTCCTTCACAAGATACAGGGCTTTTACATTTGTATTAATCTAATTTCTTGTATTAAAAACAATCAAACCCTGCTCATATTGAAAAAGTAATGCAAAAGTAATGTAACGCATTACTTTCCATAAAAAGTAGCTAAGTAACATAATTAGTTACTTTTTTAG
Organism: Barbus barbus; assembly: GCF_936440315.1. Taxonomy (NCBI): domain Eukaryota; kingdom Metazoa; phylum Chordata; class Actinopteri; order Cypriniformes; family Cyprinidae; genus Barbus; species Barbus barbus. The sequence goes on from NC_136738.1 coordinate 10,902,952, forward strand.
GGAGTAACGCAATATTGTAATGCATTACTTTTAAAAGTAAATTCCCCAACACTGCTTACTGCACGTTTCGCCGCAGTTTCAAAGAGAAATGTCCACTGAGTGGTGCTAAAACACAGGTTAAATACGTGAACCCTGTCACATTTTTATTATGTTGATATAGGTACATATTGCCGTGTTTTTATTATGTTGATATAGGTATGTATTGCCGTGTTTTTATGATGGTGCTACAGGTAGTACCGCGGCAGTTCCGAATTCAAATATACGGAGTCTGTCCCTGAAAGTTAATGCTCTATCATGTTGGAAATATGCCCTACACCACACCCAACCCTAAACCTACCCGATAGTGTTAACAAATGCAAAACTGGTATAAAAACGCATTTTTTGTTGATGCAACTGTGCTATTTCAACTTCCTTTTATACAGATTTGAACTGTTTTGTCGAACCGTAGTTACACGGGATTCGACCCAGAGCTCCTCGTCTCCTAAGTACAGCTCCGTACTCCGTGAGCTACTGAACAAACTTAACATCTATGGAAACCCATAGATACGAGGCTGGATGTGTGCGATGCTAACATTCAAAAGCATCAATTTTCAAATCTCCATCAATAAAATCTCTAATATGTAGTTATTGGTACGTATTTCGTGTCTCGCTAAAAAGTGCACCAAGGTACGTAAATGCCATGAGACTAGGTTTGTTTGTCCTTCAGGTGATGGCACAATGCTACGAATTTTGCAGCAATAATTGCACATTTGGCTTTTTCGCCAAGAATGACACAAAGTTTTTCGGTTGGGCTACAAATGTTAAATGGGGGAAATATATGATTAATTTTGGGGTAAAAGTGGTCTCTAATGTTTTGGTATTTTTATCAATCTGTGAGGAAGTGCAGCTCTGTTTCGATTTCTCCCAGACTGTAGTGGGAGCAGATTCTCTCCTCAAGGGAGAGCCATATCTGTCTGCGCCGACCCGTCTTTACGGCCAGACTGTGCTTGCTGAGTCTGTACATCGTCAATGTTTTCACATCAGTCACTGTGGTCAGGTAGTTTGCCATGGTGTACTCTCGATTTAGTGCCGAATAACATTATAATTTGTGTTGGGTTTTAATGGTGTTTGTCCAGTGGGTGATGTACTTGTGTTTCTCTTTGTTGATGATCTGTGTGGGCCGAATGGTTGAGAGTGTGTGTAAGTCCTGAGGCTGGCTGATCTCTGTCAGTCTTAGCACCAGCTGAAGGAGGGGACTCTTCGCAAGGTTCAGCGCTTTATGTTTCAGGGCTTTATAATGGTATGTGCTGGGGTCACTTGTCTTTAGGTGTTTCCAGAATTTCAGGGCTCTTTTTTGGATGTTTAGAAGGAGAGGGGCCTAATTCTGCCCTGCATCTGTTATTTGGTGTTTTTCTTTGGCCTTTGAGTATTCTTTTACAGAATTCTAAATGCAGATTTTCAATAGGATGTTTTTCCCAGTTTAAAAAATAAAATTTTATTGGTGGACCCCATACTTCACTGCTATATAATACGATAGGTTCAATTACTGATTTGAAAATTTTGAGCCATATTTGGATTGGGATGTCGATTTTAACTGATCTTTTTATTGCATAGACAGCCCTTTGAGCTTTCTATTTGAGCTCCTTCACAGCCAAAGTAAAGTTACCTGTTGAGGTGATTTATGGGCTGAGGTAAGTGTATGTCTTTGTGGTTTCAGTGGTTCCGTGTGATAGTGTGAATGTGTGTGTTGGTTCCTGAGATCTGGAGCATTTCTGGAAGATCGTGACTTTAGTTTTTGGGGGTTGACTGTCAGGGCCCAGGTCTGACAGTAATCTCCCAGCAGATTCAGGCTGTCCTGAAGTCCCTCTTTAGTGGGTGACAGGAGAACCAGGTCATCTGTGTAAAGAAGACACTTTATTTCTGTGTCATGTAGAGTGAGACCTTGAATGGTAGCATGTTCTAAAGCAATGGCTAATTGGTTTATATAAATGTTGAAGAGGGTGGGGCTTAAACTGCATCCCCGTCTCACTCCACGTCTCTGGGGGAAAATTAAGTTCTTTGGTTTCCAGTTTTAACAGCACATTTGGCTGATTGTGTACATGGATTTGATCAAATCATAGAATTTTCCCCCATTAAACTGTCAATAAGTTTTAGGTATAATCCTTGTTTAAGATTGAGTCAAATGCTTTCTTGAAATCAACAAAACAGGCAAAATTTGACTTTTGTTTTGATTTACATATTTATCAATTAGTGTTTTTAGTGTAAAAATGTGATCAGAAGTTCGACATTTTGGAAGGAATCCATTCTGACATTTACTCAAGGCATTGTGTTTCATAAGGAAGTCTAAAAGTCTTTGTCACAGATGCCTCAGTAGTTGTTGGGGTCTAGTTTGTTTCCGTTGTAAATGGGGCCGATGAGGCCCTGGTTCCAGATCTCAGGGAAGAACCCTGCACACAGAACATCATTGAAGAGTTTCAGGATGACCAGTTTGAAGTTTTGCTCTGTGTGTTTCAGCATCTCTTTCAGGATGCCGTCAACACCACAGGCTTTCTTGGTCTCAAGGCCTTGCAATTTATCTTCCAATTCTTTCATTGTTATTGGGGAATCTAAGGGGTTTTGCTTTCATTGATCTTTCTAAATTTTCTAGTTTTTTAATTAATTAATTTTGATCAGAATTTTGAATTTCATTTGCGCTATATAATTCTTGGAAATGGTTTTTCCATGACTCCTCATCTTGGATTGCCAGAACTTCTTGATTTGATTTGTATAACAATTTCCATTTATCCCAGAATTTGTGAGAATTTATTGATTTTTCGATCTCTTCAAACAGGTTTTACAAAAAAATTGTGTGTGGCTTTATATAGTTTTAGTGACTCACAATATCAAAGACAGAGGTCCTAATTTTCTGTGTTTTTGATTAGATAAATTTCTGAGGCTTTTTCTCAGAGCCTGTCAAAATCAAACCATTTGTCAGTATCTAAATGTTTTTTTTTTCTTTGATTTAACAAATGTCAAATTACTTTTTTGTGCTCTTTTGTAGAATATGTTATTTAGATCTTTAACTTCCTGATTGATGCCAGATTGATTTTTAGGATATACCTTCATTTGAAAAGAATGCAAGAGGGACTTTATTTCTGAAGATTCAATAGCATTAATGGTACTGTTAATTAGTGGTACTGTTTTCTGTCCATTTGAATGACATAATTGTGTGCATTTGATATGGAGTCCTAATTGGTTTAGGTAATGTTTCAGATTGCTTTATATAGAGGGTGATTTGGCTGTGGTCTGAGAAAGGTTTAAAGGGTTTGACTGTGAAAGCACTCAAAGCAGAAAGATAGAGATCTGTGATTGCATAATCTACTGTGCTGCTACGAAGAGCTGAGCTGTAGGTGAACTGACCGAGTGAGTCGCCTCGCAGTCTTCCATTGACAATGTACAGAGCCAGATTCTGACAGAGCTGCAGCAACTGCTTTCCGTGAGAGTTCACTGCCGGATCACAGTTCTGTCTGGGGGGTTGGGAAGGAAAAAATGTGTTATTGCCAGTAATGAATCTGGTGCCTTGTGATTCTATGAAATCTAATTTGTCACCGGTTCCAGAATTGAAGTCACCCATAAACAGCACATTTCCCTGGGCCTGGAAATGGCTGATTTCTTGCTCTTGTTACGGATTGTGGTTGTAGACAAGAGAACAAACGGTCAGGAGAACGAAGTAGCATCAACTCACTTAAAGCTGCATATCTTGGGCAAACACCTAAATCAGGGGTGACGTATTTCTGGGATGATGGACTGCTGATGCGCAGATGGAAACCAGACATTGATGATGAGAATTGTCAGGAGGTACAGCAGATAGTTTTGCTTGTTGGCTATCGCACGCATGTGTTAAAACTGGCTCATGAACACGTAATGTCCGGTCACCTGGGCGTGACAAAGACATTCTATCGTATTTCCAAATACTTCTACTGGCCTGGTATAAAATCAGCTGTGTCTATTTTTTGTAAAGCTTGCAAAGTTTGTCAACTCGCAGGAAAGCCGAACTAGAGAGTTCCTGTTGCTCCACTTAATCCAATATCTGTCATGAGTGAGCCATTTGAACGACTGGTCATTGATTGTGTTGGCCCGTTGCCGAAGACCAATGCAGGACATCAATATAGTAACTATTATGTGTGCTGCAACACGCTTTCCTGATGCAATTCCTTTACGTAATCTGAAAGCCAAAGCAGTCGTGAAAGAACTGATTAAGTTCTGTTCTACTTTTGGCTTGCCAAAGATAATTCAGACAGACCGTGGCACAAATTTTACGTCAAAAATGTTTGACCAAATTTTGAAGGAGCTTGGGATAAATCACCAGCTATCCAGTGCTTACCATCCAGAGTCGCAGGGTGTGATTGAGAGGTTCCATCAAACTCTGAAAACGATGCTGCGAAGTTACTGTGTTGAGACAGGAAAAGACTGGGACTAGGGTCTTCCCTTTCTTCTCTTTGCTGTAAAAGAGACGGTGCAAGAGTCGCTGGGATTTAGTCCAACGGAGCTTGTCTTCGGTCATGTTGAGCGAGGACCATTAAAGTTGTTGAGTGAACAACTGCTGACTGAACATCCGACCGCTATGACTATCCCTGACTATATTCAGTCTCTCCGTCAGAGACTACAATGCGCTCGTGAGGTGGCGGCACAACACCTTGTAACAGTACAGGGCAAGATGAAAGCACGTTATGACAAGAAGTCTGTTGTCAGGTCTTTCCAGCCTGGCGATTCTGTTCTGGCTTTGTTACCCACCCCTGGTTCTGTGTTCCAGGCGAAGTTTACTGGTCCCTATATCGTTAAAAAGAAAGTGAGTAATACAAATTACATTATTGACACACCTGACCGTAGGCGTAAAAGCAGAGTGTGCCACATCAATATGCTAAAAAAGTATGTGACTACACAGTGTAAAAGTGAACCAGAATGTGACAAAGTTACAAGTGAAGAAGAGTGTGAGAAGGGGAGTGTACATACTTCTACTGTTGCTATGGTTACTAGCTACACCATGGAAGAAGATGGATTGTGTAACCGAGATGTTCAAGTTTCCTCTACACGTTTACAGAATTCTGTTATTCTAAGCAATTTGAAGAATTTCCTTGCTTATCTTGATGAAAGTCAAAGTAAAGAACTGACTGAATTGCTGTATGAATTTCCTAATCTGTTTTCAGATGTCCCCGGAAAAACGACAATTTGTTCCCAAGACATTGAGGTTGGAGATGCATCCCCAATTAAACAGCATCCCTATCGAGTTAATCCACAAAAGCGTGATATAATGAAGGCTGAAGTGGAGTATATGGTGAAGTATGGATTTGCTGTGCCTAGTCAAAGTCCCTGGAGTTCACCCTGCTTACTGGTGCCAAAACCTGATTCCACCTATCGCTTCTGCACTGATTATCGTGAAGTTAACAATATAACTAAGGCTGATTCTTTTCCGCTTCCTAAGATGGAAGATTGTGTGGATAGGGTGGGTAACGCTAAGTATGTAATGAAGCTAGATCTTCTGAAAGGATACTGGCAGGTGCCTTTGACTTCAGAAATATCAGCTTTTGTTACTCCAGATAGGTTGCTGCAATATTCTGTCTTGGCTTTCGGGATGCGGAATGCTCCCGCCACATTCCAGCGTTTGATGAATACCGTGTTGGCAGATGTGAAGGATTGTGAGGTATACTTGGATGACGTGGTTATCCATTCACTTACCTGGACAGAACATATATCCTGCCTCAAGGAGGTATTTTAGCGTTTGGCTGATGCCTCATTGACCTTGAACCTTGCCAAGTGTGAGTTTGCGAAGGGAAAGATCACCTATCTGGGTAAGCAAGTTGGCCAGGGGATGGTCAAACCTGTTGAAGCCAAAATAACAGCTATACTTGAGTACCCTGTTGCCTTTAATAAACGAGAGCTGTGACGGTTCCTAGGAATGTGTGGATACTACCGTGCTTTCTGCCCAAACTTTTCCTCTGTTGTGTCACCACTAACTGATTTGTTAAAGACTGCAAAAAGATTTATCTGGACACCCAGTTGTGGACATGCTTTTAATGCTGCGAAAGATTTACTCTGTAGTACACCCATACTCAAAGCTCCTCAATTTGATGCCCCATTCAATTTGCAAATTGATGCCTCAGCCACAGGAGCGGGTGCGGTCCTGCTGCAGGAGGATCAATTCGGTGTAGAGCATCCGGTCTCTTATTTCTCTAAAAAGTTCTCCAAGTGCCAGCAGAACTACAGTGTTATTGAGAAGGAGGCATTGGCAATGTTGATGGCACTACAACACTTTGAGGTATACATAGGTGGTAGTGTGGCCCCTATAATCGTGTACACAGACGATAATCCGCTAATTTTTCTTGAACGCATGTCTAACTCAAATCAACGACTTATGCGGTGGTCTCTTGCTATTCAAGAATTCAATCTTGACATTCGCTACAAAAGAGGCTCTGAAAATGTCGTTGCTGACGCATTGTCCAGATCTTAAATTCCTATGTAGTTGATTGTTGTCATGACAATATGTGAGTGTTAGTGAATCAGTGATTGTTTATTATAAACAACCTTTGTTGTTTATGATTTTTATGGTGGGGGTGTTACGTCCCATGACGTAAATGTTGTGTATGTTGGGAGATTGTCACATGTTTTTCTCTCCTCCCTCTTTCTCTCTCTATCTCTCTGCTAAGCAGCTCTCCAAATCATCCGCAGCTGATTGCAATTAGCGGCAACGTGGTTTCCCTGTTACACAGTGTGCAACGGATATAAAGGAGCAGAGAGACACAGCTCGGGAGGAGTCCCTTATCCGCTATCCCAGAGACGTTATTTGTTTAGCTGCTCTTGAGCAATCTGTGATTTGTAAACTTACCAAGTGTGGTTACAACAACGTTACTGTTGAGACTGTGTGAGTCTAGTTTGGTGATACCGTGTAGGGAGTTGGGCGCCGATTTGTTTGGGTTTATCCTCTTCCAAACTTTTCTCTGTTTTTCTTTAGTCAGGGAGAGAGGTAAGATTGTCTTTTATTTTGTTTTTCTTTTGTTAGGGAAGTTATTTTGTTATAACCTTTAGAAAGATTGTTTTGTTTGTTATTTTGGCATTTGCTCTCTCCTGACGACTTGGTTATTTAAGTTAATTATCTACTTTGATATTGTATATTTTCAATATGTATTATTTTTGGTTTATTAAATCAAATTCAAATTCAAATATTATTTGTCACATACATATACATACGTAGTACGACATGTAGTGAAATGTATTGTACGACTGTCCAACAAATTGTCCAACAAAATTAAGAAAAACCTCAAGTTTACAAAAATACAATAGAAAAAGTACAGTAAACATATATACAGAAATAAACTAGCAATAAAATAAAATAACAAATAGATATGAGAATAAAAATAGATATGAGGAATAAAAAATAGAATGATTCTATATAGATTCTATAAAAAGTAAAGTGTATGTCAGTGATAAAGTGTCCGTGTGCTGTGCAGTGCAGTAAAGTGTATAAGTGAGTAAAAGGAATACTAAAGACAAAGACAAATGGTATGTAAGTCCCACTCATTTATCCTTACGTAACCTTCTACAAATTAGTGCAGATTGTACTTGAAAAATGTGCAAAGTGGAAGTGTGGGGTGATGTGATTATAGTGGAGAGTGGTTAAGACGCCGAATGGCCTGCGGGAAGAAGCTCCTCCTCATTCTCTCTGTGTTCACCTTCATGGAGCGGAAGCGTCTCCCTGAACGCAGCAGAGAAAAGAGTCCATTGTTGGGATGGCTGAGGTCCTTCACTATCTTCCTGGCCCTGGTCAGGCACCGCTTGCTGTAGATGTCCTGCAGGTCAGGGAGCTCGGTGTGGATGGTACGTTCCGCTGAACGCACCACCCTCTGGAGGGCTCGTCTGTCCTGCATAGTGCAGTTCCCGAACCAGGAAGTGATGCTGCCCGTCAGGACGCTCTCGATGGTGCAGGTGTAAAAAGTCTTAAGCACCCGAGAGGGAAGTCTAAAGTCCTTTAAGCGTCTCAGATGGTACAGACGCTGCCTGGCCTTCTTCACCAGGGTGCTGGTATGACAGGACCAAGTCAAGTCCTGCGTGATGTGAACACCCAGGTATCTGAAGCTGTCCACTCTCTCCACTGGAGTCCCGTTGATCGTGATCGGCTGGTATGACCGCTCCTGCTTCGTACTGAAGTCCACTATCAGCTCCTTAGTTTTGCTGATGTTCAGGTGTAGACTATTCACCTGGCACCAACTCTCCAGGTTCTTAATCTCCTGTATGTAGGCCGTCTCGTCGTTGTCTGAGATCAGGCCCAACACAACAGTGTCATCAGCAAACTTGATGATGGTGGTGGAGTTGGAAGTGGCCACGCAGTCATAAGTGTACAGTGAGTACAGCAGGGGGCTCAGAACACAACCTTGAGGGGCTCCAGTGCTTAGGGTGATGGAGGATGAGGTGTGTTTACCCATCCGTACGGCTTGCTGTCTGTCCTTCAGGAAGCTGGAGATCCATTGGCACAAGGATGTGCTGAGACCAAGGACCTCCAACTTGGAGGTGAGTGTGGAGGGAATTATGGTGTTAAACGCTGAACTGTAGTCCACAAACAGCATTTTTACATAATTCCCTTTTCTGCAGTCCAGGTGACTTGTTGTGTGGAGGAGGTGTGAGATGGCATCCTCCGTGGAGCGGTTATGTCTGTATGCAAACTGTAGTGGATCCAGTGTGTCTGGTAGTGATGCAATGATGAAGTCTCTGACCAGTCTCTCAAAGCACTTCATCACCACTGATGTGAGGGCTACAGGGCGATAGTCGTTTAGGCAGGTGGGCTGCGGTTTCTTGGGGACAGGAACAATGGTGGACTGCTTAAAGCATGAGGGGACTATGGACTGTTCCAGGGAGAGGTTGAAGATCTCGGTGAACACCGGTGCTAGCTGGTCAGCGCAGGCCTTCAGAACCCGACCTGTGATGCCATCTGGTCCTGCTGCCTTCCTGATGTTCACTCTCTTGAATGCCCTCCTCACGTCATGCTCCGTGATGGTGAATACGTTGTCCTCACCGGCTTCCTCAGCGTGCATGCAGTTAGCACTGCTAGCGCCGTTAGCGTGATTAGCTGCAGCCTCGAAGCGAGCATAAAAAGTGTTCAGCTCGTCAGCCAGAGAAGCGTCCGCATTCCCCGATCTGGAGGGTGGTGTTTTATAGTCCGTGATGGTTCTAAGTCCCTGCCTAAGTCCCTGTTCTAAGTTTATTATTAAGCTCTTAATAAAACATTTAAGTCTATTTCCGACATTTGATATTCTTTTGTATCATGATGTTTAATAGGGTTTTGTGTAAACCTTTATTGGAAGTGTTAAGGGTGAAAGTGGTAAGAGCTGGGATAGAGGAAAAGGAGATTTCTCAACGTTCACTTATTTATTTTATCACACCTTTTGAATTTGTTACTTCTGCTCTGAAACCCCTAGACTATAGAGGGGAACGTAACAATAGAGATAGATAAGGGATAATGTTTATGGAAGCCCAAGGTTTATGGGATGTTGCTGTGAAGCTGTTTTGGTATAACAGTATATGTTGAATTTGTGCTGGTCAGACGAAGTCTGAACATTGAGACATACGCAACTAAGATTGTTCAATAAACTCATCACTTTGTCTCCTGCTTCTGCTCTTCTCTGGTCTTTTCTCAGTCAACTTCTTGACTGACAGAAGACTGTTAAACACTCATTTTGGGTATCAACAGCTCTGCTGACTAGTTGTTCTGTTACTGGACAAACTGATATTTTCTGATGGGATCTGGCATCCGGGGCTGGATTGTAAATATTATCTGGCGTGGAGACCCGATCTAACAAAGCCAAAGACTGAGGAGTTTATAATAATAATAATAATAATTTGTTACATTCATATAGCCCTTTTCTAGGTACTCAAATCACTTCACATTGCGAGGGGGATCTCCTCAACCACCACCAATGTGCAGCATCCATCAATGTGCAGGATGATGCGACGCCAGCCATAGTGGACCAGAACGCCCACCACACACCAGCTTATGTGTTGAAAGGTGACCTTGAATATTCTACAAGGAGATGCTAAGTGCTTTCATCATAAAATAAATATAATCTATAGATTTTTTTGCCATTTTGAGAAAAAGAGAAAGACACAAAAAAAGCAAAAATGTAACAGATTGGATGCAACAGTAAAATACTGATAATGTGAGTAATGTGGAACATCAACTAATTCCATTTGGGTTTTTTTTTTTTTTTTTTCTTTGTCCACTGTGTGCTAGTAGTTGATAGCAGATGATACTCAGCATATGTTGGATGTTGTGGAGCTCAGCGTTGGCCGGGTTTACTCCTCCAATGATGGCCTGGGCGTAGCTCTGCCTCTCTGGCTCAGGTGGGGTCAGCGGTGGAGGAGCTGTGGGGTTTTGTAGAGCAGTCTCTGTCTGTGTGGCTCCTGTCTGGGCACTGAAGCTCTAAATGCTGTGGATGCTGTTTCTTGAGGCGTGTCTTGCTGGTTTGGCTGGGGTAGGCTGGTTCTGCTCCACCTGGGGCTTGTCTGGTTGGTCCTTTTTAGAGTGACATCTTTAAGCCTTTTTTGCCAGGATATGTACTAGATTTTTATGTAGTTGGACATGATCATACAGACAGTTGGTGTCCAGGTCTGGGTTGTGTGCCAAGTAGACAAGCAGTCCATATCTCTGAATTCCACCACCATCAAAAGTCCTCTTGAGAAACAGTCCTTTGACATACCCACCTGTTATGCCCACTTCAGTGACCGTCTTTTGCCCGAAAAGGGCCTCTCAACTTCCACCTCACCGGCCATGGGACTGTGCGATAGATCTATTACCGGGTGAGTCAGTGCCCAAAGGGAAAATCTATCCACTATCACTCCCAGAACAGAAGGCCATGGAGGAGTACATTGAAGATGCTCTTAAACAAGGCTTCCACGTCCCCTGCTGCTTCCAGTTTCTTTTTTGTGGTCAAGAAGGACGGCTTGCGGCCTTGTATTGACTACCGGGATTTAAACAATATCACTGTTAAATTCCGTTATCCCCTTCCTCTCGTCCCAGCAGCTCTGGAACATCTCCGTGGTGCCACCATCTTCACAAAGCTAGACCTCCACAGTGCGTACAACCTCATCCAAATACGTGAGGGGGATGAGTGGAAGATGGCCTTTGTATCCCCTACCGGCCACTACGAGTACTTGGTGATGCCGTATGGTCTAGTCAATGCCCCCTCCGTATTCCAGGATTTCATGCATGAGGTGCTCCGAGAGTACCTCCACCTTTCCATCCTGGTTTACATCGATGACATCCTAATCTACTCTCGGAGCTTGGCCGAACATCGCCACCATGTTGTGGAGGTCCTCCAACGCCTACAACAATATCAACTCTTCCTCAAAGCAGAAGAATGTTCTTTCCACCAACCCTCAGTACAATTCCTCAGATATCATATCGACAGTAGTGGCATCCGGATGGACAAGGGGAAAGTGGAATCCATCAAGACCTGGCCAGTACCATCAACTATTAAAGAACTCCAACGATTCCTACGATTTTCCAATTTTTACCATCATTTCATCCAGAACTACAGTACTCTCACCACTCCCCTCACCAACCTACTCCGTAGCAAGCCCAAGTCTCTGTCCTGGTCCCCAGCAGCCAACGAAGCCTTCGAAAGACTGAAAGAGGCATTCAACCAAGCTCCAATCCTCGTGCATCCGGATCCCAAGAGACCTTTCATTGTTGAAGTAGATGCTTCCACTACGGGGGTTGAAGCGATTCTATCCCAGCAGTAGGGGAACCCCGCAAAACTCCATCCATGTGCCTTCTCACGGAAACTACGAACATCGGCAACAGAGAGCTCCTCGCTATCAAGCTGGTCCTAGAGGAGTGGAGGCATTGGTTAGGAGCCCAACACCCTTTCACTGTGCTCAGGGATCATAAGAACCTACAGTATTTGAGGGAGGCAAGGAGGCTCAATCCACGGCAGGCGCGCTGGGCATTATTCTTCACACGCTTCAATTTCACAATTTCTTATCGCCCAGGACCCAAGAACACCAAGGCGGATGCCCTGTCACGCCTTTATGCCCCAGAAGGAGAAGAACCACCTGAACCCATCATACCTGAAAAAATGTTTGTCAAACCCATCCAGTGGAATCCCGAATCCGCTTCTTCCTCCAATGTCTCCACAGCCACCCCGCCGGACTTTCCAGCAGGTGCACAGTATGTCACACAAACCCAACGCACTTCACTCATTCACTCTGTGCACTCTTCACTGGGCACTAGCCACCCTGGGGACAACGCAACCCTCTCGCTGCTAAAAGACCGCTACTGGTGGCCGCACATGGCTAGGGATGTGAGAAGGTTCATCCAGGGTTGCGAGAAATGTGCCTTTTCCAAGAGTCCTCGCCATCTTCCAACAGGCAAGCTCTTCCCGCTGCCCGTTTCCAACCAACCACCTACGGTCACACTTACGGGTAGACTTCGTCACAGACTTACCAGCCTTGAATGGTAAGACATGCATCCTGGTCATAGTTGATTGGTTCTCCAAGTCCTGCCGCTTGATCCCTCTCGAGAACCTACCTACGGCTATGGAGACAGCCGAACTTATGTTCAACCATGTCTTCAGATATTTCGGCATACCCGAGGATATAGTATCCGATCGGGGTCCTCGGTTTATCTCCAGTGTATGGCAAAACTTCTTCAAACTCCTAGGTGTGACCGTAAGTCTGTCATCTGGCTACCACCCCCAGACCAACGGGCAGACAGAGAGGAAAATACAGGAAATTGGATGCTTCCTGCGAACCTTCTGCCACGGCCACCAGGACTCTTGGAATCAGTTCATTGGCTGGGCCAAGTACGGTCAGAACTCCCTTCATCAGTCATCTACTACACTCACTCCCTTCCAGTGCATGCTCGGTTTCCAGCCACCTATGTTCCCCTGGGATGGGGAACCCTCGGATGTTCCTGCAGTGGATTACTGGTTCCGAAAAAGCGAGAGGGTCTGGGACGAAGCAAACCATCATCTTCAACAAGCTCTTCGCAGGTGCAAGATGACAGCAGACCTTCGAAGGTCTGACGCTCCCCTATACAAGCCGGGGCAGAAGGTCTGGCTGTCAACGAGAGATATCCGTTTGTGCCTGCCCTGCAAGAAGCTCGCTCCCAGATACATTGGCCCCTTCAGCATTCAGAAACAAATTAAGCCGGTCACTTTTCAACTTAATCTACCTCCACAATACAGGATTCACCCCACTTTCCATGTGTCTCTCCTCAAACCTTGCCACTCTCCTGTTTCTCCCTCCACAGAGCCTGGCCCGTGTACGGAACCCCCTCTCCTGCAAATTCTGGAGGACGGTGCCATCTATGAGGTTAGAATGATCCTGGATTCCTGACGTTGTGGTGGTTGGCTGGAATACCTCGTGCATTGGGAAGGTTACGGCCCAGAGGAGAGGTCATGGGTTCCCAAAGACGACATTCTGGATCCTGCCCTCATAGAAGAATTCCATTCCAACTTCCCAGATCGACCTGCACCCAGAGCCAGAGATAGGCCACCACGTCGTCGGGCCCCTTGGCCCTCTGGAGCGGGCCGTGGAGTGGGGGGTAATGTTACAGATCGGCCAGGCTCCACCACCAATCCATCACAACGATCACAGTCACCTGAATACTAATTCAAGGCACCTGCACATCATCAGCACTCACCAGCACAGCACTATTTAAGCACACACCCCACTCCAGTCATTGTCTGATCTCACTTACACGAAGTGGACTCTCTCAGCTCTTCGCTACTACTTACCTGCTACTTATCTTGAAGACTACTTACCTCCCGTTCCTCTCCTTCGTTGGTTCCTGTGTCTCCATCATGTGTCTCCTTCAATCAGTATTCAGTCCTCACCTCCGCCATCATCCTGGTGTGTGTGCTGCTTCAAGTCAACCACAAGTTCCTGGCAAGACAAGATATTATTCGGTATATCCTTTCCACATCTGTTCAAGTTCCGATACTACTACTCACCTTCATCTGCTGCTTATCATCTGCTGAATGAATAAATACATTGCATTATTTTGATAACCCTCTGTGTCTAGTCTGCTTCCGTAACGCCAGTCAGAAGTTTTTGAAGAATAAGATTTTTAATGTTTTTAAAGAATTATCTTCTGCTCACCGAGCCTGCATTTATTTGATCCAAAATGCTGCAAAAGCAATAATATTGTGAAACAGGTTTACTATTTAAAATAACTGCTTTATTTGAATATATTTTAAAATGTAATTTATTCCTGTGATCAAAGCTAAATTTTCAGCATCACTACTCCAGTCTTCAATGTCACATGATCCTTCATAAATCATTCTAATATACTTATTTGCTCCTCGAGAAACTTTTATCATTATTATTATAAATATTTAAAACAGTTGTCACGTTCACCAGGAGCATGGAGCGAGGAGACTTAGGAGATAATGTTCACAACATCTTTGATAGCAACCAAATGCCAAGGAACATGGAGAACGCAGGAGACATGATGCACACGAATGACATAACAGCGGTCACTAGACACTAGGGAAACACAGGGCTTATAAACAGAGGAGTAATTAGATAATGACACATGGCTGGAAACTAATAACCTAAATGGGGACCAAACGAGAACAGGAAACAGGAAACTAACCAAATTAGGGCATGGAAACACTGGGAGCATATGAAAACAAGACACAAGACAAACACAAGACTGACATCACGCCCCCCTCCGGAAGCCGCGTCCTCGCACACTGGAGGCCAGGGACAAGGAGACAGGACAGACGGCCTCCAGGGCAGTGCCCGTCCCGGGGCCCACGATAGAGCAAGGAGCTCGGGCGGCCATGGCGGATCAGGGGACTCGGGAGGCCATGGCGGATCTGGAGACTCGGAGCTCCATGGCGGGTCAGGAAGCTTGGGCTGGCCATGGCGGATCCAGGGATTCACGAGGCCATGGTGGGGCCGTCTCCGAGGCTACCACCCCCCCAAACAAAATCCTTGGGGGAAGTAGAGGCTGGTTATGGCCGGCGCTCTGGAGGAGCGAGCACTGGAGGGCGCTCTGGAGGAGAGGACACTGGAGGGCACGCTGAAGGAGCGGACACTGGAGGGCACTCTGGAGGAGTGGGCCCGGCAAGGTGTTTCCGAGGCGCTGGCACTGGAGGCGCAGACACAGCAAAGCGCTTTCGAGGGGCTGGCACTGGAGTGTGCGCTGGGCTGGAGTGAGCCGCGACCGGCGTGCTTGAGGGAGCCGAGGACGGTGGCGTTGATTTCCCTGCGGATGGTGGGATTGACTTCCCCACGTTTGAATTATTGAATTCTCCAGTTTTAAACGAATCGGCAAAAAGGATTTCTGAGATGTCTTTAAGAAGTTTCTGCTTATAAATTTTCCTTGCAGAGTCAGTTGTGATGTCAGAGGAGTACTGTATGGGCACACAGTCTGTGCAGATTGGGGAGCTCATTTGCATATGGCAGTGGGGTGACTGCATCTTCTCCTCTGATTGGTTAATTTTCTCTGGCTCGTTTGAATTGATACATTGAGGAATGTCAGAGTGTAGGGTAGCCATAACTTTAGCTTTTTAGCATTTTTAGCTGTTTCAGTTTAAAAATATTAAAGGGGTCATATGATGCTATTTTAAAGATCATTATTTTGCGTATTTGGTGTAACAGAATATGTTGACATGCTTTAATGTTCAAAAAACACATACATTTTTCAAATACTGTACATTATTGTATTTCCTCTATGCCCCGCCTCTCTCAAAAGCGTCGTTTTCTATAAAGCCCCTCCTTCCGACAAGCACAGTCTGCTCTGGATTGGCCAACTGACCCAGTGCATTGTGATTGACCGAACACCACAAGCGTGCATCGGAAATGTAACACCCCTTACCATAATTGCGAGCTTCAGCTTTCAAAGTAAATATAAAGACAGTTAATAATGGCGTTAGTTTTACGTGACAGACACAGTGATGACGGTGAACTCCACTGTGATGTGACCCTGTCTCTCTCTCTCTCTTTCTGGCTTCCAGTTTCCATTTGTGTGAGTGAGTGAGTGAGTGAGTGAGTGAGTGAGTGAGTGAGTGAGTGGATGTGGATGGAGAGTTAGCGTTTTGCTTTTTTTGGTACACGGCTGTGGTGAGCTTTTTCCTTCTTTTCACACGCATGAAAAAGGTAAGACATAATTTATTGCCTTTTCGTTTCTGATCACAGTGGAGAAGTGTGCTGGTAGTATTGTTTGAAAGTTCACGGGCAATGGCGTCCGTCGTGACGCCGCCGCTGTCCATAGGACATGGGGTTCGGTTTATCACGGATGCTTAGGTCACGATGGAAGAGGCTTTGCTTGCGGTAGGTGAACAGGTTGGCCATGACAATATATCTTATGCATCTCGGATGAACAAAGCTACTGTTGTTTTCTTGAAAGAGGAAAGTTTGGTTCTTGCTTTGATTGAAAGTGGAGTTTTTGTTAATTATATGTTTGTTCAAGATTCGCCACTATCTGTTCGCTCAACAAGAGTAGTTATTTCAGGTGTTCCACCTTTTATTCCTAATGAATTGATTGAACAAGAATTGCGTAGGTTTGGAAAATTTGCAAGCGGATTTAAGACTGTGACTCTCGGTTGTAAAAATGCCCGTTTAAAACATAAAATCAAACAGAGTCAAACAGGTTGAGAGATCTGAATTCCCCATCTTCACACAAATCTTCAACAGATCACTGGAGCTGTGTGAAGTCCCCTCATGCTTCAAACGCTCCACCATCATCCCCGTCCCAAAGAAACCCAAAATTACTGGACTTAATGACTACAGACCTGTGGCCCTAATGTCTGTAGCCATGAAATCATTTGAAAGACTGGTTTTATCTTATCTGAAGGACATCACTGGACCCCCTGCAGTTTGCCTACAGAGCAAACAGGTCTGTGGTTGATGCAGTCAACATGGGACTGCACTTCATCCTGCAGCATCTGGACAGACCAGGGACTTATGTGAGGATCCTGTTTGTGGACTTAAGCTCCGCTTTGGGGAATCCAAATTCAGCTCCACTTTTTCATCATCATCACGGAAACCCTTCAAAATAAACTAACCCAGCTCTCCGTCCCCACCTCCTTCTGCCAGTGGATCAACAGCTTCCTGACAGACAGACAGCAGCTAATAAAGCTTGGTAAATTCACATCCAGCTCTTGTACCATCAGCACTGGAGCTCCTTAGGGCTGCGTTCTCTCCCCACTGCTCTTCTCGCACTACACCAACGACTGCACCTCTAAAGACCCCTCTATCAAGCTCCTGATGTCTGCAGACGACACCACACTGATCGGCCTCATCCAGGACAGTGACGAGTCTGCTTACAGACAGGAGGTTAAGGAGCTGGCTGTCTGGTGCAGTCTTAACAACCTGGAGCTTAACACGTTCAAAACTGTGGAGATGACAGTGGACTTCAGGAGAAACCCCCCTGCTCTCCCCCCACTCACCATCATGAACTGTGACTGCAGTGGAGTCATTCAGATTCCTGGGCACCACCATCTCCCAGGACCTGAAGTGGGATATTCACATAGACTCCATTGTCAGGAAGGCCCAGAAGAGGTTGTACTTTCTTCGCCAGCTGAGGAAGTTCAACCTGCCACAGGAGCTGCTGAAACAGTTCTAATCTGCCATCATTGAATCCATCCTCTGCACTTCTATAACTGTCTGGTTCAGCTCAGCTACCAAATCTGACCTCAGAAGACTACGGAGGGTAGTCCAGAGTGCTGAGCGAATCATTGGTACAACCCTCCCCACTCTCCAAGAACTGTACTTATCCAGAGTGAGCAAAAGGGCTGGTAAAATCACTCTGGACCCCTCACACCCAGCACACTCCTTCTTTGAACTGTTACCGTCTGGTCGACGCTACAGAGCTCTGTGCACCAGAACGACCAGACAAAGGAACAGTTTCTTCCATCAGGCAATCCATGAACACCCAACAATAAACGTGGAACACACAACTATAATACACTATCCATTCACCACACTCACTAATTTTATTTTTATTTTCTCATTTATAATTTGCACATACTTGACCTGTACATACATGGTTGTCTATATTATATATTGTGTTTTTGCTGCTTTGTAAATTCTATTTGGATGTTTGTATATTATTCTTTTATTATCTGTGTCCTGTCCTGTTGCTGTCTTTCTGTTGCACTGTGGAGCTTCTGTCACTACAACAAATTCCTTGTATGTGTAAACATACTTGGCCAATAAAGCTCATTCTGATTCTGATTCTGATTCATTGGAGGAAATTAATAATTTTCTTGATGAAACTTTTGGACTGTTTTGGACTTTTTAAGGTTGATGATTATTTTTCTGACACAGAAAAATTGATCAGGTCAGTTGCAATTTTGCAAAAGATGGTCAGTTTTGGTTTGCTAGGTGAAAGGAAGAGGTACCATTTGAGGAAACATGTCACTCCATTAAAAAAGGTTTCCAAGGCAAATAAAACTAGAAAATGTACAAAAGTTTTAGCAAAAAATAAGTGGTCTGTCTTGATCATGTTGCACGTTTTGTTTTCCTTTTTTTCTCTATCTGTCCCTTTTTATCTTTTTCTCTATGGGGAGTTTAAGAGTAGGCTCTTTAAATATAAATGGTGGAAGGGACAGACAGAAGAGAGAATTGGTAAAGGAGATATTTAATATGAATAAACTTGATGATAATTTTCTCCAGGAAACACGTTGCACTATAAAAGATGAAGTTGATTGGGGTTTATTTTGGGGAGGTCAACTTTTTTTAAGTCATGGGAGTAATGTCAGTGGAGGGGTGGCTGTGCTTTTCTCTAGCAGTTTAAAAGTGAAGATTTTTAATTATTTTGTGTTAGTTAAAGGTCGAGGTTTAATGGTTAAAGCTGATATAGAGGGTACAATTTATTGTTTTGTTAATATTTATGTGCCTAATATTGGGACTGAAATAAAAAAATTTTAATATAAAGAAAAGCCTTGAACAAAGTGATTGCGATTATTTTATTTTAGGTGGAGACTGGAATTGTACTGTTGATTTTAACATTGATAGGCTTAGTGAAGCCTCATTTACAATCCAGTAAAAACATGAAAAAGTTATTACTTCATTTTAGTTTAATAGATGCATGGAGAATTAAAACAATATACATGGGTGAAGGTTGTGGATGGAAGAGTGAGTGCAGCCAGATTAGATAGATTTTATTTGTCACAAGGGCTTAGATCTAAGTTAATTGAATAGCTCTATTAGACCAGTTGGCTTCTCTGATCATCATCTTATTATTGTGACTCTTCTCTTAAAGCAAGAATTTAATAGATCTCAGTGGCATTTTAATTACAAACTACTTCAAGATTATGTTTTTTGTGAAAATTTTGTGATTTTTTGTGAAGATTTTTTGGGATAAGTGGAAAGTTAAAAAAAATAAATCAGTGGTGGGAAATTGTGAAGGCTCAAATTAGAATTTTTTGTCAACAATATACCTATTTTTCTTCTGTTATGTTAAAACAGGCCATAGAGGAGGTTGAGCGGGGCCATAAGACGCATTGAGAATAATTCTTAAATGGCGAGGAGACTGGGAACAATAATGAGCTGCATACAAAAAGGTTGGATCTGAGGTCCTTGTTGCAAGAAAAAGTGAAAGGAGCACTTGTGAGGTCACAATATATTCAATTAAAAGATATGGATGCCTCAAGTACTTTCTTTTTCAACTTGGAGAAAACTTATTTGAAAGATCAGCGCATGTCATGTTTAAAAATGTTCAGATGGTCATGTAACAACAGATGGAGTGGAAATGAGGAGGAATTAAGTTTGGAAGAACTCACTATTGCTGTTAATCAACTGGCATCTGGACGTGCACCTAGAATAGATGGACTCACTATTGACTTTTATAAACATTTTTGGGCAGTTATTGGACCTGATTTGCATGAGGTTTTTAATGACGACAATGTACTCCCGGCCTCCTGTAGAAGGGCTGTTCTAACATTACTTCCTAAAAATGGAGATTTAACAGAACTTAAGAATTGGAGACCTGTTGCTCTTTTGTGTACCGACTATAAAGTATTCTCTAGAGCCTTGTCTAATAGTTTAAAGCCTCATATAGGTTTACTTGTACATATAGATCAGACCTATTGCATTCCAGACCGGACTATAATGGATCATTTGTTTTTAATGAGAGATGTGATGGATGTGTGCTGTACAAAATTGACCCGCCTCACGCATGCGTGAGTTGAACTTGTCCAGACTTGTCTGGTGCACGCGCATAAAGTTTTGAGTTCGGCAGCGCATTCATCATTGTAGAGTAATACGGAGTTTTCCTGGCTTTGTTTATTCCTTTAAAGTCCATTTTTCCCTTGTGTGGTATTGCTGTGCGTTAATAACTCCGTAAGTAACTGTATTTGTTATCATTGTAGATTTGCTTTAGAGTGCATCATAGCATAATTCAGTTTAATTCACATCAGGAAATTTATAGCATCAGTATAAATACAGTAGCTGTACGTCAACAGTATTTGACGAATTATCCAGTTGTTTTGCAATCAGATATGCTTATTTGCCATAATAGAGCACTGTCATGTGTGTTTATGTATATATTTATTCAGTCTCCGATCAGCATTTCAGTAGTGATTAGAAAGGGCACACGGGAGCGCTATAACAGCGCACACATCAGTGTAATATGACACCACATGCAAGAAGCAGCAACAGCGCCGATCTGTTTAATAAAGCTGCATTTAGTGCTCATATGAATATAAGCTCTTGTTTAGTCATGTTTACTATTGCCTCAGACAATTATACAATTCTCTATGGAGTTCTTATAGAGTATATAGCTTATCTTTGTTTATTTGTCATTTATAATCTCACATGTATACTTATCAGATTTATTTAGTTCTCTGACAGAAACCACATTTTGTTCATATCCACACAAATCAATAAATATTGAGATTGGACATATTCAATCTGGAGTAGCTGCAGTTCTTTCTAATCGAAGAATTAGGCCAGCTGAGTTCCAACCACCCAACTGCGCACAGAATATCCTACAAATTGGTCCTTCGAGCCGGATAAGGACATCAGCTACGCTATGGCTACATCCAGAGATTATTATGAGGGAGAACAAGTTCCAGATCCTCGTCCAAGTCGTACCCGGCGGGTGCCCACCTACTTGGAGGATTATGTGATTGATTATCCACCTCTGAAGCATGGTCATCTTTCACCAGCAGATGGCACTCAAGGAATATTTAAAGTAAGCCAGGACCCTTATAAAGGCTATATTACTACTGCTCACAGGGACAGAGACCCTGAAGGTGAGAAGCTGCACCACTTGGAGGCACGGTGGAGGAATTTAAGCAGTGAGATGAGAGAGCTTCAAATCAGAATGGACAGTGCTAGACAAGCATCCTTCGAATCTAGATCTCCTGTTTATGGACACTATCAGAGCCTTCATCACATTGCACTCAGCAAAACTGGATTAGGACCCTCAGTGACTGTAGCATCGTCTCCACACTATGAGGAAATACTCGATTACGAGCCCCCTATGCAGCAGCGCCCACAATCAATCATGCAGCCATCCAATATAGTTCGTGTAGCTTCTCTGCCAGAGCCACAGCATCAAAGACTGTTTCCTGAACTCCGACGGTCGGGATCATGGCCCCCCACAGCTGCTCAGCCTGCCCATCCTCAGGTACAGCCACAAGATCAGCCAAGCCCAGTGCAGCCTGCAGCAGTCTACATGCAGACTCCTTATCAATCAGCTGTTGTACCGCCTGCACATATGTGCAGCCCCAACGTCAGCCAGTTGCTGCACAATCGGTTCCAGCCTCACTGCCGCCACAGTACCAGCAGACAGTGCCAGCTCCAGTTCAGCCTGTGCCAGTACAACCAATAATGCATCCTCATCACCCTTATAACCTACCACCACCTCCTCCTTGGCCTGGACCACAATCACAGCATTATTATCCTACAAACCCTGTGACGCCTGGACTGATGGAGATGGCCATTGCTTCCTCCTACGGCATACCCAAGCCAAGACTGGTAGTATTCTCCTCAGGGAAAGAGAGTGATTTCTTGATGCTTAAGAAAGGGCTGGACAGCATCCTTGGCCCACACAGACATTTAACAGAGGACTATAAGTATCAAGTGCTCTTGGATCATCTACATCTGCCTGCTTCTTATCAGGTAGCTAAGAGGTATGTCAACAGCCCATATCCTTCTTACACTAGTGCCATGCAGGCTCTTGAACAACGATACGGTCAACCAAGACAGTTAATTCAGAGCGAGCTGAGAGCTATCCTCAATGCACCAGCTATTAGACCAAATGATGCACAGGGATTTGAGGACTTTGCAGCAGCTGTTAACACACTGGTGGGCATGTTGAACATGATGGAAGGGCCTTCTAGATACGAACTGCAGTGTGGTTCCCACGTTGACACTTTACTGACCAAACTGCCTGTCAGCTACAGGGATTCTTTCATAGAATACTGCCTCAATCAGCACATTATTGTGAGCGGTAGCTCCAGAACTTACACATTGCCAGAATTTGCTGAGTGGCTGGAAAGGAAGTCTCAGGCCATTCAGATATCTCGACGGGTAACAGGGCCAGTGCATACAGAACCGTATCGGCAAGAACAGAAATCCCTTCCTTACTCTAAAGCCAAATCAGCTACAGTTCTCACTGGCAGTGAACAACCTAAAGCCATCAATTTACATTTTAGCTCCTCCACCGACTCTAAAATTGCCGCTATAGCTAAAAAGCGGGATCGCTTTAAGCCCTTTTGTCCCTTCTGCAACAACCATGAGCATTATCTCAATGCTTGTGCAGCTTTTCTCAAGTTGAACCACACTCAAAGAGGAAGCTGGATAAATGAGAACAATAAGTGCTGGAGGTGTGGACGAGGTCATAAAGCAGACAGCTGTACTCTTAAGAAAGCTTGTTCTACATGTGGGGAGCTTCATCTTCCCATTCTGCATGAAGTTGCAGTTGCTGTGGAGAATCAGAGTATATTGACGGTGAGCACAACCAATTCTCAAGTTTACTTGGATCAAGCCAGTCACTCAGGCAGAGTCATGCTGAAAGTAGTCCCAGTGAGACTTCGCAGTGGCAAAAGGTTTCTGGACACTCATGCAGTGTTGGACGACGGGTCTGAAAAAACAATCATACTACCAGCAGCAGTTAAACATCTGCATTTGGAAGGACCTGAGGAAGTGTTGGCTCTTCGAACAATAAGACATGATCTCGTTCAACTGAGAGGAGCTACTGTATCCTTTGAATTATCAGCTTTGTCACATCTAAATGTCAAACACCAGATCCAGAATGCTTTCACAGCTGCAGATCTTAATCTTGCAGAACAGTCTTGTCCAGTAGACATGCTGAAGAGGAAATATGGACACCTCAGAGACATTCCTCTACAAAGCTTCACTAAGGTACAGCCTTTGCTGCTCATAGGATCAGATTATCCGCAGCTGATTACACCAAACTGCCCAATCCGTATGGGTCCGCTTGGTAGCCCTATAGCAGTACACACACTACTTGGCTGGACAGTTCAAGGACCAACCACCTTTCTCCAGCAACCCTCAAATGTAAACTCATGCCTCCACACCACATTCCTTTCACCCACGCAAGAGTTACGTCAACATGTTGAGCGGTTGTGGCAGCTTGACATACTGCCATCGAGAAATGAGAAAGAAGTAGTCCGTTCCAGACAAGATAAAGCAGCACTTGCTATGTTGGACCAGAAAACGGTACATGTGACAGTTGATGGTGTGAATCGCTATGCTACTCCACTATTGAGAAAGGAGGATGTACCCAGATTTCAGGCATCACCAAACAGTGTCATGGCTCTTTTAAGAGCCACAGAACGCCGCCTGATTAAGGACATTAACCTGGCAAATGTGTACAACAAAGAGATACACAAACTAGAGGATGCAGGTTATGCAGTTCGACTAACCAGTTCAGAAGCAGCCAGTTCCAGTGAGTCATGGTTTGTTCCTCACCACATTGTGCACCACAATGGCAAAGCCCGAGTAGTGTTTAACTGCTCTTTCAGCCACGAGCAGACAAACCTGAATGACAATTTACTGCCTGGTCCCACTCTTGGTCCACCACTGCTGGGAGTCCTGCTTAGGTTCAGACAGTATGCCGTTGCCATAAGTGGAGACATACGAGCCATGTTTAACCAGATCAGACTGCTACCCGAAGACCAGCCACTGCTCTGCTTCCTCTGGAGGGACATGGAAAGAGATCGCATCCCCGACATCTACGAATGGCGAGTCTTACCATTTGGGACCACCTGTAGTCCATGCTGTGCCACATATGCTCTCCAGAGGCATGTCAGAGACAACACTGAGGGCAATGAAGAGGTAGTTGAGTCTATCCAGCAGTCTTTCTATGTAGACAACTGTTCACAGTCACTTCAGTGTCAGCATCAGGCTAAGAAACTCATCGACAAAATGAGAGCACTGTTGGCGGCTGGTGGTTTTGACATAAGACAGTGGGCTAGCAATGTTCCTGACGTGATTGCACATTTACCCACCGAAGCGAAATCACAGAGCCGTGAACTGTGGTTGTCGGCAAATAAAACTGATCTGCAAGAGTCAGCACTTGGCTTGATGTGGAACTGTTCACAAGACACTTTCAGTTACAAACACAGACCTGTCCCTACAAATGGTGAAACCTCAATGAGAACTGTTTATCGCATCCTAGCGAGCCAGTATGATCCACTCGGATACATTAACCCCTTTACTACAAGGGCCAAAATCCTGGTTCAAATATTGTGGAAAAGGGTTGAAAGCTGGGATGAACCTCTACCTGTTGACCTCCTCTCAGAATGGCGGTCATGGGAAGAAGAACTTCCAAACCTACAAAGAATAACACTACCTAGGTGTTACACACCAGCATGCAACAACACCTCCTCCACTATCGACCTGCATGTTTTCTGTGATGCTTCAGAGAAAGCATATGGCTCTGTGGCATATTTACGGGTAGAAACTGGTGACTATATCCAAATTGCATTCGTCATGGCGAGGTCACGCGTAGCACCTAAGAAGCCAGTATCAGTGCCACGCCTTGAACTCTGTGCAGCATTGTCTGGAGCTCAGCTTGCCAAAACACTGAACTCCGAACTTACCCTTAACATCAGACAGACAGTCATGTGGTCAGACTCAACAACCGTGTTACACTGGATAAAGTCTGAGTCATGTAACTATAAAGTGTTTGTAGGCACACGAATTGCCGAGATTCAAGACCTCATTGGTTATGAACACTGGCATTACGTGGATTCAGACAACAACCCTGCTGATGATATAACCCGGGGTAAGACCCTCCTAGACTTGTCCCACACCTGCAGATGGAACCAAGGTCCAGAATTTTTGCATCAGACTCCAGACCACTGGCCAATTCACCCCTCAGTGCCAGTAGAAGACTCAGAAGAATTCCGCAAATCCTCATTTTGCGGTAATGTCTCGATCAGTCATGCCTCTTCACTGAATGTAGATGACTTCAAATCATAGGACGACCTCATCATGACCACATACCAGTCTCTGTATGGAGCGGCAGCACCCCCTATGTCTGCCACAGAATGCATAGAGACTGAAATGGCTGTCCTTAAACGTGCACAGGCTGAAAGTTTTCCTGATGAAGTGCACGCCCTTCAAGCCAACAAACCTGTGCTTCCAAACAGTAGATTAAGGTCCCTTGCTCCAACATTAGACCCTGATCTGGGCCTGATTAGAGTTGGTGGGAGATTACGCAAAGCTGCAACACTACCAGAGGATGTACTTCACCCCATTGTGCTGGCACCAGAACACCCAATAACCAAACTGTTGATCCAAGATTTTGATCACCGCCTGATGCATGCAGGTCCTGAAAGAATCTTTGCCGAGTTAAGACGAACCTATTGGGTTCTCAGAGGCCGCCAGATGATCAAAAAGTACCAGAAACAATGTGCTGAATGTAGGAAATGGCGTGGCAAGCCTGTTGTACCTAAAATGGCGGACATGCCTGCTTCTCGTCTGAGGATTAATCAGCCTCCATTCTGGTCGACAGGGATGGACTGTTTTGGTCCCTACATGATCAAAGTGGGCAGACGGCAAGAAAAGAGATGGGGCATAATATTTAAATGTTTTACTACAAGGTGTGTACATCTCGACTTGTTATGCAGTATGGATGCCGATTCCTTTTTATTAGCCCTCAGACGCTTCATAGCAAGGAGAGGAAAGCCCTTTGAACTCATCTGCGACAGAGGCACCAACTTCCGAGGGGGAGATCGTGAGCTATCTGAAGCCTTTGCAGAAATGGAACCATCCCTACGAGAGCAACTAGCCAACCAAAAAATTTCCTTCATATTCAACCCACCTCACGCGCCTCACTTTGGAGGAGTATGGGAGAGGGAAATTAAATCTGTCAAAGCTTCCCTCCAAGTGGTTCTGAAAGATCATACAGTCTCTGAGGAAGTCCTTAGCACAGTGTTGATCGAAGTGGAGGCCATCTTAAATTCGAAGCCTCTGGGGTATGTATCATCTGACATAGCGGATCCGGACCCTATTACCCCCAATTTGCTGCTTATGGGGCGGCGGGACGCTTCCCTGCCTCAGGCTGTCTATGGACCCAGTAATCTGCTTGGACGACGTCGCTACAGACACAGTCAAGTGATCGCCGATCACTTCTGGACTCAGTTCCACAGAAACTACCTACCCAGTCTTCAGCTTCGACAGAAGTGGCAGAACATCACACCAAACCTTGCAGTCGATCGAGTTGTATTGATTGCAGATTCCCAGCTTCCCAGAGCCCAATGGCCAATCTGGAAGGTAACCAAAGTCCTTCCAAGTGATGACGGTGTAATCAGAGCTGCTGAGGTGAACATTAAGGGCAACACATATATCCGCCCTGTAGCTAAACTAATTGTGCTACCAAAAACGCCTGAAGATTAGTTTCTACCCCAAGCCCACTTACAAATTTCCAGTGTAAATTTGTGGGGCGGCTGTACAAAATTGACCCGCCTCACGCATGCGTGAGTTGAACTTGTCCAGACTTGTCTGGTGCATGCGCATAAAGTTTTGAGTTCGGCAGCGCATTCAGCATTGTAGAGTAATACGGAGTTTTCCTGGCTTTGTTTATTCCTTTAAAGTCCATTTTTCCCTTGTGTGGTATTGCTGTGCGTTAATAACTCCGTAAGTAACTGTATTTGTTATCATTGTAGATTTGCTTTAGAGTGCATCATAGCGTAATTCAGTTTAATTCACATCAGGAAATTTATAGCATCAGTATAAATACAGTAGCTGTACGTCAACAGTATTTGACGAATTATCCAGTTGTTTTGCAATCAGATATGCTTATTTGCCATAATAGAGCACTGTCATGTGTGTTTATGTATATATTTATTCAGTCTCCGATCGGCATTTCAGTAGTGATTAGAAAGGGCACACGGGAGCGCTATAACAGCGCACACATCAGTGTAATATGACACCACATGCTAGAAGCAGCAACAGCGCCGATCTGTTTAATAAAGCTGCATTTAGTGCTCATATGAATATAAGCTCTTGTTTAGTCATGTTTACTATTGCCTCAGACAATTATACAATTCTCTATGGAGTTCTTATAGAGTATATAGCTTATCTTTGTTTATTTGTCATTTATAATCTCACATGTAATCCTTCCCCACGGTGTAATCAGAGCTGCTGAGGTGAACATTAAGGGCAACACATATATCCGCCCTGTAGCTAAACTAATTGTGCTACCAAAAACGCCTGAAGATTAGTTTCTACCCCAAGTCACTAAGCTGGGACATTTTGTGGGGAAGTCGTGGGGAAGTCGTGGCCTAATGGTTAGAGAGTTGGACTCGTGATCCAAAGGTTGCGGGTTCGAGTCTCCGGCCGGCAGGAATTGTAGGTGGGGGGAGTGAATGTCCAGCGCTCTCTCCACCCTCAATACCACGACTGAGGTGCCCTTGAGCAAGGCACCGAACCCCCAACTGCTCCCCGGGCGCTGCAGCATAAAATGGCTGCCCACTGCTCCGGGTATATGTTCACGGTGTGTGTGTGTTCACTGCTGTGTGTGTGCACGTTGGATGGGTTAAATGCAGAGCACGAATTCCGAGTATGGGTCACCATACTTGGCTGAATGTCACTTCACTTCACTTCACTTCACTTCACATGTATACTTATCAGATTTATTTTGTTCTCTGACAGAAACCACATTTTGTTCATATCCACACAAATCAATAAATATTGAGATTGGACATATTCAATCTGGAGTAGCTGCAGTTCTTTCTAATCGAAGAATTAGGCCAGCTGAGTTCCAACCACCCAACTGCGCACAGAATATCCTACATGTGCAATGTGTTTAATCAAAGTGTTGAAATTGTATCCCTAGATCAAGAGAAAGCCTTCGATAGAATAGATCATGATTTTTTGTTTTCTGTGTTCAAAGCTTTTGGTTTTGGAGGAAATTTTATTGCATGGGTGAGCCTTCTTTATAGTAATGCTTCTTGTATGGTCAAGGTGGGAGGGGGCATTAGTCGACCAATACCAGTAAAAAGGGGAATAAGGCAAGGCTGCCCTATTTCTGGATAGCTTTATTCATTATCTGTTGACCCTCTTTGTGTTTTTTAAGAAAGCATTTGAGTGGTTTTAGTTTACCAGACTGAATAACTGATTCATCTTTAGTTGTATCTGCTTATGCAGATGATATTAATATTTTTGTTAAAAATTAAAAAGATATACATACCATTATAAAGGCTTTGAAGTGTTATGAGAATGCTTCTTCATCATAGGTAAATTGGGATAAAAGTGAGGCTTTAAAAGTGGAGAGAGGAATAGATACCTTGTTTACCTGGTGGTTTGAAGTGGGGAAGTAATGGGATAAAAATCTGGGGTGTTTTCCTTGACACACAACAATTCCAAGAAAAGAACTGGGAAGGGGTAATGGAGAAGGTATGTGCAAAAATGTCTAAATGGAGATGGTTGCTTCCTCAGATGTCATATAGAAGATGTGTCTTAGTAATCAATAATTTGCTTCTATGCTTTGGCATAAAGTTATGGTTTTAAATCCACCAAAGGCACTGATTACAAGTGTGCAGAAGATAATTCTGGATTTTGTTTGGTCAGGGTATCACTGGATTAGAGCTGCTGCCCTATATCTCCCACTTTGTGAGGGAGGCCAGGGACTTGTTGATTTATCTTCCCGAATAGTGGCCATTAGACTAAAAACTGCACAAAGATTTTTGTATGGAAATGGATTGAGATGGCATGACACTGCAAAATTGCTTTTACAGAAGGTAGGGAGGTTGGGTTATAGAAAGCATTTTTTTTTTTTTGCTCAAGCTTAAAGAGGTACAAGTCACAGGTTTAACATCTTTTTACTTTTATTTTACTTTTAGTCATTTAGCAGACGCTTTTATCCAAAGCGACTTACAAATAAGAAAAAGTAACTAAAACTAAAAGTTAAAAGTAATGTGATTGGTAAAAGAAAAAGAAAAAAATTAAAAATTGGTAAAAGAAACTGTTTTTATGATTCAGTCTTGCAGGTGTGGCAAATTTTGAAAGTATCTAGAGATCCCAGTGTTTTACCTGGTGTGTGGATCTTTGAAGAATCACTTTTTTATAATGATTTCCTTTATGTAAATTATTTCAATTCTGCTAGCCTGCGCTCAGCACTGAGAGAGGATGGCTGTGCAAAGTTAGGCCATCTTGTAAAAGTTATGCATTCATCTCTTGTTGAATTAGGACAATTGGTAAATATAAGATCTGAAAGATTGATGAAAAGGATTGTGGAATCGATGAGAGGTTTGTGAATCATTGCCACAGTCACTAAGAGAGTTTGTTGAAGATCATGATATGGTCAATCAGTGGGAGGATGGGTGTGAATTTATTTCCCCATGTTTTGATATCTCTCTAACTGTGAGTGAGCAGATTGGTTTAGAAGTTGGTTTTCTTTCATTTACAAATTTTAATCTGGGTTCTTTTGAAGAGTTGGGTAAGAAGGAGGCTTATATACTGTGTGTGAAAGTACTCCATAGCAGATCTTTTGAAGGAATGAAAACATCAAAGTGGTTTGACTTTTTTGGTCCTAATCACTAATCAGCCAGTGAAAAGTTGTTGGTGATCTTTGTATAAGATGCCTATTGATAAACAGACAGGAGATCTTCAATGGAGAATAGTCCATGGGGCTATAGCTACTAATAAACATGTAGCCCATTTAGATTCTACTCAAGGAGTGGAATGTCCATTTTGTATTCAAGATGAAACTTTGGTGCATTTGTTTTGTGGTTTTGGTAGACTGGGGGTGTTATTCAATTTGTTAAAACAGTGGTGTTTAAATTTGGAGGAATGTTTTTCTTTTCCTTTATTTATTTTTGGACCAAGGTAATCTGTCAAGAAAAAACAAAAGCATGTTTTGATGAATTTTGTTTTTGGAATAGCTAAACTTCTATATGAATTTCCAGAAAAAAAATTAATTCAGAACAAAGGGTCAAAAGAGTTTTATGAGTTTCTTCTGGGATTGTTAGAAGCTCGCCTCAGAATTGAGTATGTTTATTATAAATTAATAAACAATTTACAGACTTTTGTTGAAACATGGTCTGTTGGAAATGTTCTTTGTGTTGTTGATAGTGA
Organism: Barbus barbus; assembly: GCF_936440315.1. Classification (NCBI taxonomy): domain Eukaryota; kingdom Metazoa; phylum Chordata; class Actinopteri; order Cypriniformes; family Cyprinidae; genus Barbus; species Barbus barbus. The sequence goes on from NC_136738.1 coordinate 10,933,471, forward strand.
TGGAGAGTTGGTTTTATCTTTTTAATAATTTGAAGATTGTGTAATGATGATGTAATGGTGATATTTATAAATGGTTAAATATGGAATAAAAGTATGCTTTCAATCAATCTCTCTCTCTGTCTCTCTCTCTCTCACACACACACACACAGATGATGTTACTCTACACTGTGCAAAACTCCGCATTTGAACAGTTGTAGGAATATTAATTAATATCCCACATTATTAATTTTATTATTTATTTTAGCTTTTAGGGAATCACTCTTAAGATTTGATCTTCATATGATTAATTGATATTAATCAGAATGTCCAACTAATGCCTTGTTAACGACTTGTCCAGCAAGCATTAATAGCATAAACAGCAAGTTATCTCTTAACACTTTGTTTATTTCATTCGTGGCCAACGATTAAAATAAATCAAATAGTTAAATTTAGTTATCTAGCTCTTAGCTGAGCGTAGGTAAACGCGATCTTGGGCAAATAATTATGATATGCAAAATCACATAGCACAGACAAGAGATTTCTTAATAAAATCAAAGTGTATTCACTACTCTAACACACTACTTGACTAGACAGCACAAAACAAAAGACATAAACACACACATTCGTTGCAATGAATTGTTCGGATCTGAAGAGAGTCTTAGGTTCTAACTTAATGCTCGTTTTAACCTGAGGGAACTCATAGACAGATAATTATTTTCTCTTTACTCTTAACAGATAGATATATCACCAGTTTCCAGTAGATTCAAGGGATGTTATCTTACTGTCTGTGTTCCAATCGAGTTCAGTTGTGTCCGGGTCTGCGACGGACCGTGCCTGGATTGGCTGCTCGTGGTTCGTCGTCACTGGATTACTCTTCAGTGGTTGGATGGCTTCGTGATGACCGAACAACACTCTCAGGAAGTCTTTCTTAGCTTCCGATGTTAAAGTTCTTTCGAAGTTTAACTGAGTCTTGGTCTCAGTTGCAAGGCTCCGCCGTGATGTTTAGAGGCCAGAAGCGCTTTGCAGCGTGAGCAGAACGAGAGACGAGCGAGGCGTGCGTGAGCCTCCTTTTCAGTTTTCAACTCCAACCCGTTTTTTCACAGTTGTGCATCTGTTTTAACGGGCCAATTTGGGATCCGCCTCCGGGCGCTTGATCCAATCGGATTCTTTCCTGCGGGGCGTTTGATCCAATCGCAAGTGTTTCTATGGGGCGGAGCCCCGCCCTGCACAGTTGCGTGTGCATACATTATCTGTGCAGTTATTTTATCACATAAGATACTTATAAAAAGCAAACTTCTATTCGTATTGTAATCATGCACTGATGAAAAACAGATCAATCTCATTCATCATAATATTTTTCATGAGATTAGCTTTCTGACGAAACCAAACAGTAGCCGTTTAACATGCACCAAAATACAAATATCCTTTATATTCAATTTCGTAGTTAAGGCATTGATTAAACGATCCTAAATTCTCAATAAACATATCGCATCGAGCATGTGAACTGACATCTCGTCATCAGGTAACCTTTATGCATTGAATCATTACAACAATACCATGAGTTTCAATAATAATAAAACAAGCTTATAACTGTCACAAATACAAACATTCTTGATATATTGTATATAGTGTTTCTTTTTTTTCGAGTATATTTTGTTTCAATAGCAGAAACCAGTATAACTTTGTCCCTTTTTAAAAATCCGTTCCTAATTCAAAGGTGTGGCTCTCTCCTTGTTAGATAGAGAACGCACAGAAAAGGCGCGTTTTCCTGGAATGTGCTGATAGTTGCGAGGTCGTAAGGTCACTTCTCTTGGAAAGTTGGGAGTTCGTCTTAGCTCTGAGTCGGCTGTAAAACCTTCTTCTTCCAGCATCTTGTATAATTTAGGAGGCAGGTGCATATGATTCTAAATAATCAAAACAAAGCGCTAAATTTAGCCATGAAGTTTAGGATTGAGGTTTTTGATTATTATTTTTGCTACCTCAGAGTCCATGAAATGTTTCAGGATGTCCACGTGATATGTGTGTGCCCTGAGAAGAGTGTAGATCAGAATCGCAATGCAGGTGAAGCGCTTAGCAATATAGATCAAGCACAAACGAGTGACAAAGTATCTTGTGTTAATAAAGATGGACCTTGTGATTGTGGAAATAATAAAAATGAGAGTGCGGCCACAAATGAAGGGATGCATGAAGGTGGTGCTTATGAGGCTAGTGAGCAAGCCATATTGGGAGATGCTTTGGATGTTGACATGTCAGAAGATCAAAGTTTATTTAAAACACTGACACTGAAAAGGAAACCTAAGGGCAAAGGAAAAGATAGAAGGGTTGCAAAAAAGCTACTGGAATAGTTGGTGATGCAAAGTAGTTGGACTCAGAGTTAAGTAATGTTGAGGAGTCTGCTGTGGATAGTGATTGTGAGTCGTCAGACTCGGTGAGCTCAGTTTCACAGAAACGATCTGTCAGCAGCACTTACACATTGGACAAAATTTAAAAATTTCTTCAGACAACGAAAGGCATGAAGGGTGTGATTGTAGAGGATTATTTTCCAGATTATGAGTTATTCATAAATTCAAGCAGGGCTTTAATGAAAGAGGCTGGAGCCTTCACTGAACAAGAAGCATTTAGGCTGAAGAAAATTGTCCAAAATTTAAAACTAAATATGCTGAACGATGAATTCGAATCAGTCTAGCTTTTTTCTCTTTTTTTGAAGTGTTTGTTTTTAGTATGCTCAACTTACGTTTTTATTAGTAGGATAAGGTTGGGCACACTTAATTTAAATGATGCACGAGACAGTAAGAAAAGAGTGCAATGCTTTATGATTTGACTAAACAAAAGAAAATTGATGTAATGCTGGTCCAGGAAACTCATAGTGATGTTTTCAATGAGAATGACTGGTTAATGGAACGGGATGGGTTAGCTGTTTTAAGCCACAAAAAAAAAAAAGCTTTATACCTGTATCATATGATGTAGAGCATATTGTTGAAGGACATCTAATGAAAATAACAGCAAAGTTTGAAAATATGATTTTTGTTTTTATAAATGTGTATGCCCCTGTTCTTGGTTCTGAAAGAGTTGCTTTTCTGGATAAATTAAGCAATAGTCTGTCAAATTGTGAAGAAGAGGAATTCATGTTTATTGGAGGGGATTTTAATTGTACAGCAAAAGATACAATGGATAGGAACCATAAAGAGCCACATCTAGCTTCTCAACATTCAATAAGAAAGCTCATAGTAGAACATGAATTGTGTGATATATGGAGGACTTTATACAAAGAACAAAGGCAGTACACATGGGCTCAAACAAGAGAGAACTTTATTTCCATGGCTAGATTGGATAGGTTTTACTGTTTTAAATACCATTCTAATGTTATCAAGAAATGTGAGATTTTGCCTTGTGGTTTTTCTGATCACAGCCTAGTAATTTGTAGTGTTTTTATTGCTAACCTAAAGTCTAAAAGTGCTTACTGGCACTTTAATTCTTCGTTGCTACAAGATATTTTTTTAAGGATGTTTTTTTCTTTTTTTTAGTTCTAGGAAAAAAAAATTTAGTTCCTTACAGCAATGGTGGGATCATGGGAAAAAAGAGATACAGCAACTGTGCCGTCAGTACACTCTTAACGTATCCAAGGACATCTCCCAGTCAATGAGAACCCTAGAGATTGAGATAGTGGAACTGCAGAATTTGGTAGAGTCCACAGGAAATAGGGGACTTATTGAGCTCCTCAAAGTAAAAAAAAAAAAGGGATCTGGATAACCTGTTCAGAGCACAGGGCGATTTGATCCGCTCACGCTTTCAGAGTGTAGTAGAGATGGATGGCCCAACTAAATAATTTTTTGGTTTGGAAAAAAAGAACAGCCAAAGCAGACTTATACATTATTTATACTCAGTGGATGGCACCGAAATTGTGGAGCTTAAAGAAATTAGAAAAAGAGCTGTACTCTTTTATTCTGAGCTTTATAGGAGTGAAAATACAGAGGCAGATGAGCTGGCCAGATCTTTTTATGTGGGTTTGCCCAAAGTATCAGATGAGACCAACTCCTGGCACGAGAAGCCATTTTCAGTATCGGAGCTGCATATTGCTCTGCGGAGCATGGATTGTGGTAAGGCTCCTGGAATCGATGGTCTACCAATTGAGTTTTATAAAACGTTTTGTACAGTGCTGGGTGGAGATCTTCTGTTTGTGCTCAATGATAGTCTGGCCGGAGGGTTGTTACCTTTGAGCTGCAGGAGGGCAGTTACTGTATTACCCTGTTACCCAAAAACGGTGACTTAAAAGAAATAAAGAACTGGCACCCTGTCTCACTCTTGTGCTCAGATTTAAAGCTTTTCTAACGCCATTAGGTTGAGGGAGCTGGTTGGGCAGGTTATTCATCGGGATCAAATTTACTGTGTGCCAAACAGGTCCATTTTTGATAATGTTTATCTAATTCGGGATATCCTGGAGGTCTCTAGGCTATTGGACATACAGTAGATACTGGTCTCATTTATTTGAACCAGGAAAAGGCATTTGACCGGGTTTAGCACAGCAATCTCTGGTGTACGCTGGAGGAGTTTGGTCTCAGCTCTGGTTTTATTGCCATGATTAGGGTTTTGTACCAGGATGTTGAGAGTGTATTGAAAATAAATGGAGGTCTGAGTGCTGCTTTTAAAGTCTCTAGAGGTATTAGACAAAGTTGTGCTCTTTCTGGAATGTTGTATGCTCTTGCCATTGAACCTTTATTGGTTAAAATCAGAGAAAGCATTGAAGGTTGGACCATACCATGCTCTGGAGCAAATTTTAAGCTGTCTGCATATGCAGGTGATATTATTGTTCTGGTTAAAGGGCAAAGCAATGTTGATATTCTTAAAGTAATTCTTAATAATTTTGGTATAATTTCCTCTGCCAAGGTTAATTGGTCAAAAAATGAAGCTATAGCAAGTGGTAAATGGTCTCATGGTTTTCCTGAATTACCAGGTGGTTTGTCCTGGAAAAGGGATGGGCTAAAATATTTAGGAGTATATGTTGGCAATTATTTAATGTTAAGTAAAAACTGGGAAGATGTTCTAGAAAAAGTAAAAGGGCGGCTGCAAAAATGGAAATGGCTTTTGCCAAAAATGTCTTTTAGAGGGAGGGTTATAATAATTAATATTCTGGTGGCTTCAGTTTTGTGGCATCGTTTGGCCTACGTTGACCCTCCAAATGGACTTTTGTGTAAAATTCAAGCCATTCTAGTGGACTTCTTTTGGAGTACTTTTCATTGGATACCTCAGAGCGTACTTTATATAACCAGAGGTGAAGGAGGACAAGGACTTATTCACCTGCCAAGCAGGGGGGCAGTTTTTTTACTTCTTTTCATTCAAAGGTACCTCGCAGGACCTAAGAATCTAGTCTGGAAAAAGGTGGCGGACGTTATTTTTAATCAAGCTGGAAGACTGGGTTTGAACTCTACTTTGTTTTTGATGGACTCAAGCAAGCTGCAGTGCAGTGGACTTACTCCATTCTATAAGGGTCTTTTCAAAGTTTGGGACTTACTTGAAAAACAGAGGCTGGAGGCGACTTCTTTGTTGTATTGGCTTTTGGAAGAACCTCTTGTACATGGAGCTTGTTTTGATGTTACTTGTAAAGTTACACCTGGACTGCTTCTTTGTTTAGTTCACACTAAGACATTAAAACTGCATGAAGGTTTAAGTTTGCAGGATGTTCAAAGTAAAGTTTTATATAGATGCATTGTAAAAGTTTTAAACAAGGTAACTTTAAATGATCGTAGTGATACAGTGTGGAGAGAGAAATTGGGACTAGATGATCAAGTTAAACCTGTTTGGAGGGTTTTATTTAAACCACCAATTGAAAAACACACAGGGGATATTCAGTGGAGAGTTTTACATGGCGCAGTTGCTGTAAATGCATTTGTGAGTGTTATAAATCCCAATATATCAAGTGATTGTCCTTTTTGTAAAATGAGGGAGACAATTTTTTCACTGTTTTTTAGAATGCTCAAGGTTGTGTGATTTGTTTTGTTTTCTTGATGCTCTTTTCATGATGTTTGGGGAGTCTTTTTCTTCTGGAATTTTTATTCCTAAGTACAGTGTGGCGCAAAGAATGAGAAGCCAATTGTTGATTTTCTTTAATTGGATAAGCCAAACTTGCTATTTATATAAGCAGGAAAAACAAAATAGAAGGTAGAGAAGGACAACATGTGGTAATAGTTTTTAAAAATCTGGTAAAATCAATGGTTATGCTTGATTTTAAGTTCTATAATATGATGAATGATTTAGAAAGTTTTTTTTGTATAAATGTTTTTTTTTTGTATAATTTTATTTATTTATTTATTTAGTAATTTAGCAGACGCTTTTATCCAAAGCAACTTACAAATGAGGACATAAGAAGCAATCAAAACCAACAAAAGAGCAACAATGTGCAAGTGCTATTACAAGTCTTGATTAGTCTAACACAGTACAGATAATAATTATTATTATTATTATTTTTATTTATTTTTTTAATAAAAAGACATATAGATAAAATAAAATTAGAATAGAGAGTGCTAGAGTTAGAGGGTCAAGTAAAGATGGAACAGATGAGTTTTTAGCTGTTTCTTGAAGATGGGTAAGGATTCGGCTACTCGGATTGAGTTGGGCAGTTCATTCCACCAGATGGGAACAGTTAATGAAAAAGTCTGTGAAAGTGTTTTTGTGTGTCTTTGGGATGGTACAATAATGCGTCGTTCACTTGAAGAACGCAAGCTTCTAGAGGGCATATAAGTCTGAAGTAATGAATTTAGGTAAAGGGGTGCAGAGCCAGTGGTGGTTCTGTAGGCAAACATCAATGCCTTGAATTTAATGCGAGCAGCTATTGGTCGCCAGTGCAAATTGATGAACAGAAGCGTGACATGCGTTCTTTTAGGCTCATTAAAGATTAATCTTGCAGCGGCATTTTGGATTAATTGTAGAGGTTTAATAGAATTGGCTGGAAGACCTACCAAGAGAGCATTGCAATAGTCAAGTCTGGACAGAACAAGAGCCTGAACAAGGAGTTGTGTTGCATTTTCCGAGAGAAAGGGCCGGATCTTCTTAATATTGTATAATGTAAATCTTCAGGACTGGGCAGTTTTAGCAATGTGGTCTGAGAAATTCAGCTTATCATCAATCACAACTCCAAGGTTTCTGGCTGTTTTTGAAGGAGTTATGGTAGATGAGCCTAACTGGAAGGTGAGATTGTGATGAAGCAATGGGTTAGCTGAAACTACAAGCAGTTCTGTCTTAGCTAGGTTGAGTTGAAGGTGATGGTCCATCGTCCAGCAAGAAATGTCTGTTAGACACGCTGAGATGCGAACAGCTATCGTCGGATCATCAGGATGGAATGAGAGGTAGAGTTGAGTGTCATCAGCATAGCAGTGATATGAAAAGCCATGTTTCTGAATGACAGAACCTAGTGATGCCATGTAGACAGAAAGAAGAATTGGTCCAGGAACTGAGCCCTGAGGCACCCCAGTACTCAAGACTCAAACCACTGGAGTGCGGTTCCTGAGATGCCCTTTCTCAATAGGGTTGACAAGAGGATCTGATGGTTGACTGTATCAAAAGCAGCAGACAGATCCAGCAAGATAAGTAATGAAGATTTGGAAGCCGCTCTTGCAAGTCTTAGGTCTTCAATAACAGAAAACAAGGCAGTTTCGGTCGAATGTCCATTTCTGAAGCCAGATTGGTTACTGTCCAGGAGGTTGTTCTTTGTGAGAAAGACAGAGACTTGGTTGAACACAACTCGTTCAAGTGTTTTTGCAATGGAAGAAAGAAGGGAAACCGGTCTATAGTTCCCTAAAAGAGTTGGGTTAAGAGTGTTTTTTTTTAAGAAGTGGAGTTATACGAGCCTGTTTAAATGCTGAGAGAAAAATTCCAGTGTGAAGGGATGTATTAACGATAGGAGTCAGTGCAGGTACAACTGCAGGAGAAATGGCTTGAAGGAGATTAGATGGAATAGGATCAAGCGGACAGGTAGTAGGATGACTGGAAAGGATGAGTTTAGAGACCTCTGCTTCGGAGAGTGGAGAGAAGGAACGAGTGTATGTTTGCTGGTAAGATATGTTTGATAGATTGTGGTGTGGAAAATTGTGCAGTGAGGTTTGTAATTGTATTAATGAAGAATGTGGAAAAGTCATCAGCTGTTAGAGATGATGAAGGAGGAGGAGGAGGACAAAGGAGGGAGGAAAATGTTTTAAAGAGCATGTGAGAGTTAGGCGAATTGTTAATTTTGTCATGATAGTATGTCCTTTTAGCAGTGGAAACATTAGCAGAGAAGTCAGAGAGGAGTGATCGATATAAATTAAGGTCAGAAGGATTTCGTGATTTGCGCCATACCCTTTCTGCAGCCCTGAGTTTAGAACAATGTGTTTGGAGAACATCAGATAGCCAAGGGGCAGAAGTAAAGTATCAGTAGCACTGTTAGCATCAAGAGAGGATAACTGTTTAGGGGGAGGAAGTGAAGATGAAACCATAGCAGATAGCCGGGAGGGTGAGAGTGAACAAAAGTTACGTTGAAAAGTGACATGTGGAGGGGTATGTGATGGGTCAGGAATCATGTTGAGGTTAAGAGTGAAGAGGAAGTGATCCGAGGTGTGTAGTGGAGTAACCAGCACATGATCAGTGGAGCAGTGTCGTGTGTAAATAAGGTCCAGTTGGTTGCCTGATTTGTGAGTAGCCGTGGTTAGCACTCTCTTGAGATCAAAAGACGCAAGCAGAGTGTGGAAATCTGCATCTGAGGTTTATCTAGGTGGATGTTGAAGTCTCCAAGTAAGACAAAGGGAGTACCATCCTCAGGAAAGGTTGAGAGCAATAAATCTAATTCTTCCACAAAGTTACCTAGTAATCCTGGAGGACGATAAACAACTACAAAATGGATTTTTAGAGGGTAGTAACCGAATGTGATTCAAAAGAGCTGTTGATACTCAGAGATGGTAAAGGAGTAAATTTCCAATTATTAGAGATGAGCAGACCAGTACCTCCACCTCTTCCAGTCAAATGGGGGGTGTGGGAAAAGGAGAAATTATTGGAGAGTGCTGCATGTGTAACATTGTCTTCTGGTTTGATCCAGGTCTCTGTCAGGGCTATGAGATTTAACCTTGAATGACTAGTAATGGAAGTAATGAAATCAGCTTTGTTGACAGCAGACTGACAATTCCAGAGACCAATAGAAATGAAAGTTATGTATGAGCAGACATAGGCAAAGTGCGCAGGTTAATAGGATTGCGCTGTCTACAGTGTGTGATGCGTGGCTTGTGAGTGGTAGTGATAGTATTGATCTGGAAACACATTGTAAGAATAGGTTATATAAACTAAAACAGAAGTGAAACAAGTAGTAGGAATAATATAGGATAATTAAAAGTCGATACTTATGTCCTCTGCCGGTGTCCCTGTCTGGTGGAGTCGTACGGTAGAGTCGATGATCTTTACACTCTTTGGTCTTCACACTAGGAGGGCTTTACACAAGGGCTGCTGCGACTGCTGCCACGGTATAATAACCTTTTTTATACCCGTTTAACAAATCACTATTACAATTCAGCTGAACCCACTTTCCTGTTTATCACTGCTGATAGACTGCTTCTCTTAAAGACTATTTCTTTACACTTTCTTCTGCTGGCGCTTGAACCCACTTTCCTGTTTATCACTAAAAATGGCCAAGCAAGTGCAGACACTGACAAGATATGCGATACAGTATGAGACCAAACGCGATTTCAGCAAGACTCAACACAGTAAACAAAATAAGTGTTTCCTAGCAACGGCAACTGCGCTAAACACTAATGAGACAAGTAAATACACTTCTGAGCTGTTTTTAACTTCCGCTGATAGACTGCTTCTCTTAAAGACTATTTCTTTACACTGTCTTCAGCTGGCGCTTGAACCCACTTTCCTGTTTATCACTAAAAATGGCCAAGCAAGTGCAGACACTGACAAGATATGCGATACAGTATGAGACCAAACACGATTTCAGCTTTGTTACAATAAGCTATGGTCTTTTGCACAACTTTTTTGAGTTTTGGAAAATTTGTTTTGTTGTTTTCATGACTTTTTAATGATTGAATAAAGTGTGTTGAAAACTCTCTCTCTCTCATTTCAATTCAATTTCAATTCAAATGTGCTTTATTGACATGACAAAAACTATACATTTGTATTGCCAAAGCAATTGCAGCTGGGCTGCCTACAAATAGTGCACATATGTATTAGTAGAAAGAGAAAGAAAAAGAATAATAATAATAGCAATAATGATAATAATATTAAAACATATATATTAAGCATATAGTGCAAAATTAACTACTAATATATGTAAGTATATAAACTAGAAAAAAAAATAATAATAAGAGGTTAGACAGATTTGCAGAAGCAAAATATACATCTAACTAATATAATAGAGTAATATGGCATAATATAATCTACATGTACTGGGAACATCAGATAAGGGCAGATTGAGTGTTTACTTTTCTATCGTGACAGGTAGACACATATTGATCAGCAAACACACAGCAGTTCTTGTGTTCTCCTAACAGATACGGCAGTTTCTCTTGGTTTGAATGAGTCTTAAATGTCTGATGGATCTGCTGTATTTTATCATAGAACACTGTGTATTTGTAGCATTCTGTTACGAAGTGCAGTTCTGTTTCCATCTGATTCAGTTCACAGTGTGAACACAATCTCTTCAACGGTGGCAGCCATGTTGTTCTGTGTCTACCCGTCTCTATCATCAGCTTGTGTCCGCTGAGTCTGTATCTGGTCAACGTGCTTCTCAATTTCTTATCTGACACTGTGTACAGATACTCTGCCATACTGTAGCCTACTCTCTCTATAGGGTGTTACGAGCCCCTACTCTTTCTTTTTTATTTTCTTTCCTGAGTGCAGCTGCTAATTGGATGGGGGGCGGAGACTATTATAAACACCTGAGGCCTCTGCCTATTTAAAAGATGCTGGTGGCACTTCAATGGCAGCTTGCCCTGGGAACTCTGTTTTTGTGTTTGCTTTTGGTCTTGTTTTTCCTTATTCTCTTTTGTTTAGGATGGTGAGTGATTACTTGTTTAGTTACCATAGAGTACATAGAAAGCATAGGTAAGTGAGCTGACCTGGAAGACTTTTGCTGTTTGATTTCTTCTTCGGGAGATAGGAAGTTTTCTTTATTCTTGAGTAAGTTGCAGTTTAAATTATTTAGCTCACCAGTCCTTATTTATTATTTGTTTGTTTAAATAAATTTGCTGTCTTCTCTTTTTTTGGTTATGTTATTTTACCCGTACAATAAAATGTTAACTCTTTGACCTGGCCACTGTGGTATTTGTTGCCTTTAGAACGGCTTTCTTATGTTGGTCCCTAAACAGGGTCGTAACAAGGGCCAAATAGCTTTGCAGTTTACGCTGTTGTTGTTCTCTCTATCTCTCTCGCTCTCTCTAATAACTGCATTAGACTGCATTAATAACTCCATTATCAGTGGCTCAAACCTCAGTTACAAGCTCTGAAATGACATTTTGCAATTAGCAACAGATGCTTGAGATGAGATGCAATGCAAGAAAGAAAGTAGTCCTACACACAAGAGTGTTTTAAGAACAAAAACCTGTCAAAGTATTTGAAATAAATGATCTGACCAATGTCTTAAGGTGTGGTAAACTTAGTATAAGCAGAATAATTGACTCCTGAATTATTTGAAAAAAGAGTGCACACCCAGAAGTGTAACGACTACAATGTGAAGGTGTACATAATTTTTTCTAATAATTCAACCACCCATCCTCAGTTATTCCTTACACTAAACTACACAGGAACACCTGTTGGTATAGAACACAATAAGAGCCTATGTGCTGTAGATGATAGCTTTTTCTTTCTTTCTCTTTTGCTACGAAACTTACTCTCACTCAGAAATTGACTCTTTTTTTTTTTGGACAATTAATAAAATTGTGAAAATGTGACATCCTCACACTTTTCTGGGCTTTTTTTTTTTTTATCTCTCGCTTACCTCTGCAAGATTCTCAGAAGGATGTAATTTAGTGGAGAGTGGCAATTTCTCTGGGATGGACACGGCTTTGTTAATCCTTCCCCTGCAGGATGCTGCTTCATAAGCCATTAAGAGACACATTTTGGGGTAATAGTGGCTGAATTGCTAGCCTGCTGTGGGTCCATTTGGCTGCTCTAAAACGCATGGCAATGCAACCTCATGCTATGTAATTACACAGGAGGAGACTGAAGAAGAGAAGAGAAGAGAAGAGAAGAGAAGAGAAGAGAAGAGAAGAGAAGAGAAGAGAAGAGAAGAGAAGAGAAGAGAAGAGAAGAGAAGAGAAGAGGAGAGGAGAGGAGAGGAGAGGAGAGAAGAGGAGAGGAGAGGAGAGGAGAGGAGAGAACTGTACTTTGATGAGAAAGACAACTTACTATATATTGTATTATTTGTTGTTTTCTTTTACATTTGGGAGCAATTGCCTCACAAAAAAAAAAAAATACTTTTGTTACTTTTTCATAATGTATGATTCCTGAATTTTGATCCAGGCACAATATACTGTTCTGCTATTCAAGGGAAATTTAAATTTGTGTCATCAATTACTCAACTTTATTTGGTATAAAACCTGCATGATTTTCCTTCTTTGCCAAAAATAGGTATTTCAAAGAATGTTTCTTATGTAACTTTTCTTATACATGCAGTAATAGTCAGTGAAGTCCTAAACAACTACATGTTTGTACCACGTTTACTGTTATTGTAGAGGGGCAGAGAGAGAGAGAGAGAGAGAGAGGTGGGGGGGGAGTAGAGACTTTTTTGACTTTAAACACACTTTATTAAAAATCTTAAAACAAACACTACATTACACCCCACACATCACATAGCAAGAGAGAGAGAGATTTATATAAATTAAGAATTATGAGATTAATTAAGAGACCTGCTTCTATGACAGGATTTTGCACAAATTGTAAACAGTCAACACCAAAACATTGCATGTCTAGATGAAGAACCATAATCTCCTCAGTTCTCTGTCAATCTGAGGGTCAAACTGAAGAAGTCAGAAAGAAAGAAAAATGGACCGAGAAAGAAAGACGTTAATAGTGGAATTCAGCACAGCAACATTGCCATCTTTTGGCAGCATGCTGCACAGTTCTTTGTGAAACTTAGAAACATTATTCTGTAACACCAAACAGCAAAATTGTTAGAGACTTTAATAGTAACCTTTGTTTTTAAGGTAGCAAGAAATAAAATGTTTTAATTGAATTAAATTTAAATGATGTAGAAAAAGGCCAGAGTAGTCTGTGTGTATTGTGTAATGTGTGTTCTCTGGAGTTTAAAAAGAGATCTCAACAATGTCCCAAATTGAGCTCAAATTTGCCAATATAGGAAATTTTAATATGAACTCAAACATTTAAGGAATATTATATGTAATATTAATTTTTATTAGCTCCTGAGCTAATAAAAGCAACTGCTAACTAATAAAATTTTCCTCTGAGAAGTCAGATCAATAATACACATATTTATTTAAAAACATTATGAATATGGAGAATCCCATCTTTAAACATAAACAGAATAGTTGTGTACATACTTAAAAAGCATAATTAATCATGTGTTTAAAGGTTGTCTTTTTATATCAGTGCATGCAAAATTTAATTCAGTTTGTTCATGCACGTAATTTGATGGACATAAAGGAGAAGCAAAACTAATTTCTTCAAACCAATCTTATATAAACAGTTGTACTGAACAACAGAAAATGTACGTAAGACTGGTTTTATGAATGGTTTACACAAATCTTTTTATTAGTAGTAGAAGTAGTATTAGTATTTATTAGTTTTGGTATTAGTATTATCATTATTATTATGTTAGCAACATTTTAAGTTTCACAGAATGAACTTAAATATATAGTTTAAAAAAATTAGATTTCATTAACTCACATAGTGTTGATATACCAAATAACCTACATTTATTTGATAATATACTGACACAGGTGGTTAAGAGAAAGATATGTGATAAATATCTTAAAATAAATAAAATATGTCATAAAGTCGTTTTTTCCACAATTTGAGGTAAATACTAATACAGTAAGGGAAAAAAAATATTTGATCCCCTGCTGATTTTGCACATTTGCCCACTGACAAAGAAATTATTAGTATATAATTTTAATGGTAGGCTTATTTTAACAGTGAGAGACAGTATAACAACAACAACAAAAATCCAGAAAAACGCATTTGCAAGATTTCTGGCTCCCAGGTGCCTTTTATACAGGTAAGGAGCTGAGATTAGGAGCATTCTCTTAAAGGGAGTGCTCCTAATCTCAGTTTGTTAGCTGTATGAAAGACACCTGTCCACAGAAGCAATCAATCAATCAGATTCCACACTCTCCACCATGGCCAAGACCAAAGAGTTGTCCGAGGATGTCAGGGACAAGATTATAGAGCTACACAAGGCTGGAATGGGCTACAAAACCATCGCCAAGTAGCTTGGTGAGAAGGTGACAACAGTTGGTGCGATCATTTGCAAATGGAAGAAATACAAAATAACTGACAGTCTCCCTCGGTCTGGGGCTCCATGTAAGATCTCACCTCATGGAGTTTCAATGATCATGAGAACGGTGCGGAATCAGCCCAGAACTACACGGGAGGATCTTGTCAATGATCTCAAGGCAGCTGGGACCATAGTCACCAAGAAAACAATTGGTAACACACTACTCCCTGAAGGTCTGAAATCCTGCAGTGCCCGCAAGGTCCCCCTGCTCAAGAAAGCACATGTACAGGCCCGTCTGAAGTTCACCAATGAACATCTGAATGATTCAGAGGAGAACTGGGTGAAAGTATTGTGGTCAGATGAGACCAAAATCAAGCTCTTTGGCATAATCCCAATTTGCCTTGTTTGGAGGAGGAGGAATGCTGCTTATGACCCCAAGAACACCATCCCCACCGTCAAACATGGAGGTGGAAACATTATGCTTTGGGGGTGTTTTTCTGCTAAGGGGACAGGACAACTGCACCGCATCAAAGTGACGATGGACGGGGCCATGTACTGTCAGGGCCAGGGCATTGAAAATCGTGGATGGGTATTCCAGCACAACAATGACCCAAAACACACGGCCAAGGCAACAAAGAAGTGGCTAAAGAAGAAACACATTAAGGTCCTGGAGTGGCCTAGCCAGTCTCCAAACCTTAATCCCATAGAAAATCTGTGGAGGAAGCTGAAGGTTCGAGTTGCCAAACGTCAGCCTTGAAACCTTAATGACCTGGAGAGGATCTGCAGAGAGGAATGGGACAAAATCCTTCCTGACATGTGTGCAAACCTGGTGGCCAGCTACAAGAAACATCTGACCTCTGTGATTGCCAATGGTTTTGCCACCAAGTACTAAGTCGTGTTTTGCGGAGGGGTGAAATAATTATTTCACTCATTAAAAAGCAAATCAATTTATAACTTTTTTGAAATGTGTTTTTCTGGATTTTTTTGTTGTTATTCTGTCTCTCACTGTTCACATAAACCTACCATTAAAATTATAGACTGATCATTTCTTTGTCAGTGGGCAAACGTACAAAATCAGCAGCGGATCAAATAATTTTTTCCCTCACTGTATATAGACGGTGCATGGTGTCGTACACATAAAAACAAAACACCATCATGTAACAAACATAACACTAATGCAAACAATTTAAAAACATAAGATGAAACATTGAACCCTATGCACATAACTGATTAGAAAATAAAAATAAAAATGGAAAGAAACTTCCTGTTAACGAATTAACAGGACTTTACCATAGCATTTTTAAATAGTCTTTCACTGTTTAAATTATGATATCTCTACAATGTTTTGCTTGTATTTCATGATGGCGGTCCGGAGGTATTATAAGTCACTGTACTTGCCAAATAGATTTGTCAAAGCTTTCCTTGGTACACAGAAAGTATCTATAATCAGCTGTTGTGTAGATATTCAAAAGCCAAACCAATCTCACCGTAGTAAACTGTACTTAGGAGCTGTGTAAAGCAAAAGTGACATATCAGTGAAATATATAAAAAAAAAAATGTTGTGGCTGTTGTTCCCATGCTGCTGCTGTGTGTGTGTGTGTGTGTGTGTGAGGGAGAGAGAGAGATACATCAGGGATGAGGACAGCATCTGGACTGACACAGAGTGACAATTCATCCTTCTCTTCATCCATCTGACGTGTCACTCCACCTGATGGCTTTATTGTGTGGCCTGTCAGAGTACTTAATCTGTGTGTCACTCTCACACACACCTTCAGCAACATTAGATCTGGTGTAATGTCAGTCAGCATGGCCCAGATATGATCAGCTATTTAGCATCATTCAGTCTGTTGTTACAGCGGGGGTCTTCACGGTCCGGCCGGAGATAGCAGAACTGGTCATTTCCCAGTCCGTTTGACACACTCTGACAGATGTCACTGCACAACAGACGCTGGACAGACACTGTGGGACAGAGACAGACAAGATGTCTCACTCTGCAGGGAAGGGAGCAGGTGTTCTGTCATCATACGGGTAAAATAAACTACCATCACATCCATCTGAAAGTGATAACCCTCAATATGAATGCTGTTCATTCATTAATTGAATAACTACAATAAAATTAGTAATGCGATACTAGCATTCCAGTAACTGATCTTAAGTAACAAGTAGTTCACTATTAGGTAATCTGTAACTACTATGTTTTTTTGTTTTTTTTACATTTAGTCATTTAGCAGAAGCTTTTATCCAAAGTGACTTAAAAATGAGTCAAGTCACCTTGAGTAAACACTCAAATTTTCAGTTAAAAGCAGTTCATCAATGAATTCAGTGATGTCACAGTTCAGTTCAGTTTAAATAGTATCTGTGCAATCAAGTCGACGATATCACTGAAAATTAAGTGTCCCCAACTAAGCAAGCGGCGACAGTGGCAAGGAACCCAAACTCCATCGGTGACAGAATGGAGAAAAAAACCTTGGGAGAACAGTGTTGGACTCAGGCTAAAGCTCTTCCACACTCCTCTTTTCTGGGAGAAGAACTCTGCCAATTTGTATTGCACATATGTTGTTTGAATACATTGATGTAATAATGTCATAAACTTTACCCCTACACCACTTTGTAAAAGTTTGTAATATAATCCATCGTGCCAAATAGAATCAAATGCTTTTATTTTTAATCGACAAAGCATGCAAATATGTTTCCGTGTTTAGTCTGTTTTATGTGTTTATTGATCAGGGTGTGTAGGGTGTAAATGTGGTCAGTAGTTCTGTGATTTGGAAGATAGCCAATCTGACAAGGGCTCAGGACACTGTGTTCATTAAGGAAGTTTACTATGCTATTGTTGAAAATACTGCTAAATAACTTCCCCATTACTGCTCGCACAAATGCCTCTGAAATTATTAGGGTACAATTTGTCTCCCCTCTTATGAATCTTATATATCTTAATCTTATATATATATATATATACATACAGTATACCAAGATATGGCCAGCTCAATCTACTATACAATTGCTAGGGTGCTCTAAATGGTTACTAGGGCATGGCTGGACAGTTTAAAAACTCCTTTCCAGACTGAGTAAACTTATTCTACTCCCCTGTCTCTTAGTTTCTCTGACCCAAAGATATACCTCTCATCTATTTCCAGTGGAAATCTATGGGGTGGTTTCTAGGGTGGGGTGAATGGTTTTTACCTTGTGGCTATGAAGATCTCACACAATTTTGTGCCAATCTGAAGTCTGTGTGATTTTTCCCAGAGTCTTCATGAAAATCATGTTAAAAAAAAAGTCATAAGAGCAGTGTTTTCCTTTGATTTGACACCTCATTCATTTGTGACAAACAGTTTAGGATGAGTTAGATGCCAAAATTTGTATGGAAGAACCTAATGTTTAAATCAAAAAGAAGTATGTTGGCTTTCTCAGGCCAACATAATAAACAAGTGAGATAATAATAGTGTTGCTTTGCTTCGTAAGCACCACTAATAAGTTTAAAGAGACTTTTCTCTGGAGCATGGATGTAGAAAATCAAGCAAGTAAACTTATACTTTTTGAAAAAAAAAAGTAGAAGTTTGAAACAATGCTTGATGTTACATGGCCAAATGTCCATCTTTCCTTAATATTTTTAAAAACTCAGCTGTGATGTATATTTCTCTTGGCTTGAGAAACCTAACATACTGCTATTCTCTTTAAATTCCTCTAATGCTAGACTGAATGAATTAACACAAAACAGAGACTCTGAAAGATACACTTCCAAATCCTTACTTTTACTGACAATGCAGTTTTCTATATCAGCAACAGGGGCTGCTAATTAATTGTATTTAGTATAATAAATTTTCCACTGGGACAGCTTGACACAGTGAATTAATGTCTCGCCTTAATACCTCTTCCTCTCCATTACTTTCTATAACCAGAGCCACCCAGCACTTCGCTAAATGGAGTTGGATGTGTTTCTTATGAATGGAGATTGCATTACTTTCTTGCTCAGAGGGGCAACATGCATACATCTTTCATGAAAACAGGGGTCTTATGGATTTGATAACTATCAATCTCTACTCCTGTTAACTCTTCTAATATAAATAGTTCTGTCTCTCATGTCGATCCAAACCTGAATTACAATTTTATTCAGTGGAACAGAAATGTCTCAGTATTTTTTTTTGTTATGCAATGAAAATCAGTGGTCACCGATGACGTTATGACTGTTGGATTACATGTCAATTAAGGTGCAGTTATGAATACACTAGATAAGAAAGATTGGTGGGATATCTAACTTGTAGAACCTCTTACTGTGTTATCAACACAAGGAAGACACAAGTGTAATAAAATACTTTTTATTAACAAAAGATAGACAACTACTAAATGACTACTAAATGACTACCATAAATGAAAAAGGAATAAAGTGCATAAGATGCATAAAATGTAGGTGATTAATTTGGGTGTTACTGTGGCAGAGTTATAAAAAGTTAACTGAAACTAATAAGGTGAAGAGCCTTACTAGGCCTCAAACAGATAATTGAATCATTTGTTATCAACTGACATCAGCTATATAACATCTAATGTAAATTAAAAAAACATATATTGATAATATTAAAACAGTGCCAAGGTCTCTGGAAGAGGTTGGGATAAGTGATATCTGGGTTGAGTGAGCAGTCGGAGAGAGTGGTGGCAGGGACTTCTTCCACTGGTTGTGCTGGTAACAATGCAGTGGAAAGGAGCAGGAATCCGTTTCAACAGCCTTGAACACGAAGCACTGTAGAACGCTGATTTCCTGGAGCACCAAAGGCTCTTTGCCAAAAAACTCCATTAGTTGCCACATGTTCAACTGCAATTGCAGCTGCATACACCTTCGGTGTAGCTGGAGCTACACCCACAAAGAAATGCTCCACGAGCAAATTCAACACTGAAACAATAGGGCAGTGGACTGGATCCAAACTGTGTCATCTGCACCACAATACAAAAAGGTGCCACTTGAAAATATATAGACACCTTGTAGAGGGGGTCCTAGCATTCCGGATGGTCTCTGTAATCCTCGAAGAGAGACCATAGTGCTACATTTAGGTTCCATCCCAAAAGATTTCACATCTCTAGATGAAGATGTAGAGTATACTCAGATTAGACTGATGATTTATTCATGTCATGTCATGTCTTTTTATTTATTTATTTTTTTTTAAACTTTGCTTGGTAACCAATACCAATGGGGACTAGTTAGCTCAGACTAGAAGTACTATACATGTATTTTTAAGGTCTCTGATTTTACAATCAGACAGTATACCCTTTTTCTATGTCTTGAAGAAACCAACAAGATATTTTAGGCAGACGTAGACACAATGTCATATGAACCGAGAAAGGTGCCAGACTCTATGTGGCTGAAGCCTGTACACAGGGCATTGGTCAATCAAGTGACCACTCAGGCCCATAGGCCCAAACAGTGCATAAATCAGAGAAAGCTTCTACATCTCTAATCAGCATGGCAGAATGGCATGTGAAGGGCATAGAAATGTCCTGTGCCCTGTCTGCTGCAGACCTTCTCAAAAGACCCTAATGTGGACGAACCATATGGATTATTGTCTCAACAGGAGGTCCAACATATACACCATGGAGGACCACAACCATTTGAAGCCACAATGTGGTAGACACATGACCCAAGACACAGAGGTGTGAGAAACTGTTGTTCAAAATGTAGAATGTGGTGAATGGAACTGATTGAGGATGAGGGGCCTAATATGGAGCACAACTTGTTGTAAGGAGAAAATGCAGAAAAAACTCAGCCCTCCAATTTAACCTGTCTCCAAACAGTAGAATATACAGCATGAATCAACATGAGGGATTCAGTAAGCACCATACACATTCAAATATGTCACATGATGGAATTGACAGAGCACTGAATGTTTGGTAGCTTGAAGCACCAACTGTACACCACAGAACACAAAAACATAATTCAAGCTGAGAGAGCTGAGAGCAGCCAGGCTTGTGCCCCTTGTGACTTGGGTCTTGCATCTGCGAGGCAACTCAAGTCAGGGAGGTCAAAGTGGAGATTGCGGAGAAGTCCGAGATGACCTCTGCCCTTTCTTAGCTCTCACTCCAGTCAGGTGGAAGGTGGAATAACCCATTGTCCTATCAAAAATCAGTCAGTGGCTTTCCAAAGGTTCATCCTCCACTCAGCTCCCAACATGCATCTGAGGTCATCCTCAAGAGACTGATTCCCATAGTAGAATTTTTGGCAGTTTGGAATCTTCTACAAACATATCTCAGTGGGTCCTGCACACAGTAGAAAAGGGCTACAGAATCAAGTTAGATTCTCAACCACCACAATTTGACAGCGCTACTGATGGTAAAGGAGGCCATAGAACGTGTTCCTTCTCCTGAGAGACATTCCAGCTTCTACAGCTGGCACTTCATAGTTCCGAAGAAGGATGGGGGTTCATAGGACTGGTTTGTCATGATTGATGTGAAGGACAAATACTTCCACATATCCATTTTTCCTCAACACAGGAAGTACTTGAGGTTCTCTTTCAGGGGCAAAACATATACCAATCGGGTTCTTCTTTTTGGCCTTGCACTATCCCCTAGCACTATCGAGAAGCTGTCCTTGCCCAAATAAAGTGGTTGAGGTTAAGACTAAATTTAAAGAAAAATATGCTTTCTCCTGTTCAGAGGACAACTTTTCTAGGAGTCATTTGGGGCCTGATTAAGATGGGGGCACAACTGTCTCCCACACATATCGAGCCAAATCTGGCAGTAGTGTCTAGATTCAAACTAGGCCAGGCCATCACTCTCAAACAGTTTCAGAGACTGTTAGGTCTGATGGCAGCAGCGCCCAACACAAGTTGTGGCCTGCTGTATATGAGACCATTGCAGTGATGGCTCAGGACCAAGGGGTTCTTCCTGAGGGGAAACCCATCCGTAATAATGCATTGGTAGTCTTGTACATAAATCATAAGGAGTGTCTGAAGTCATGCCCTTTATGCAGACTGGCACACCAAATCCTCCTGTGGTTCCATGGCAAACTGCTTTCTCTCAGAGCAATGTATATTGCTGGGCATCTCAGTGTGGAAGCAGACATCCAAAGCCTCACAATAGATTATACACTCTCTACTCTGGTTCTCCCTGACACATCCAGCAACTGTTGGACTGGATGCCATGGTACAGACGTGGCCAAGGCTTCCATATGATAACTTGGTTCCATTGTTTCACTCTGAGGATGAGGCCTGTGGTTCATGCTAGAGTCTCGGCTTGGGTTCATGACCTTGGTTCTAGAGAGGCTGTCCCTGGTTCCCTTTTGAACCTCTAGACTCTGTCCCTGGGAAATTTCTCACCTTTAAGATGGTATTCTTGCTACCCATCACTTTTCTTAAGAGAGTAGTACTTCAGGTGCTGTTAGTCTCCCCTTCCGGTCTAGAATTTGACCCAGGTAGGGTCCAAGTAATCCTTCACCCAAGATCAGGCTACACACATGAAGCACCATCTAATACGTCACAGTCTATGATTCTGCAGGCCTTCCATTCTCCACCAGGTCTGACGGCAGATTAAGAGAGGCTAAAATTACTGTGACTTGTCAGGGCACTTAAGATTAATGCTCAAAGAACATAAGGACAGACAGTTCTCAGTATGGCCGAGTGGTCATTTTGTTCCCTATAGCGTCATCATTTGTATGCATCGCGAGTTAACCATGGGTCCCTAAGAGGGGAACAAGATGGTGTGCCTCCTTGCCATACTTTCTGCATGCCTGTAAGTGACTTTCTTCAGCAAATATGAAGCTAACCTGTTTTCGTTACGGATATCTTATACATTCAACAGTACACTGTCACACGTCACAAATGACTCAGCACCAATTAGAATTGGAGTCATTGCACATGTGTGTCAGACAGAATCACGCAGAGGCATTCCCCATAGTATCACCATTTGGGAGCAGCATCTTGTTCCCTTCTTGGGAAACCATGGTTATAAGACATTCCCAGTGCAGAAAAAGAGATGCAGGGTCAGATGACACTATGGTAATACCCTTCAGATGTGATGATTGTCTTTGCTTTTTCCTTGATAGCAAAGCTCCATCTTCATTAGTCATTACTTTAGTCTTCATAAGTTGCATGATCCTTAAGAAATCACACTAATTTGCATTCGGTACTCAAAAAAACGTTCTTATTAATAATTTTATTTGAAAATTGTTGTAGAAGTGTTTTCCACATGCAGGATTCTTTCAAGAATTAATTTAAAATATAAATAATGTGCAATTAATATTTAATAATTAATATTTTAACCAATTTAATGCAATTTTTTTTTTTATAAAAATCTTACTGACACAAAATGTTTAAATGATAGTGTATGTGTGCACTTTCCCTGTGCAATTGCTCCAGCACACAGACAAAGACAAACCAAAAACACACACACCAGCACCTCAACCCTCTGCCCTCTAGGGACACGGGTGTTTTTGGATGACTTCCTAAAGCTTGAAGCTCTTCCCAAATCCTCACCCTTGAAAGGGACAATGTTTCAAAGCTCATTTGTTGTGCTTTTTCTTCATGTCCAACTAGCGTGGCGGAGTTCGTGCCAACCTTCCTCTACACAGTCACAAACTAGAGCCCATGCCAAACGGCACTCTGGGACAAGACAGTCATGACGGAATGCTATCATTCCCTTGTTAAATCCTGCTGTTTTGTCATTTTTTCATCTAATATTCCTCTTTTCCTGTTCTCCTGGGTCATAACTGCAATTTGTGTGAGATAAGCTAATTTTACGACACAGAACACCTGTATTCATCTCCATATTAATCGAAAACAGGAAGTATAAATCCCAATTCAGCCACAGCTGGTGTCGTGTTAGATGTACCTTCAGGGAGAAGTCTGTCTGCAGCACATTAAAATATCACTTCTATTCTCCTGTGTTACCTCTGTAGAGCACTGCACTGCTCTGGTCCAAATCAGATATCATAATTATGAATGTCATCATATCAAGATCCATGTAAAATATTTAATTACGTTAGCAGGTCTCAGCAAAGGGTACCATATATAGCTTGAGTTAAGGGTACATGTGAGGCAGCTGCTCCCAGTATATTTAAAAACATGCTCACAATGCAGAGGAGAGACTTTACCAACAAAACGATGCCACAAAACACGCCGGCGCGTTTGGCGACCCCAGAGGGTTAAGAGAAGAGAGAAGGCATCACAGTAAAATATCAAATAATAATAATACTATAATATTTTGATATAGGCCTGTACCATGGTGTAAAATCGTTGCCAAAATTCATACTACTTCAAAGACATCCCAAAATGTTAAAGGGATAGTTCACCCAAAAATGAAAAATCTGTCATCAATTACTCACCCTCAAGTAGTTCCAAACCTGTAAGAACTGCTCTGTTTCCCACATTCTTCAGAATATCTTCCTTAGTGTTCAGCAGAACAAATACATTCATACAGGTTTGGAACTACTTGAGGGTTAATAAATGATGAAAGAATTTTCACTTTTGGGTGAACTATGCCTTTGATACTTTTAAACACTTAAACACTTCACATATCGTAGAGACAAATAAATTAAAGGGGTCATGTGATGCTATTTTAAAAATCATTATTTTGTGTATTTGGTGTAACAGAATATGTTGATATGCTTTAATGTTCAAAAAACATTATTTTTCAAATATTGTACATTATTGTAGTTCCTCTATGCCGAAAGGGGAACGTGACAGACACAGTGATGATGCACGTATGTATTTGCACACAAACCGCGATTAAGAAAGCTGACTCCACTGTGATGTGACCCTATCTCTCTCTCTCTCTCTCTCTCTCTCTCACACACACACACACATGCATGCGCACACACACAACGTGCAAAACTCCGCATTTGAACAGTCAATAGCAAATACTTAAACTAATAACAAAACATGCTTACAGTCACTGATTCAGAAGCGCCAGATTGTCATAGCAAAGTCAGAATTACCTCCTCTCCTAGGTTCACGAAACTGTCGTCCATAAAATGCGGTCATAAATTCGAACATCCGTGTTGTGCTGTTTTGTTGTAAATAATTTTAATGATTCCTAAATGTATCTACTTTTGGAAGGCCAAATAAAGTGATTTTGCTTTCGCCTAGAAACACACAGCGTCTTCCTGACATGGCTGCATCAGCACTAATTGTGGTCACTGAAACCACGCCTTCTTTCTTTGTGTGAACATTTGGCATTACCCAAATATTTCTACATCGTGACGTAGACATGTGGGGGCATGTTTGAATGAGCCGTTTTAGGGGGGCGTGGTAGAGTCTTAACTTTTATAAAGAATATCTCTATGGTTTTGAGACTTTAGTCTTTGCAACTTTTGGGATCTCATCTATGCACAATCAGTTTGTAACACTCCAAAGAGAAAGGAAAACTTGAGATCGCATCATATGACCCTTTTAAATACAACAGTGGCAATGAGATGCGCATATACCTCAACACACAAATCTCAAACACGGTGATGATCAACAAATGTTAATGAAGCAAAAGTGTGATCTCTGAGTTATATGACTTCCTAAAGCTTGAAGCCCTTCCCAAGTCCTCAGCCTTGAAAGGGACAATGTTTAAAAGCTCATTTGTTGTGATTTTTCTTCGTCTCCAACTAGCGTGGCAATGCTAACATTGGCAACAGCAGTAGCATAAATGAAGCCGTAAAATGTACAGTAAAGCAACTGACATTTTTAATAATAGCCACCATACATGCTAGTTGTCCAAATTTGTGTTAAGATTACACAGTGTGGAACGATGGGACAACTTTTGAACAGTTTTAATCAAATACTTGAGCTGATGAAATAATGATGAAATAAGCTGACAATATAACTTTTTGTTGGAAAAATGTTTAAAGTGTTCTTGTTCAGCTCACAGAATTAAAAAAAAAAAAGACTACAAAAAAAAATCTTTGTTCAAGCTACTTTTCTGCATTTTTTTAGAAGAACTTTTTTGCAAGTTGATTTTTTTTTTTTTTTTTACTTTGGGACTTTCTGAAGGATTAGACTGAATGAATGCTAACATTTCCTTCGTCCATCCCTTTCTTTCTGTTCTGAGAACCGGACACCGTTGTAAGGTCACCCAGTACAGTACAAAGCTGGAATTACTGTAGGTTGTCCACCTCCACTCATTAGAAACATTACAGAGCATCACTCTAATGAACTCAAGACAATGCTAATTACTGTCTGAGAACAAAAGGTGCATAAAAAAATTTATCCATGGGGTTCTCAGCCATCTTAATCCATTAGCAATACGATGTGGAGGTGCAGCATGTGTTGAGGGTAATGCCAGGGTGGGTCAGAAGGACTGGCGGTCTCAGAACTGCAGATACATTCACCTGTGATAATCCTTTATGGATGCGATAAAATAAAGAAAGTCTCTCAAGGACCCAGAGAGCTGACTCTGCTCCCAAACGTCCCTAGAGACCAAGTGTCAGAGTTGTCTATCAGCAGCTTGAAAGGAAAAAAGAAGCATGTTAGCGGGAGCTATTGTGCCTCCGTTGTCATTGACTGATCGGGCCTATTTAACTGGCTTTCACAGAGAATGAAAGCACCTGAATGGATGAAAGAGACAGACTCCCCGACAAACAAGAGTCCACGGAATATTCATGGAGGATCTGCGCAGGAAAGATTAATGTATTAGAAATTAAAATGGAGCTCAGACGTTATGATCTTGCTCTAACACTTGGCCAGACCCATGTCACCCACGTTCACGCTAACGCCTGAAGTCGGCACGCCGCTGCTGCCAAGGTGGAGAGAAATCATTAAACGACCCGCTATTGTATGAGGAGAATAATCTAACTTCACCCCAGCCCAGCTGACAATGAATAATTCCAAAGCCATTTGCAATGTTAACAGCACCTATCGGAGCCATCCGTGCCGTTACGATAAGAGTGGCAAATATGCATTTCAACAGTTGGAACAGACGCCACCTCACCGGCATTTCAAAGGACACCTGTCATTCATCTGAAAGACCTGTCACTCTGTGTCTGGCACCTGAGCCAAGAAGAGAGACGCACGCAAAGATAATCTTTAATTCCTCTCCCATTTTTTGAAACCTCTCTTTCTCTGGCTGAGTTGTTTATAAAAAGCTGTTTCTAGTAACATGATAAAATTTGATACAGTGCTACAGTGATCATCGATTCCAACTGACCAAATAGATTTTGTACATGGTTCATGTAAATTAAGCATTTCAAAATATTTCATTTGAATTCCTGCACTGCATTTTTTTTAAGTATAAAATTCTATTGTTTAGCCTTATATTTTTAACTAAGTTATATAATCTAGTTTTTTTGTTTTGTTTTGTTAGGTTTTTGGATGGATAAAGCAATTTTCAACAATGATATATTCATATATTCACAGTTAATATATCATTTTGAGTCTCTGCTGTACTTCATTCATAATCTCTTTTTTCGTTTTTCATTTTCTCTTTTTCATACTTCACTGTTTTTATGTATATTTATTAGACAGCATGTTAATATATATATATATATATATATATATATATATATATATATATATATATATATTAACATGCTGTCTAATAAATATAATATATATATTACAATGTGCTGTTGTTGCCTAGTTATTGAAACTGCATTTAAAATTAGTGTCAGTCGGTACATTTTCAGAGACAGAGGAGGAAATATTCTGAACATTACTGTGTACATTGTCTTCAAAATAAAAGTTATATTAAAAGTTATATTTTAAATTCTGCGAAGCTGATCTTAGAAAGAAGTGGCTGGTAAACACATTAATTATATTTTGCCAACCATCATCACACACACGTCTGTAGAAGACCTTTAACCACAGATGTGTTTGAGATGCTGGTGTCAGTCCTAAAGGCATGCGCACACGCTTGGACAAACCTATATGAGGACACACATTGTGTGGAGAACCTTGTAAAATTACTTTATCCAGCTATACAAACAAAAAACAAATGCATATACAGTATTATTATATAAAGTGTTTGTGCTAAACAGCAATGATATTAAATCAGAGCAAATGGAGTTTCCAGCTCCTTACATGTTTCTCTTGAGAAAAAGGTTGTATTAATCTCATGTGTGTCTCTTCTATAACCATATATACTAAGATATACCCAAAATCTCTGCAAACTGTTACAAATAGCAGAAGCAACATCATATTCACATTTAGCGAGTCTTAAATTTAACTGTTTTCTCCGTTTGTACAGAGTCTAATTTCTGTACATTTAAAATCACTGAAGGATTAATGAGATTTAGGGTGTCATACCAGCAATCTTTGAATGACGATTCAAAATGCTCTATGTGTGAGAGCGGAGACACCCACCAAATGCATGGAAATTACTGAGCTGTAATAAGTAGAACAATGAACAATGTGCAAGTAGTCCATAGCCAGACCTTCTCTTTATTTAAGGATGAAATGTAACCATGCAAAGAGGTTAGTCCATCTATAAAGTGGTTCACTGGAGGTAGCTTGCATTTAAAATTTTCTTTATAGGCATAGAACATAAGCCCAGATGTGTACTTGTACTTGTACATGTACCCAGATTGTACATGTAATGTGCACTAGAGATCAGTTTTTGTTTCAAAGAGCTAGGAAGCTACTTAGCTGAGATTTCTGTAGACATCTGTTTAACCCAAAATTGGCACCTGTTGAGGTTAAACTAAAAAAAAAAAAAGGTTTTGCAATACAGATACCGAGACCCAAAATAAGAAAAAAAATTATTCTTTTCAATTTTTGGACCACCAGAGAGAATGACCCAGAGACAAATGATGTCAAGATGACATTTCACACAAAATCTGACCCGAGCCTTGTTATTATAATCTCACTGCTGTCAATCCGTGAATCTTACTGTTTATGCATTTAATTGATTTTTAACCAAATGCAGTCCATACTGCAGTTTTAAGAAGATTTACATCATTTACTGTAGAATATTTGCTGTATCAACTATTTCAATGGGAACTTATAAATCATAACACACATTGGGTACATTTTCACATAAATGCCTATGTCTAAATTAATTAAAAAACATAAAAACTTAAGTAAATAAATAAATAAAAACATTGAAGAAGTGTTCCAGTGTTTCTGAGATGCGCTCATGGCTTCAGTCCTGTATGCCACCAGCAGCACCTGGCATTTACACTCCAGTGCAGTCAGCACACAGTCTGGGTTTGGGCCCAGTCACTTAAACCCTACCAGCCTGTCCACAGGCTCTTCTCACTAGGGAGGATGGGCTGGTCACAACGTGTTTGAGATGCTGGTGTCAGTCCTAAAGGCATGCGCACACGCTTGGACAAACCTATATGAGGACACACATTGTGTGGAGAACCTTGTAAAATTACTTTATCCAGCTATACAAACAAAAAACAAATGCATATACAGTATTACTATATAAAGTGTTTGTGCTAAACAGCAATGATATTAAATCAGAGCAAATGGAGTTTCCAGCTCCTTACATGTTTCTCTTGAGAAAAAGGTTGTATTAATCTCATGTGTGTCTCTTCTATAACCATATATACTAAGATATACCCAAAATCTCTGCAAACTGTTACAAATAGCAGAAGCAACATCATATTCACATTTAGCGAGTCTTAAATTTAACTGTTTTCTCCGTTTGTACAGAGTCTAATTTCTGTACATTTAAATTAGGGATACAAACTCTGACCAACAATAAAATAAGACTACTTGGACAATACAATCCTAATCCTAGTCACAAATAAGTGTTCCTAATGGAGTCCTTGAGGAAAATAATTCAGCTTAACCATTGGAAACGGCATATTCAGTCTATAATGATCTAATTTCAATTTGCTGCATTTACATTAGTGTGCTCACACTCGGCTCCGCATTGGGAGACGTGGTACACATTGCAGCCTTTCGGTATCCATTAATATTAGCATATGGACCTGTCAACACATCACGGAAGTGCGTTGTAACGATGCCATTTAGCTGCACAGACTGGCCTGCCAGTAGAATGAATGTGTGCAGCTGATGAATGCCCTCAGACCTCCAGCGACAGTGAGACATCCTAGGACATATCCTGCCTAGCTCCAAATCAGTCTATATAAGCATTATATATAAATGCTTTTTATTAAATGCTTTTTTGTGCATTTTCTGAGAAACTACGTGGGAGATAAAATAAAGGATGATGTGTGAGAAACTATAACCACCCACCACAGCCTTTGGTGGCACGTTTTGCACAGACAAGCACTGTTTAGATTTTCTTTAGAAAATGTGAAAATACTGTCTTCACTCAAATTGCTATTTTTTCAGTTTGTACTTTTAGCTTAGAATTTTTAAGAAGATATAAATAAACTGAATATGTTTACACTGCAAAAAAACTGGCTTATCTTATTTTTTAAATCAAGATACTTTTACTAGATAAGCAAAATGAGTAATGATATTTAGTGTTTTAAGCAAAATGCACTTCATTTAGTTTTTTCCCCTTGGAAATAAGACTATCTTAAGTCATTTTGCTTGACTAGAAACAAGACAAAAATTCTAAGTAAGATAAGCCATTTTTTTTGCAGTGTAAGAATGTTGGTATAAAAACACTTTGGCAGTGTAGAGCTGCACAGAGCTGCCAACACACACAGGCAGCAAGGCTTTTGTTGTGGTGTGATTGTTTGTGATGTGTGCTGAGAGCAGATATTGTTGTGCAGTGGGGCACAGCAGGGCAAGCAGCTATTGTTCAGGGTGGGTTTAAAAACACAAGCCTGGTTATCAATAACACACAGCCTCTCTTCAAGCAGTCTACTGTGGCTGACAACCCAGCACACCTCACTTTCAGACAGAATTTGCGTAATACATTTACCATTTCTTCAAAGATCCTTCTGCTGTTTGCTGAAAGCATACTCATGTGTTTGTTTGTTATAGGCCTGTTGACAAAAAACATGTATGATCATGAAACTGAAAATTCAGTTAGATTTTCACATGCAATTGCTATTTTCAGACCAATGCATAAAAAAACAGGCGGGCTGAATACTGAAATGCAGATTCACTCTCTGAAAGTAGGTGGCGCTTATAGAAAAGCAGTAAAATTCTGGTTACTCCAGGACACACATGGGCAGATATACAGTATGTATGGGCTTTTTCTGATCTTCTGTTTTAATATTGCAAAATAAGTTTGTGCAAGTTGCATAAAAATGTGAGAGGACACAATGGAAAAGGTATACGAAGAGCAGCAGATTTGCTTCTGATTGGATAGCTGCATAATTACGCCGAATTTTGTGGGTTTGTGTTTAGAATCAGCACTAGTTAAATAATTAG
The DNA here is from genome assembly GCF_936440315.1 of Barbus barbus. Taxonomy (NCBI): domain Eukaryota; kingdom Metazoa; phylum Chordata; class Actinopteri; order Cypriniformes; family Cyprinidae; genus Barbus; species Barbus barbus. Next base: position 10,964,068 of record NC_136738.1, read on the forward strand.
GTTTTATTAGGTTTTTATTAGAATTAGGTCAGTAGGCAGAGAGGAAGAGGTCTTTTGTGGCTGGCCAAATGCATGAGTTTTACTAAAGTAATCCAAATGAATGTGTTTTCAACTACAGTGGGGAAAATTTCATTTGATCCCCTGCTGATTTTGTACGTTTGCCCCCAGACAAAGAAATGATCAGTCTATAATTTTAATGGTAGCTTTATTTGAACAGTGAGAGGCAGAATAACAACAAAAAAAATCCAGAAAAACACATTTCAAAAAAGTTTTATACATGTAAGGAGCTGAGATTAGGAGCACTCTCTTAAAGGGAGTGCTCCTAATCTCAGTTTGTTACCTGTATAAAAGACAACCTGTCCACAGAAGCAATCAGTCAATCAGATTCAAAACTCTCCACCATGGCCAAGACCAAAGAGCTGTCCAAGGATGTCAGGGACAAGATTGTAGATTTACACAAGGCTGGAATGGGCTACAAGACCATCGCCAAGCAGCTTGGTGAGAAGGTGACAACAGTTGGTGCGATTATTCACAAATGGAAGAAATACAAAATAACTGTCAATCTCCCTTGGACTGGGGCTCCATGCAAGATCTCACCTCGTGGAGTTTCAATGATCATGAGAACGGTGAGAAAACAGCCCAAAACTACACAGGAGGATCTTGTCAATGATCTCAAGGCAGCTGGGACCATAGTCACCAAGAAAACAATTGTCACAATACGCCGTGAAGGAATGAAATCCTGCAGCACCCGCAAGGTCCCCTTGCTCAAGAAAGCACATGTACAGGCCTGTCTGAAGTTTGCCAATGATTCAGAGGAGAACTGGGTGAAAGTGTTGTGGTCAGATGAGACCAAAATTCAGCTCTTTGGCATCAATTCAACTCGCCGTGTTTGGAGGAGGAGGAATGCTCCCTATGACCCAAAGAACACCATCCCCACCGCCAAACATGGAGGTGGAAACATTATGCTTTGGGGGTGTTTTTCTGCTAAGGGGACAGGACTACTGCACCGCATCAAAGGGACGATGGACGTGGCCACATACCGTCAGGGCGAGGGCATTGAAACCAGACAGAGCATTGAAAATGGTTCACGGATGGCTATTCCAACATGACAATGACACAAAACACATGGCCAAGGCAACAAAGGAGTGGCTCGAGAAGAAGCACATTAAGGTCCTGAAGTGACCTAGTCAGTCTCCAGACCTTAATACCATATCAATTTATAACTTTTTTGAAATGTGTTTTTCTGTTGTTTTTTTTTGTTGTTATTCTGCCTCTCACTGTTCAAATAAACCAACCATTAAAATTATAGACTGATAATTTCTTTGTCAGTGGGCAAATGTACAAAATCAGCAGGGGATCAAATGTTTTTTTTTCTCCACTGCACCTCTGGAAGCGGTCAAAAGTGAACAGGCTCAAAACATTTCAGACCCCGTTTACACCTGTATGTAAATATGTTTGTATCCTATTGTTTGTCATTTTTTGTGTACAATTTACAATCAGGATAACTTTTTATTTCAGAACAAACTTGAATAAAAGTCCTTATTTGTTTAATTAATTTATAAAGAGTATGAAAAACTTGAGATACAGTGGTGTGAAAAAGCTTTTGCCTGCCCCATTCCTGTTTTTTTTTTTTTTACATATTTGTCACACTTGAATGATTCAGATCATCAAACTAATTTTAATATTACACAAAGATAACCCGAGTAAATACAAAGTGCAGTTTTGAAATAATGATTTCATTTATTAAGGGAAAAAAGCTCTATAAACCTGCCTGGCCCTACGTGAAAAAGTAATTGCCCCCTAAATATAATAACTGGTTGTGCCACCTTTTGCAGCAACAACTGCAATAAAGCATTTGCGATAACTGGCAATGAGTCTTTCACATCACTGTGGAGGAATTTTTGCCAACTCTTCTTTGCAGAATTGTTTTAATTCAGCCACATTGGAGGGGTTTCAAGCATGAAAGGACTGTTTAAGGTCATGCCACAGTATCTCAATCGGATTTAAGTCCGGACTTTGACTTGGCCACTCAAAACCTTAGTTTTGTTTTTCTTGAGCCATTCAGAGGTGGACTTGCTGGTGTGTTTGGGATCATTGTCCTTCTGCATAACCCAAGTGCGCTTGAGCTTGAGGTCACAAACTGATGGCCGGACATTCTCCTTCAGGATTTTCTGATAGAGTGCAGAATTCATGGTTCCATGAATTATGGCAAGTCATCCAGGTCCTGAAGCTGCAGAGCAGCCTCAGACCATCACATTACCACCACAATGTTTGACTGTTGGTATGATGTTCTTATTTATGAAATGCTGTGTTGGTTTTATGCCAGATGTAACGAGACACACACCTTCCAAAAAGTACAACTTTTCTCTCATCAGTCCACAGAATATTTGCCCAAAAGTCTTGGGGATAATCAAGATATTTTTGGTCAGCAGTGACTTTTGCCTTGGAACGCTCCCATGGATGCCATTTTTGACCAGTCTCTTTCTTATTGTTGAATCATGAATACTGACCTTAATTGAGGCAAGTGAGGCCTGCAGCTCTTTAGATGTTTTTCTGGGTTCTTTTATGACATCCTGGATGAGTCGTCATTGCGTTCTTGGAGTAATTTTGGTAGGCCGGCCACTTCTGGGAAGGTTCACCACTGTTACAAGTTTTTTCCATTTCTGGATAATGGCTCTGACCGTAGTTCGTAAGTCCCAAAGCCTTAGAAATGGCTTTATAATCCTTTCCAGACTGATACATGTTAACTATTTTGTTTCTCATCTGTTCTTGTATTTCTTTAGATGTGCATGATATGTTGCTCTTTAAGCATGCTTTACTTTGTCAGACAGGTTCTATTTAAGTGATTTCTTGATTCAATAGGTCTGGCAGAAATCAGGCTTGAGTTTGGCTAGTGAAATTTAACTCAGCTTTCTAAAATAATGTGGTTAATCACAGTTCTTTCATGGTTTAACAGGAGAGGGCAATTATTTTTTTTTTCACGTAGGGCCAAGTAGGTTTGGACAGCTTTTTTCCCTTAATAAATTAAACCATCATTTAAAGACTGCATTTTGTATTTACTTGCATTATTTTGATCTAATATTAAAATTAGTTTGATGATCTGAATCTGAAAGTGTGAAAAATATGCACAAAAAAAAAAAAGAACACAGGACGGGGGCAAAAACTTTGTCACAGCACTGTATGTTCTTGGAAAAAAATTTGGTCCTCAAGTAAATTGATCTTGTTTTAGGTTACCCTTTATGGCAGTGGTCGGCAAGAGCGGCCCGTGGGCCAAAACTGGCCAGCATTAATACCTGGCTCGTGCCCCGAGGCAGATTATTTTGATAGTGGCTGGTTCTGAAATAGATCTGTCAACAGTTACTCACAATCAGAATATGTGAGCAGAGCGGGGAGTGGAGCGGTGTGATTTTGACTGGAGCGAGGAGCGTATTTTTTGAAAGTTGGAGCATCGTGGTTTCCACTCGCTCCAAGAGCGCTCCACCACTGCTCCATCATGAGTAGGCTACAGTTCATGCCAACAGCTCGTAATATACCTGCATATTTAGCAAGAATTCACATGTTAAATATATTTAGCTAGCTTGATAGAGAAGGATCACTCAAATCAGAAAGAATGTGAAAGCTATGATGATGACGGCAATGGACATGAGCGGAAAGTTATAGTTCTCAAAGAATTTGTTTGTTCCTTCAAGATACTGAATATTTTCAGCTGAAAGCATGATTTAAACAAGTAGTACAACACTTAATCACACGCAATTGCTCTCTCAATAATGCATTCAAACAAATGTAGCCTAATCTTACAGTGCTACTTCATCTGTATCCGATCCATAGGTAAAATAACTGACGAAAACATACTGTTATTTTCATCACACACTAAATTTGCACTGCAAAAAGCAGTAATTATACCCTTTAATGCTGACAACCATAGCTTGTCATGAGGTAGGAAAAACGTTTGGACACTGTTCCAAGAAGCCACGTTGAAACTCTCTTGTTATTTTGTTTTTAATATACGTTATGAACAGAACTGTGATATTTCAAACATACTGAAATACTTTAGAAGCGGAGCAAAGGCAGAGCGATGTTTCTGATATCAGTGAGCGAGAGCGGGAAATGCTGAACCCGGAGCGGAGCTGGAGAGGAGTGATTATTAAATGCGCGGAGCGCGGAGCGGAAATTGTTGACACTCCACTCCGCTCACATACTCTGCCGGACACCGCCACACAAATGTGGCTTTTTGTTAATGACTGTCCTCCTACAGGATTTAACACAGTGTAACAGCTCACATTTAAAAAAGACACTGTAATAGTCTGTCACAAGCAATTCTAGTTGCATTTTTCATCAATTAATTTCTTAAATTATCCTTTGACTATGTTCTGGCAACAGGTATGACACAGGCAAGACAAAGAGTATTCCAAGGGCAGGCGTGTGTAAAACAGTGGCAAACATAATAGAAAGTGTGGCATTTTATATATTAGAAGCCTTATTTATATATTAGAAGCCGGATTAAGACCTAATTAACCCTACGATCTGCATGTGACGGCAAAAATAGAGGCTGAGTGGCTGGCTACAGCCCTGTGTAAACCATATCAGCCTGGAGGAGGAGAAGACGCTCTGTGCCTCTGCACTCTCTCTGTACCTGCAGCATAATAGGAAATGTGTAAGCCTAGGGCATCCTGTGATATTTCAACCATCCATTACGACCTGGACTACATCTAACAGAGCCAAATTTGGGGTCAGTGAAAAGCAGAGAAGGTAAAGAAGATCTTGCAAGATAAGAAGAGAAAGAAATTGGAAATTAGGAAAATGGAGAAACAAATAGTGTGACAAAGAGTAAGGCCAGAATATGCAAACACACAGACTTGAAGGTTTGGCCAAGTGTGAAGTTGACTTGAAATTGGAAAGTAAAAAAGACATTATACGCTAATACCTGCAATTTCTAGCAAGCAATGCAGTGCTATATTTCTTACTTTGTGCACTTGCAATTTAGACAAATTTTTTTATTATAAGGGCAGCATTCTAATTTTGATGTGTTGCCGAGTCACATCACTTACTCTCAATATTTTATTTTTTGTGTATCCACACGTGTTTTCAGCTTAATATCGATTTTAGCTGTGTATTGTTTGCATTTGTATTTAAACATTAGCATCTACCTAAATCCATTACCTTAAAATTAATTACTTTAATATGACCTGTAAATTAATTGCTTTGACAGCTTTAGCCTCACATTCTTAGCCATGAACTGTAGTCTTCAGCAGGCACAGAGCCATGTGATGCATGTGCATCTAATTACAGCCATCTTTCTGCTCTATTGTGTTATATTACCTTTCTTTTATTCTGCATTAAAACCTAGTAGATGTGCTTTCATTCTGTCACTGTGCTTATTAAAACTTTACATATTCACAGCTCAGCAGGACAGATCCTTAATGAGCAGGAGAGGACTCACTAATGCAGTTTTTCCTGTCCGTTTCCATCACACAAACTAAGAGCAATAATGAGCGGGGTCCTAACCGAGGGACATGGCTAAAAAAGGAACAGTTTCCATATAGTGCCAGTCAATAATACGATTCTACAGTGGGTAAAGCAGAATCATAAGCTATTGATTGCATTGATAGCTGAAACACAAAAGTGAATTTAAGTTAATTATAGAAATGCTCTGCACAATAATACCATTCTTAGACAATCCATTTAGATCCATGATCTCATTTCAGAAAGAGTCGCAAACTACAAAACTTATTAACACTCACATCCAAATCCAGAGGGAAACCTATTGCCTGTAGTCTATTAGAGGGTGCTTTTAAACTGACTTTGTTTTCAGGACACAGATTTTACATCAATTGGACATTATCATACACAAAAATGTAGGCTATTAATAATATGATATGTACTGCATATTCACAACAATATAAAAAAACAAACATTTGACATAACAAAAAGTCATGCATAAACAGAATCAGAATAACAGAATAACAGTGTGATTTCTTTTGCTATTTAGTTTGGGTTATATTTTATTTCACCCTATGAAGTTTTGTTTATGGTTTTCAAGAATTAGGGCATGTGACATATCCTGTCCAAGTGTCGAGTTTGGTTAGCTTCTTAGAGGTGACAGCTTTTGGGCCAAACATTTGTAGCAAGTGTTTGGACACATAAAGCATTTGCTTGTCCTTTTCCATACAGCCTAATTGTTGTGCTGTTCTATGGGCTTAATTATATGGTTTGTTTTATTTTTGCTATTTAACATTACAATTTGTAACATGTTAAATGATGTAAACATGTTTACCACAACATAATGACCCACCAACTGAAAACGACTGTATATATTATGTATATATATATATATGTGTATATATATATATATATAAACATTTATTACATTTAGTCATTTAGCAGACGCTTTTATCCAAAGTGACTTACAAATGAGGACAATGGAAGCAATCAGAATCAACAAAAGAGCAAGTGCTATATCAAGCTATAACAACATATTTTACACATGGCAGGGCTTGACATTAAGCTTCCAGATTTTGGTCTCCTCTAAATTCACATACCATCAAACTGTAAACTTGCAAACATCATGTTCATCTAAAAATGTAAGCAAGTTCCAAACTATGTAGTGCTTCCTTCTGAGCTGTCAGCTTTTGGTTGCTATCAGTAAGCATTTCCGCATCAAGTTGAGAATAATGGAGCTGCACTCAGATTTTTCTCAGCCCTTCGAGCGCAAAATACAAAATGCCTAGCTGACTGCTACTACCTGATTCAATCAAGTGTGCAACATTGTATACCCCTGGGCTATACGCAGAGAGGGGGGAAGGCCGACTTGTGTTTTAATTAATATCATAATACTCTATTCTCAACGGTCAAGCCTGTAGCGTTTGAAGCTGTGTCTTTATTTTCTGTCTTGTAAACATTTTAAAGACATAAGCAAAAATGCTTGAAGCCTTTTTCTCCCTCTGTACACGCTGAAATTATACTATTGCAAATTTGGTTTGTTATATGAGAGGCTTTAGTTCACTATATGCAAACATATATTTTGATGACAGAATGATACTGTGCTTGAAAAATGCTATGTGTTGAAACAGAAAACAGACTTGTGAATTAATGATAGTGGTAAAGTATGTAGTTTGCATGCTGCTGGTATCTGGTATCATTTGATGGAGAAATTCATTTTCAGTTACAATGCATTTCTGCATCTGTTGTTTTATGTGTTTTCTACTCCTTAAATTCCATAATTACAAGCTTTGTAATAACAGAATGAAGGCCAAAAAACATAATGTGTAAAGGTTAAGGTTAAACAACAAAAGGTCTGAGTGGGGTGAGGGGAAAGACATTGCCATGGGCCACATGGATAACAAATCAGATGTCAGAGATCCGGGTGAAGCTCTGCATCCTTAGGGCGGACCTGGGGATGTGTGTCTGTTTCGTGGAGACAAGTAAAGTCAAGTCAAGTAACCTTTATTTATATAGCGCTTTTAACAATACAGATTGTGTCAAAGCACTTAACAGTATCAAATTGGAGGATAGAGTGTCAGTAATGTATAATAATAAGATTAAACACTCAATTTTCAGTTAAAGGCATTTCATTATTGAATTCATAGATGTCATTGTCTAGCTCAGAATAGTTTAAATAGTATCTGTGAAATCAAATTGATGATAATCACTAGAAATTAAGTGTCCCCAACTGAGCAAGCCAGAGGCGACAGCAGCAAGGAACCAAAACTTCCTCTGTGACAGAATGGAGGAAAAAAAAAAAAAACTTGGGAGAAACCAGGCTCAGTCGGGGGGCCAGTTCTCCTCTGGCCAGGATATTATTGTTTATTTATTGATTTAAAATTTTAAATTAAAATTTTAAATGTATAAATGTATTATATTTATATTTTTATATTGTTGCAATTTCTAACAATAATAGTATTATGTAGTTAGGTATTTTATAATTTTTATTTTATTTTTATTGCATTTTTAGTCTAGGTCTTCACCTCGGGGCTAATCCAGGTGTCCGACCTCATCTCACGGCACCGATCAACCATCTGATCCGGACACGGACTGAGAAACAGAATAAAAAAGAAATAGACAAATATTAACGTAAATGCCATTCTTCTTACGATGTAACGAGTACATCATGTGTTATGGGGAATGTTTTCGGTTCCGGTTGATCTAATTAATGCATCCTAACAATCCTTTAACGGATTTGAATAATAGAAGTGTATTAGTGTGTTATGTGTACGCCAGGTTAAAGAAATGTGTCTTTAATCTAGATTTAAACTGACAGAGTATGTCTGCCTCCCGAACAGTGTTAGGTAGATTGTTCCAGAGTTTGGGTGCTAAATAGGAAAAGGATCTGCCGCCCGCAGTCGATTTTGATATTCTAGGTATTATCAAATGGCCAAAGTTTTTAGAACGCAACAGACGTGGAGGATTATAATGTGATAAGAGCTTGCTCAAGTACTGAGGAGCTAAGCCATTCAGGGTTTTATAAGTAATTAACAAGATTTTAAAACTGCGGATATGCCAAAGTAGCATAAATAGAACTATGGAATATTACTTGCCATTTAATTATTTGTAATTCATTAATTAATTATTTATATTCAAAACTCTAAAATATGGACTAAGTGGAAGTCAGACAGAAACAAATAAAATATTATGTATTTGGACATTTGAGATTAAATTGGAAGCTTTGGGAAATCATATGCAGTGACTTGTGAAGAGGGACATTGTATTACATAAATTGTATTTTTTTCAAAACAAAAAACAAACTGCAAGCATTATTAATTACTCGAGGTGAGTTTTCCGCACCAGAAGATCTGAAGTGATTATTCCAGCCCTGGGAGAGGAGCTGTCTCCCTGTGCTCTGTCAAAAGGTCAATTATGGCCCGAAACCGCCACATGGCTGACACTGACCTGGAAGGACCAGCCACGACCCCACAACCACAGGCACCAATGACTGGATCATCTAACATGCAAGCAGCCTGCAGCCATGGAAAGCTGACATTTCTCCTTATTTAAATGAACACAAACAATATGTGTCTCAGCCCTTTGCCCAGCCTGGGCCAAATATAAATGTACCAGGACAAGGGGACACTGTTGCACTCTCCTCTGAACCCGAAGTCCTGTAGTGTGTGTGTGTGTGTGTGTGTGTGTGTGTGTGTGTGCGTGTGTGTGTGTGTGTGTGAATGCCCACTGGTAACAAGTTTCTATGAAACCTCTATTTATAATGCATTGTAATGCACGCATAATGGCCTTTAAAAAAATGCAAATTTAAAATAATGAATAATAAACAACAGATATAAAACATTATAATACTTACCTATTAGTATAACTTGTAAGAGTATGATAATATATAACACATGATAAACAGCATGCTATAATATATTACACATTGTATTGTATTCCCAGTTATAATTTATCATACATATGTCTCATATCTTGACATTATTTATTTAAACACTCAAAAAAGGATAAATGGTAACACTTTATTTTGATTTTGATAGTCCACTTAAGACATTCTACTAACAGTAAGTAACTTTGCAACTACATGTCAACTAGCTGTCATTACAGTATTAGTAGACTGTCTGCTATGCTTCTAACACTTTATTTTGATGGCTCCACAACATACGACATACTGACTATGAGAACGTCTACTCTGAGAGTTAGTAGACATGTAGTTGCAAATTAATGAGAATTAGTAGACATGTAGTTGCAAAATGACTTATAGTCAGTAGAATGTCTAAAGTGGACTATCAAAATAAAGTGTAACTGGTTAAATGTCTTTCCTGAATATAAATGTTGATTATTGTTCTTTTTATTAATAATAATAATAATAATGGCAATTATTATTATTATTTACTTTCTAATATATATATATATATCTTTTTATTACTATTACTATTAGACCTGCTATTATTAAAAAATATATTTTTTAATAATATCAAATAACTGATTAAACCGGAGAGTTGGAATATAATTGGACATTTCTCAAAAGGAAGAAAGGCGCATCATTTTAAGGCTGCATATTTAAGATGCCACATCATAAAGCTCTGTCGAAGGACATCTAAGTTTAAAGGGTACTTAGTAGTACCCATCGTTTCACTTCCTGCGGCCTGTTGTGAAGGATACATCAGGGCTGCGTTCAGCCCTGAGAAAATGGTGCAAAACGTTTATTAAACGGAAACGGTGATGCGTTGAACACCCTGTTCTGATGACGCAAGTGTTGCAACTATGGCAGCTGAGAAGGCCAATCTGTGTGTTCTTTTTGAAGAATTTTCAGAGCCTGATGAAATACATTTTTAATACTGCAAAATACGCTCGATGTTACAGTCACTGCCCTTGCCGTCCAGAATAAAAGAGAACATCCCAATCGAGTGAAGGGATTTGTGGAAACTGTGGTTCTTAATTATTGTGATCCAACATTTGCCTCGCATTTCAGGATGAAAAGACATTTCAGGTGAAGGATAATCCACTTCTTACCTCCGAGACTGTGTTATGATCTATATGACCTTATAATTTTTATTGTGAGTATTAGGCTTATCATTATTGCTGATCACAGTTGTTGTGCTATGATATTGTAATATTTACCATTATATAATCAGAGGAGCATAGAAAAGTTTATGAAAGTGTCACTCCACAATACAATAGCAAAATATATAAATATGTATAGTATTTTTATGTTACATTAATCAGTGTCTAGCACACCTTCCTATGGAAAGGATATGAACCAGAAGACATTGCAATTACTGGTAACACTTTATAATAACGTCCAGTTATAAGTCATTTATAAGTGATTAGTTAATGATTAACTAATCGTTTACAAAACATTCATAAGCGATTAATAAGTGATATGCTAATAATTTGTGTATGTTTTGTTAATTCATTTAAAAGTCATTTACAAGTAATTAGCTAATGATAAACTAATCATTTACAAAACATGACTATGCATTCATAGATGATTAATAATTGATATGTTAATATTTTTATCTATGTTTTGTAGAATAAGTTTTAAATCATTTACAAGTGATTAGATGATGATGAACTAATCATTTACAAAACATAACTATACATTCACAAATGATTAAGTATATGCTAACAATTTATAAATCTGTCATAAGTTATCTTTAAATATAGCATCATGAAATAATCAAAAAGATCCTTAATGGTTAATAGTTAATAGTTAATATATTATTAATCACTTATAAATCATTGAAATGTCAACATTGTACTATTATCTCAATAAACATTATAAATCATTCACAAAGCTTTCTGCATCCCCTAATCTAAAGTGTAAACTAATCATCAGTTGTAAATGTTTTACAAACTTTATGGTTTCCAGTCATGTGTGCGTAAATATATATATATATATATATATATATATATTCACAAACAACCTGTAACCTGGAAGGTTTGTAAAACATTTACAACTGATGAGTAGTTTACACTTTAGATTAGGGGATGCAGAAAGCTTTGTAAATGATTTATAATGTTTATTGAGATAATAGTACAATGTTGACATTTCAATGATTTATAAGTGATTAATAATATATTAACTAGTAACTATTAACCATTAAGGATGTTTAATTATTTCATGATGCTATTTATAAAGATAACTTATGACAGATTTATAAATCGTTAGCATATTACTTAATCATTTGTGAATGTATAGTCATGTTTTGTAAATGATTAGTTCATCATCATCTAATCACTTGTAAATGACTTTTAAATAAATTAAGAAAACATACACAAATTGTTAGCATATCACTTATTAATCGCTTATGAATGTTTTGTAAATAATTAGTTAATCATTAACTAATCACTTATAAATGACTTATTACTGGACGTTATTATAAAGTGTTACCCAATTACTATATTTAGACAGACTTAAAGAAACTCCAGATCTATACTTGTGCTCTTATTATTTCAGTTATTTTGCCTTTAATGTAAATAAACATTTGCAAACAATATACTTGCTCTTGTGAATTTATTTAGATGTTAATTACATTCATTTACAAATTCATCATCATCATGTTGGTATGCTATGTTACTATAAAACTCTTACAACAAACATGTCTTCTAATATCTTCAATTGTTGCGCATACCGAGCTGCAGTGGACACATATTAAATGACTTCACTTTAAATGACTTCACTTGGACCCATTGTCCGATCTGTCTCTTTAATACTGCGTGGTTTATATACACGTTGCTGCTGATTGGGCTGACATTTTTGACACACCCACCAAACAAGAGAAAACGTATCTCAAACCGCACACCGTTGCACACCGTTTCCAGGAAACATGTCGTTCAACCCGGAAACCAGAGCAAAACGTTGTGCACCGGTGTAAGCCTGAACGAGCCCCAGGTGTACCCTTTTTGTCATTCAATCGCCTACAATCCATTGTACAGATTCCAATTGACCTATCAGTAAGCCCCTCCCCTCGAATGCAGATTAGCCAATGGCAGTCGAGTATCAGTTGCACGGGGAGCAGAACTCAGGCATCTTTAGGTTTCAGCGCCATTGGGAAAAATTTGAAGATGCAAAGCTTGCATCGGTTTTACGCGGTTTATGCTTGTTGAAAATGGAAAAACTATGTGCCTGGGGTACTTGTAACACTGATTCCAGGTATCCCGAGAGGATGAGAAATATAATTTATTTTATTACATTTCCTGAGTCCAAACAAAACAGAGCAAAATGTCCCTAAGTATTCAACCCCAATACAAATGAAGACAAAAACGTTCATTTTCTGGTTGTCATACACTCATTAAGTTACAATTTTCATCTGCTCAAGCAGAATGTTAATGTTATTTTGAGCTTTAGCAAGGTATATCTGGCTAAAACTAGCTAACGTTAAAGTTAAGCCAAGTTCACACTACACGACTTTACACGTTGGCAGATCGCTGTGCCGTTCAGACTACATGACTTGATTGCCCGTCTTTTAGTCGTTGTGGCGTTCACACTACATGACTTATGTAAATTATCTGCAACCAGGGGTTACACACTACAGGAGCTGACAACAACTCTGTCACCCAGCTAGTCGATTCGGTCCCTAAACCACGTTGTCATGAAAACACGCGAGAATTGACCGTTCGCAAAGAGCTTGATTGAGAGGTGATCTGACCAATCAGAACCGCTGCTATCCGCCATCTTGCCTGACAGCTGGCCAGTCTTCATAGAAATACATGTTAAAACGGGGTGAAAAGATCGACTGAATTTAAACTTTTTCAATATAACTAAATATAAATATGTGCTGAGGGTTAAGCTGTGCTGTTGTTGGCTGCCATGGTAACGGCAATAAACTGAGGTATTTAAAAGTGTTTGTTTTTCTTACCAGAAAATCTGGTCATGCACTGTATGCATGGCTTGCAGCGCTAAAGTTAAATGCTGAGTTAAATAATAAAATAATATGTAAAAAAAAAGTGTGCTCCTATCATTCTGTGGACAAAATCCCATGAACTTCGCCCCGATCGGGAGCTGTATATGCACATGTGCGCTCATCTGTTTTCAATGCACGTTAACCGCGAGCTTCATGTCATCTTCCCACTCATTAAACTATGACCTTTACTGCAAAAAGACGGTCACTGCGACACTGGCAAAGTGATGAAACTATGGCGCTATGTGCTTTTTAAAAACATTTTCCTAGGTGTCACGTTATATTGTCGGCTCGGAAAATATGTAAATGCGCGTGCCCAGTAGCCACAGCTGTATCCCTTCTAGCCTTAACCCCAAATCAGACAGGAGTAGATTAACTTCGGTGGACTTAAAATGATGTGTTCCACGGTTGAAATTAAACACTTTCTGATGTTTATTCGTTCATTTCGTGCATTAAGTAAATATGAAAAGACGATCGGTTCACGTGTTTGAACTGAGGCAATACAGTGATCTGTCACGACACATTGAAGAGCCACAAAAAGGTATTTATTGTTTGAATTTCTTTAAAAATGACTCAATTTTAAAGCTGAGGGTCCTGAGAACTTGTTTCATAACAGCAGTAACCTGCTCTGTCTTCTCTGTCAGTGTGTGGTCAGTTTCCTCTCTGCGCTGCGATGTTTTTCACTGCGTGAGAACAGGAGTGTAGTGTGAGTGTTTGTCAGTCATGGCAACAGTAACTATTGGTGGTTAATAGAAAATATAGAAGCCAAAAGCCTGAAAAAAAGAGAGTGAAAGATGCTTATGTGCAAAAATATAAGTTGCTGCTGTTTTTCTTCCGGGGACCTCAACCCATGCCTTGCTCTTTCATTGGCTGTAGCTCGTCACCACACCTGACACCACGTGATGTCGCGTCGGCCGACCGGTCCAGATATTTGGCATGCCAGATATTTGTTTGGCGTCGGCGACGCGTCAGCGAGCGTCTTTGATGCACTGTTGTGTAGTTCACACATACAGATTGCGGAGCACCCGCAGATTTTCACCCGATTACAGCCCGACCAGTCAGCGAGCTCATTAATTTGCAAATCAGGCATAAATCGGGCTTAAAATCCTGTAATGTGAACTAGCCTTTAGTGAGATCATGCTAATGTACAAACCTAAATAGCGGACTGTTCTCACGTCTTGTACAGTGTAGGTCAAAAACACATAAACGAAGGTCTACATTTCAGTGCCTCTCCATCAGAAGTGGGTAGTAACGAGTTACATTTACTTGAGTACATTTTTTGGGTAAGATACTTTTAGAGTATATTTAAAAATGGGTACTTTTACTCTTACTCAAGTACATTTTTAGTGAAAAAAACTGTACTTTTACTTTGTTACTGTGGGCGACGCTCCTCTCGTTACTTTATCTTAATGCAATAAAAGTTAAAAATCTTTCAGTTTATTCCAAACGCGCCGTCTACTTTTGCTGCTTAGGGGAAAGCTGAACAGATTATTTAAGTGAAACGGCTGAACATAATGGAGAATTTGAAAAAATGGCAACTATTGATTTCCATATCCAATAGTTTAAGTTCAAGTTTATTTGTATAACGCTTTTTACGATACAAATCGTTACAAAGCAGCTCTACAGGAAATTAAGTTTCCACAATATATTTATATATTGCAGAACCTTAATATATTTAAATTATGGCAAAATTGGGTAATTCTGTATGTTGTCTGTATATTGGCATTCTCTGAGGGGTTGACATTATCTTTTCTCAGGTGTTCAGTCATCTCAGATTATTCAAGGGTTGGATCCAGACTGAAATTTCTGTAATTCCTAGTTACCACAGGATGTTAATCCCGTGGTAGAAACAGAGAAACAAATAGAGACATAATTAGCGTAGCTGCTGTTCCATCCAAGCAAAAATGATTTGTTCAACCCAAGCTAAGGAATAATAATAATGTACATTTGATCATATATAACTGCAGTACAAGACTACAAAATGCATCACGTGAATGCTTGGCCAAAGAGATGCGTCCCCAATCCAGATCCAAACAAAGAGAGTGAGTCCGAACCCCAAACGCCACCAGGAAGTCTACTCCAGAGCCCGGGAGCCAAACGTGAAAAATCTGCACCTCCCCCAGTGGACTCTGCCTCCCTAGGCACCACCAAAAGTCCAGAGCCCTGCGACCCTAGGGAGCGGGCTGGACCCCAGCGTGATAGAAGACGAGCTAGGTAAAATAATTTACGACTGATGCTGCGTTTCTGTCGTAAAGAAATGGACAAATGTTAGAGATTAGGTGGACATTTGTATGGATGTTTTAGCCGAACGAGGATAAGATTGTGTGGTGGCATATAGACCAGCCACAGCACGCTCCGCATGCCCCCCCCCCATGCCACTTAACACACCTGATCCAACTCATCAGGAAGGGAGTCCGGGAAAACTTAGCCTGCTCTGCTAACGGAGGTAGCCTCACGCTAGTGTCTGCCACTGGAGCTGGAGGCTGCTGAAAAGGACAAAAGGGGTTATTAGTAGCGGGAGGAAAAAGACTGAGATGTGTGGGCTTGTGTTGCAAGCAGAGACAGCCTCGTGCTTGCTTCTGCTGCTGTAGGCCACAGAAAAGTGGCTTGAGATCTTTAGCTGGACATGCTGGAATGTCCAGTTAACCTGCGGCGGTGCCGATTTAGCCATTTGTTGCACTACCCTAGTAATTTGTTTTTCAAGCAACTAGCAGCAAATGTGGTGATTTAAAAATTAAAGTGGTAAAGTATTTTTTTTTTTTTAAAAATTGTATTTATTTTTTTGAGGGTTAGGGCTGTGATTGTTAATCATTTACTGTTGGTCCACTGTGATCAATTGTGAAACGTCCTCTTCCACTGTTGGTTTTACCCACAAAACGAAAATTAATCTTATCCATCTTTTCTATCCATTTATTGAAATGCAATGTGTAAATTAATTATGGGTAAAAATGCTGGTGAAAAATAAGGATAGTTTGAGTAATTCCAGTGTGTATCCCAAGCACTTGCGCCATGGTTACATAGTGGCATTAACATCCAATGATGTCGCAACGTCCTTTAACAACTTTCATCAACAAATTACCTGCCTTTAGCGAATTTACTTGATTATTTGGCAAAACTGGTGGTTGTGCCGCTAGCGGAGGCTGCCTCGCGCTAGCATCTGGAAACAGAAGCTAGAGGCCCGGCTGCATGAGACGCTGCGGCCGGCAGAAACGCGGTGAAGGCTGAGCCGAAGCAGGAAGCGAGTGAGGCTTTGCTGCGGTGAGAACTGGGGCGGGGCCCAGGCTCGTTGAAGGCCTGCTGCAGAGACCCAACGCTTGCGGAGAGCCGGGTCTTTAGCGGGACAATGGTGGTGTCTGCGAGGCGATTTCAGGCTTTCCTCAATCTATTGGCGGCTGGAGTGGATTTGGGAGTGAGGTTGGCTGGTTTGCGGGGTGATGGAAGATCGTGTAAATCTGCTTGTTTACCTTCCGCGAGGACGGTGCGTCGGAATTAATCAGTGTTTGCCTCAGGCTTAAATACGATCTACATTCCGATCGGAGGAATGGTTGGCACAGATGAAATCCGTGCATCCGAATAAAGCCAGATTCGGACGGTAATTGTTTCTCATATGGACGTCTGTAAAGATTAATTTACATATCACCTCAGTGATAAAACTCATGGATTCGGACGGCTATTTATTCACAGTGGAGGAGTGAGTTCTCCACGCTGCTCACGTGGCCAGTCACATGATTGTGTGCTGTAAATAGAAAGAATTTTATTTACAATTTTTTTATTATTATTATTATTATGTAAAATATATTCTTATTATTCCAAGCATATTTTATAATGTATAATCATATTTATTATTTGATTATTTAATCTCCTGTTTAAAATAGGAATACGCGCTATGGTTGTATATAATTATACGTGATATATATCCGTTTACAATACACATTTTAAAATTGTATTGCATACTTGCCGCTGCCATAATAAAGACCCATTTCGAATGTTTACGTGCGTTTCTTCTCTTTCTGCTCTCACTCACTGTGGTGGAGCAGTTATGAAGCATTATTCTTTTAAATACTTTCCAGCATTTCAGAAATAAATATTTATGCAAATTACACCGATGTACAACAGACGTACGGTGTTCGGGAGTGTTCAAAAAGGGGTTAAACGCTGAATTTGAATCGATTCCTTCTTGTAAACTCAGAGATGTGGATTCGGAAGGCAATTAAATTACCACACAACCTTGGTGTTTGTCAAAAACCGTAGATAATTCGGCCGTGGATTTTTACGAAGGTGGTGAGAGAAAAACACAGGCGTCTTGGATTCGGACGGCAATTAAATCACCAACTACCCCCTGTATATGGTGAAAATCACTTACGTCCCCCTGAGAAACAATTACCGTCAGAATCGGGCTTAAGACGCCGGTGGAGGAGAGCATGTAGCTGGTTGAGCAGAGAGCAGCGGCCGTGTCTGGTGGAGAAAGACCGATCCTGGGGCCGGCAGATTGGCCGGAGGATCCGAAAAGATCCCCAGCATAGGTCTCGTGGTTTGGACAGGAGAAGCTGAGTCTGTGATGTAATGGCAAGAGGTGCGGACCGAATGCTGATAGACCGTCAAATGAGTGGAGGTATGTCAGCTGTATTTAGAGTCCTATTTAAGTGATTTCTTGATTGTGAACAGGTATGATATGATCCAAAGTAACTAACTACTTGAGTAGTTTTTTTATTCGATACTTTATTTACTCTTACTCAAGTAACTATTCAGACTATTACTTTTACTTTTACTTGAGTAAATATTTCTTCAAGTACTTTTACTTTTACTTGAGTACAGTTTTTGGGTACTCTACCCACCTCTGCTCTCCATATTAAACTGGTTAAATGTAAATTAATTTATTCGTACCCTGCGATACATGAACAGAGTTGATCCTGCATGTTGTCATCCATGATCGTGATGACCGACCGTAATATGAGACTTCTCCCGCTTGCACTGTGATCTGTAAACCCTCGCTTCTAGTTACCCACTTATTTACTAATTTACTTTTAAATATTTTATAAATCCCTCCATGGAAAATTTAATTCCTATTTGGTGGCCTTCTGTGTCCAAAATTGTGCAAAAACATTGTGGGACAAGGTTTTCACACAGCAGCTGTCATTGTAAGACAGTGAACAACTCCATTTGTTTGTCCAAGGGAGCAAGAGTAACTAAGGGGGGCAGGGCTTATGATAGGTCAATTCATGAAAATTGAATTTGCTGAAAATAATTTGACACTGAGCTTGTTCAATGTCATTAAGTTATGCAAGATTTAAAAAAAAAAATAGGGCTCTTTTATTTATTCTTCATTAAGAATTGATATTAAATGTATTGTTTGTTTAGCGAATTTGGTTTTAATCTCGCATCTGCATGCTTAAAGGGATAGTTCACCCAAAAATTCAAATTAGCCAAAGATTTACTCACCCTCAAGGCATCCTAAGCATGTCTGATATTTCTCTTTCAGACGAACACATTCGGAGTTATATTCAATATTCTCCTGTCTGTTCCAATCTGTATAAGTGCAGTGAACTGTTTCTGAATCCGAAAAAGAAGTATCCATCACAAAACTACTCCACATGGCTCCGGGGTGTTAATAAAGGACTTTTGAAGCGAAACAATGCATTAGTTTAAGAAAAATTTTGTTTCTTAAAACTTTCTAAACCGTTTTGTCCAGCTTCCGGTCTCTCAAGCTGGCGCATTCGTAGTCTCAGCCTCAGATGTCATGCCCACGGACCGTTGGCTAAACGTCTGATGCATGTGGCACACTTTTCAGGAAACACTTCAGGAATTTCGAAGTCATCATCTGACTGGTTGAATTAAACCGGATTTCCGTGTCGCGTTTAATTTCGGTCCGCTGGGAAACAAAGATGCCATGGCACCAAACCCCCTCACGATAGAAGAAAGCCGCCATGTTTACAAATGTGACGACGAACGCTTATCAGGGTCAACTAGACACTGGATTTTCAAAAGTATGTGAAATATTTAATGTTCGCGGCATATAATCTTTAAAATACATCTGAGAGTTTCACACACTGGTTTGTTATTGTGGCGACATTTCCACACCCCTAAACGTGACGCTAAATGAAACGAACTATGATTGGTTGTTTGACATGTTGGCCAATGAAAACTGAAGCTGAAGGTCTGGCTACGCGAGACTAGCGCGTTCCCGACAAGGTGGGCGAGCGTATGCCGTAACGCCGCGAAAGGCGCAACGTAAGTGCCGGGGAGAAGCGTGTAGTCTCGCGAGAGTAAGCTCCTGAAAGAAGCCTGTAGTCTTGCGAGAGTAAGCTCCTGGGAGAGAGTGACTAACACGGAAGCACAGAGGAGAAAGGAAAACAAATAACCGGTCACAAACTATTACTACAAAACGAAGATTCTTAGTGAAAAATGTTGGAGGATTTCGATATAAGGCAAGAGGAGACTGCGTTTTTTTTATACAGCCATATTTGTTTGAACCAGAGTTTTTTTTTTTTTTTTTTTTTTTTGAATGCTTGAAAAAAACAACAAAACAATAACAACTGTCGTCGCCAAAACAGAGAAATACAACAACCGTTCAGGGACATTCTGTCTTTCAGTCCAAAGGAAGTGCCAAGTCCCTCAACAAAGTCATTGTTCTTATTACTTTTATGTTCGTAGAGAGTGCAATAGAATCAAAATACATTTTCATTTCAAGTTTGAATCTTAAAAAAAAGAGGTTTGCATTTAGAAAATTTACATTTATGAATATGATATTTAGCTAACAGGAAGTTTATAAAATAAGCATCACTTTTTTTTTTTTCACTTTCATGAAAGCCAAAAATGACATTGCTATAAGTAAACTCAACATTAGGATTCACATAACATTTGATAAAGTCAAGAATGTCACACCAAAATGATGTTGTGTAAGAGCAATTCCAGAATAAATGTAAAGACGTTTCATTGTTTTCTAAACAGAAAGAACAGTTGGTATTAATACCATTCTTAAGTCTTTCAAGAGAGCACTCATCCGGGTAAATCCTATGAATCAACTTAAATGCAATTTCTCTCATTTTGTTAGTAATTAAATATTTGTGAGGTAATGACCAAACTTTCTTCCAGGGAATATCAGTTACTAAACCATTCCAATAAGAGATTACATAAGGCACAGAAATAGACTCCATCTGAAACAAAACTCTAATTTTCTTATTGTTTTTTGACTTGGATGACAAAAGGCACTGTTTTCCAACAAATGTTTTACAAAGATCCACTGAGTGACATGAGATTGGAAAAGAAAGACCTCTAAAAAGCATGGGAACCCCATGTGGCACTGCATCAGCAACAACTGCAAACTCTTTCAGACTAAAAGGAATTCCATGCTTAGGTAAAAACTCAGAGTAATTACAGATTGAACCATTTTGATTGAAAAGTTGAGACACAAAAATAATAACATTTTTAAACCAATTTAAAAAAAGAGAGATTTGTGTTTATACAGTAGATTCTTGTTATTCCAGATTAGATACGAGTTAAGTGTAAAATTGTGTTTAAAAATGAGGGACCAAGCTAATAACATTTGCCTATGAAATAGAGAATTTGACAGGGATTTTCATGATGTTATAGTTACAGATTAATAAGAAATATAAACCACCTAGTTTGGAAAAAACAACATTAGGGATCAGATTCCATATAAATGAGGGCTTATTGATAGAGTTTTTTTATCCAATTTATATTAAAGGTGTTGATTAAAGTGGTGAAATCAAGAAAGTTTAAACCCTCTTTCTCAATGGTGTTCATAAATACAGATTTTCTAATAAAATTAGTTTTATTCTTCCAAACATTCCAAACATTCTTCCAAACAAAGCATTGTATAATTTTTTTTAAGAATGGTAGTGTCAATATTCAAAGAGAGAGCAGCATATGTTAACCTTGACAAACCTTCAGCTTTGGCTATTAAGATTCTTCCCTTGAGTGAGATATCACGTTGGAGCCACATTCAGTTTTTTCTGAGTACTCTCAATTAATGGATTCAAATTTAAGGATCTTTCTAATAAATTTTTTGTTATAAAAACAGCTAATAAGATACTTGATCTTTTATTTGAATATTACAAATTTCTGACAAATTACATTCTTTGATGGACATCAGTTCACAATTTGAGAGGTTCAAGAACAGGCTTGATGCTTTGGAGAACTGCTGGATATACTTTAATGGGGATAATGGACACCCGTGCCTAATACCACGTGACAAGTAAAATCTAGGAGAAGTAGCATATTTTAATTTAATTGTGCTACTACAGTTGTAATATAGAGTTCCCTATCAGTCGGTCACTCCGAGTCACGTCGGTGACCGACGAATTGGGATCTCGCTTAGAGAGACCAATCCCCTACGAGAGTATCTAAACAAGCCAATGGATATTGGCATGCGATTATTGCATCCAGCTGCCGCTAATCACAGCGTGAGTATAAGTAGGCAGCGGGTGCAGCGCATATTCAGCTTTTCGCTTCGGAGCCGAGCGTTCATCGTTCTGCTCCTGACCAACCTACAGTGTCTGCAAGTCAGTGCGCTCTTCGAGGCATTCTTGTGCTGGTGGTACGGCGCATCAGCGGCGGTGGTTCTTCCTGTGTCGAGTGGATTGCACACATCAGGTTGCACTACCCCCTGATTGTGTTGCAAACGGCCATCTCCCCTGTGCGCTTCACCACACTGAAAGAGTGATTTCTCTAAAAGAGCATTCACGGGTGCGTCTTTTTAAAGACGACGTTGCATCTGGCAAGCTCGACGTTACGTCTTTGTAAAGACGAGTTGGGTCTTGCTTCAGACAACGTGTCACCCGTGCGTTTCTGGATGCGGTCGTTACCTGGTACCGGGTGATGGTCATGATCGCTGCCTCACATGCCTGGGCAGTAAGCATGCTGAGGTGGCGCTCGTGGATGAGGCATCTTCTCATGGTGGGAAGATGATCATCTTGGAGTTGCGGGCCAGGCTCTGATACCTCGACAAAGGGACGGAGCTATGTTGCCTCTGCCTTGATTTGGCTCTCGTTCTGGCTGCAGACAGACGGGGACCATTTCAGGCAGTGGCATGGTGGCAAACCCTCCAGGGAACCAACCCTTGAGGGACCATCGCCCCTCTTGCGCTCCAAAACCAGTTGAGCTGTCAGTGGAACGTGCTGGGCCCTCTACAAGGGGAGCACCAGCAGTTACCCTGGCGCTCCTCCCGATGACCAGACGTTGACTGCTGCATCGGAGGGTGAGCTGGAGATTTCTGGGCAAGAAGATTCGGCTGCTGCTGCTCCGGCAGTAGCAGTGCCTGAGTCGGATCTAGAAATCACGGCTATGCTTTCCCGGGCCACTGAGAGGGTAGGGCTCGAGTGGAGATCCCACCGTGTCCCGAGCCCTCGAGGTTGGACGACTGGTTTCTCGGGGTAGCTTGCGCTGGTTCTCAGCGCCCTGCCCCAGTGCCTCTCTTCCCGGAGGTGCATGGGGAGCTACCAGGTCGTGGACGGCACCTTTTACTGCCAGAAACCGCCCTGTTAACTCCTCCCCCTCACCACCCTCGGTGGTGGCGCAGCTAGGGGGTATACAGGGGTCCCCCCGGTGGAGCGGTCGGTTGCGATGCAGTTGTGTCCTAATACCATCTCTACTCGGCGGGGCGAACCGTGCCTCCCCTTCCGGGCCTGTAGGTACTCGTCTGGTCTGTCCGGCGGTGCTTATATGGCCTGTGGGGAAGCTGCCTCCACCTTACGCTATGGCGTTACTGCAGGGTCCTCAGGCGAAAAGCACTGAGGACATGCACGGGGGTGGTTACGATCCGGAAGCTCTGAGAGCTTGTACCTCGGGCCTCGCGCTACGAGCGACGAAGGTGACGCGGTCTCTGGGTCGTGCGATGTCCACACTTGTGGTCCAGGACGTTCACCCCTGGCTGTGTCTGGTCGACATGGGGATGCCGACAAAGTATCGGTTCCTCAAGGGCCCTGTGTCCCAGACTGGCCTCTTCGGCGACGCAGTCAAGAACATGGCCCAGCAGTTCTCGGCTGCTCACGAGCAGGCTGAGGCGATCCAACACCTCCTGCCCCGGCGGGCAGCTGCTGCCTCCACCCGTCCGCCGGCTGCAGCGCCCCAACCTGCTTGTCGCCGAGGGCGGCCCCTGCGTCCGTCCCTGCTCCCGCACCGCATCCGCAGCAGCTTCCAGAAGCGGTGCCGTTGAGCTGGGCGTAGGCAGGCCGCCCTGCCCGTCCTGGCCCCCGTTAAACCTGGCGGTGAGCGGAAGAGCAAGAGGCACAGGACGGGCGACCCAGAGAGAGAGAGAGGACTGCTTTGGGAGGTGGCGGATGCGCCTCCCCCGGAGGAGGGCCGGGTGGAGATTCTTCTATTTCAAAAATCTCGACAAGAAGCGGTTGTCTCTGCCTCTGGGTCCCAAGAGGGCATGGAGAGTCACGGTCGGACCAACTCCGGACCGCGCTCATCCTCCTCTTCGCCAGCAGGCAGCAGTGGGCGGTTCGAGAGCGTCATCAAAGGCCCTACTCACGCACTCTCTGCCAAACCTCGGAACTAGGTAAGCGCGCACCGCACACTCGGACCCCTTGGTCCGCCACGGGCCGTGTTCCACCTCGCTGCCCCACCGCGGGTACGTCGGTGGTCCCGCTGGTCCGCTTGTACGGTGTTTGTGTGCCTGCGTCTACCCAGCCCGTCTTGCTGGCTCCAGTGGACCATCTGACTCGGCTATGCGGCTCAGTTTCCTCCCAAGTTCAGGGGCATCCACCTCACAGCAGTGAAGGCAGCTGATGCTCATGTCTCGTGTGGAGAGATCGCTGTCCTACTGGCGGAGGACGCGATGGAGCCGGTCCCTCCAGCCGATATGAAGACAGGGCTTGCAACCCTTACTTCATTGTACCCAAGAAAGCAGTGGGTTACGACCAATCTTGGATCTGCGTGTCTGGAACTGGGCCCTTCACAGGCTTTCGTTCAAGACGCTCACACAGAAACGCATCTTTGGGTGCATCCGTACCCGAGACTGGTTTGCAGCGGTCGACCTGAAGGACGTGTACTTCCATGTGTCGATCCCTTCCGCGCCACAGGCCATTCCTGCGGTTTGCGTCGAAGGATGGGCATATCAGTACAAGGTCCTGCCCTTCGGGCTGTCCCTGTTACCCCGTGTCTTCACGAAAGTTGCGGAGGCAGCCCTTGTTCCCATGAGAGAACAGGGCGTTCGCATTTTCAACTACCTCAACGACTGGCCCATACTGGCTCAGTCTCAGGACCAGTTGTGCGAACACAGGGATTTGGTGCTCTCACACCTCAGCCAGTTGGGCCTTCGGGTCAACTGGGAAAAGAGCAAACTCTCCCCGACGCAGAGGATCTCTTTTCTCGGTATGGAGTTGGATTCGGTCAGTCAGACAGCACGCCTCACGCAGGAACGTGCTCAGTCGGTGTTGAACTGCTTGAATGCGTTCAAGAGCAGGACAGCGGCCCCACTGAAACAATTTCAGAGGCTCCTGGGGCATATGGCAGCTGCAGCGGCAGTCACGCCGCTGGGGCTGCTTCATATGAGGCCGCTTCAACACTGGCTCCATGGCCGAGTCCCGAGGTGGGCGTGGCAGCGCGGCACTCACCGGGTCCAAGTCACACCGGCCTGCCGCCGAACCCTCACCCCGTGGTCAGACCTTTCGTTTCTGCGGGCAGGAGTGCCTCTGGAACAGGTCTCCAGGCATGCTGTGATTTTCACGGATGCCTCCACCACCGGCTGGGGTGCCACGTTCGACGGGCTTGCGGTGTCGGGGGTTTGGACGGGCCCCCAACTGCACTGGCACATCAATTGCCTAGAGTTGCTAGCGGTACGTCTGGCCTTGATCCGTCTCAGAAAGCGGTTACGAGGCAAACACGTACTGGTCCGCACGGACAACACTGCGACCGTTGCGTACATCAACCGACAAGGTGGTCTGCGCTCCCGTCGCATGTCACAACTCGCCCGCCACCTCCTCCTCTGGAGTCAGAAGTATCTGAGGTCGCTTCGTGCCATTCATATTCCGGGCTTGCTCAACCGGGCAGCCGACGAGCTGCGCTCCCCGGAGAGTGGAGACTCCATCCCCAGACGGTCCAGCTGATTTGGAGACGTTTCGGACCCGCTCAGGTAGACCTGTTTGCGTCTCTAGAAACCTCTCATTGCCAGATATTTTACTCCCTGACCGAGGGAACACTCGGCACGGATGCACTGGCACACAGCTGGCCGCGGGGCCTTCGCAAGTATGCGTTTCCCCCAGTGAGCCTTCTCGCACAAACAATATGCAAGATCAGGGAGGACGAGGAGCAGGTCCTGCTCGTGGTGCCGTACTGGCCCACTCGGACTTGGTTCTCAGAACTAATGCTCCTCGTGACAGCCCCTCCTTGGCAGATTCCTCTGAGGAAGGATCTACTGACTCAGAGACGGGGCACCATATGGCACCCGCGTCCAGACCTCTGGAAGCTACATGTCTGGTCCCTGGACGGGACGCGGAGGTTCTAGGTGACCTACCCCAAGGGGTAGTTGACACCATCACTTCGGCTAGAGCGCCGTCCACGAGACAGGCCTACGCCTTGAAATGGAACCTGTTCGTCGAGTGGTGTTCTTCTCACCGAGAAAACCCCCGAAAGTGCCCGATCAGAGTCGTGCTTTCCTTTTTGCAGCAGGGGTTGGAGCGAAGGCTGTCTCCCTCCACCCTTAAAGTCTATGTGGCTGCGATTGCTGCCAACCATGACCCCGTGGAAGGGAAGTCGGTGGGTAAGCATGACTTGGTCATCAGGTTCCTTAGGGGGGCAAGAAGGTTAAATCCTCCACGGCCCCCCTCTATACCCTCTTGGGACCTGTCTCTAGTGCTCAAAGCACTACAGCAGGCCCCATTTGAGCCTTTGCAGTCAGTTGAGCTGCAGTTTCTTCAATGAAGACTCTGCTCCTGCTTGCATTGGCCTCCATCAAGAGGGTAGGGGACCTGCACGCATTTTCGGTCGACGATTCGTGCCTAGAGTTCGGGCCGGCTGACTCCCAGGTAATCCTGAGGCCCCGGCCTGGCTACGTGCCCAAGGTTCCCACTACTCCCTTCAGGGACCAGGTGGTGAGCTTGCAAGCGCTGCCCTCGGAGGAGGCAGACCCAGCCCTTGTTTTGCTTTGTCCCGTCCGAGCGCTAAGATGCTACGTTGACAGGACACAAAGCTTCAGGACCTCAGACCAGCTCTTTGTCTGTCACGGAGGCCGGCAGAAGGGAAGGCCGTCTCCAAGCAGAGGATGGCCCACTGGATAGTGGACGCCATCACCCTGGCTTATCAGGTACAGGGTGTGCCCTGCCCGTTCAGGTTGAGAGCTCACTCTACTAGAGCTGTTGCATCTTCCTGGGCGTTGGCTCGTGGCGCCTCGCTTGCAGATATTTGTAGAGCTGCGGGCTGGGCAACCCCTAACACGTTCGCTAGGTTCTATAGCCTTCGTGTGGAACCGGTTTCCTCCTGTGTTCTCACCTCAAACGGGTAGAAGCACCGAGAGGCTCCGTTTTCGGGTCGGCTTGCTAAAATTGCTCCAGAGAGTCCGTACTGTAGACCCTGTCGAGTTCCTCCGTCCCCTCGGCAGTCAGATGTGGCGGAGCATCTGACGCTAGGCCCTCACTCGTTGAATCCGTGAGAACCGGTAGAGGGCTGGGTTCCATATGAAAGGCCTTTTGGACCCCATATGTGTATAATCCACGGTATAGCCTGAGAGCCCGTGTTTCCCCGGCAGGTCTTCTGCCAATCTCCATGAGGTACAGTTTCCTCTAATTCTCCATATGCGCCTAAGGTTGATCATATGCGTAATTGCTCCGAACCTCCTGCGGGAAGGGCGAGCTTCCGTAGCGTCCGGTTCCAACTTGAACGGGTACGTTTTCCCAGTGTTATCCAGTCTTACTGAGTGGGTAGTGCCATGGCAACAGTAGTTGGTCTTCTGTGGTAGCCCTGACCTGCGCCAAAGAATAGAGGCTCAGGAGGCTTCCACAGGACACTGGAAGGGGCAGTACCCGTGGCCCTTTGGTAGGGATCCCAATTCGTCGGTCACCGACGTGACTCGGAGTGACCGACTGATAGGGAACGTCTCGGTTACGTATGTAACCCTCGTTCCCTGAAGAAGG
The DNA here is from genome assembly GCF_936440315.1 of Barbus barbus. Taxonomy (NCBI): domain Eukaryota; kingdom Metazoa; phylum Chordata; class Actinopteri; order Cypriniformes; family Cyprinidae; genus Barbus; species Barbus barbus. The sequence goes on from NC_136738.1 coordinate 10,991,504, forward strand.
GAACGGAGACATCACGTCCCGTCGCCACGGCTGCTGTACCACCGCTGAGCGGCCGGGTCACCGGCTCGGCTCCTCAGCGAAAACCTGAATATGCGCTGCACCCGCTGCCTACTTATACTCACGCTGTGATTAGCGGCAGCTGGATGCAATAATCGCATGCCAATATCCATTGGCTTGTTTAGATACTCTCGTAGGGGATTGGTCTCTCTAAGCGAGATCCCAATTCGTCGGTCACCGACGTGACGTCTCCGTTCCCTTCTTCAGGGAACGAGGGTTACATACGTAACCGAGACGTTCTTACCGACTTACAAAAGTATTCACCAAAACCAAATTTTTCCACTGATTAAATATAAACTTATGTTCAGCTGAATCAAAAGCTTTATAAAAATCCAGGAAAAGAATAAAACTATTATGTTCCAGCAAATCACTATAATCCAATAAGTCTAAAACTAATCTAATATTATTCATTATATGTCAGTCCCTCATAAATCCAGACTGAGTCTCATCTATAACAGTATCCGAACAATCTTTAAGTCTTTTAGCAAATATTATGGCGAAAATCTTGTAGTCATTTTTAAGGAGTGTGATTGTCACATGTCTGTATGTTGAATTTCTGTTTTGACCTAGTTTTTGCCTGTCTGGTTTAGTTCATCGTTATCACCTGTTGTTTATTAATTATCCCATTAGCCCCTGTGTACTTAAGTCCTGAGTTCTCCCCAGTTGTTTGCTAGTTATTGTTTGACGTTATGTGTGTTGAGACTACCCTGAGTTATTCCCTTCTATTTGTGTGGATTATATTAAAAGACTTTATTTTGGATTCCCTTCTCTCCGTGAAGATTGTTCTACCTGAGACCGTAACAGTGACGGGTCACCAGTTGTCTAAATTGCTAAGATCTTTCTTAGGTTTAGGAATTAAAGTTATGATACCTTGCATCAATGTAAAGAGGGAGTAAATTCATCAGCAAATAATTTGTACTGCTCAGCTGTAAGTCCCTCACATCCTGGGCACTTATTGTTTTTTAAACTCTTAATTGCTCTTTGTACTTCCTCAGGAGTAACAATGCTATCACAAAAAATTATCACTTTCAGATATAACCTTAACATAATTAACCGAGTCTAGAAATGAGGACGTTGTCTTCTCTGAATACCTTGAGCTATAAAGATTCTTGCAAAAATGTGCACTGTAGTTTGCCATTTCCTTTGGATCTTTAACAATTTTGCCATGAACAAAAAGTTGTTCAATTGTTGAGAGGGTAAAATTACGCTTTTCTAGTTTAAAATAAATATTCGGAATTGAGTTCTCTCTCTTCGAGACATTTTTTCCTGGATCTTATATAAGCACCCCTAGCCTTTGATAAGTACAATTCATCCAATTTCATTTGCAAATCTGCAATTTAAAATCTTTCCTCTAGAGACATGCAATCTAAATTATTAGACTAAGATAATTTCATGATTAGGTTGTCTTCAAGAACCCTTCTTTTTTGGGCTAAAATTGTTTCAACTTTTCTTAAATAAACACCTGTCTCAAACTTAAAAATCTCCCAATTGGTACCAAACAAATTTTGAATTGTGGCTACTTTCCAATAGTTGGCAATTAATTCTTTAATTTTATCCTTTACATCTGGTAATTCTAACAGTGAACTGTTAAGTTTCCACAAAGAAGCTCTGCATTGGCCTGTTACATAATCTGCCATTAAAGGGGTATTAATAAAGAGTTCTGTGGTTGGTACATTGAATGCCGACATTCAGATCAAAATTTGACATTTTGATATGAGCCAATAATCAATACGAGATGTCTTGTCTTGAACCACTTTTATTGGCCCAAGTAAACTCTAAATTGTTAGGGAATCTCTCTCTCCAAATGTCCACCAATTCAAACTTGTCTATTAAGTCTAATAGTGCAGGGGGCTGTTCCATAAAAGACGCTAAGAAAAGCGGGGATTAAAGTCCAAAACCTGACTTGAAATAACCTAACAAATCAATCGGGACTAAAGCGGTTCCATAAACGACAATTCAAGTTCACGCAATCTGACTAATGCTATCCAGGTTCAGTGAGTCAGGATAATGTGACGTACACGCTTATTCTGAAGCAGCCCTTAATGTCGATCATGGATCAAATCGATCCACCGTAGCAAACAGCGAATATGTGTGCTGTTTAACGCATTTGAAACATTGTGTTTTCCTCCGTGCATAACTGATACGTCACAGGTATATGTTTTACATCTGTAAATGTCAGAAAGCCATGCAAATATATCCATTTAGCTGTCATGAGTGGGCGGGGCTTATGCGAGAGAACGAGCGCTGCGGCACGCATGCGCGCTAAACAGACAGAGCAGAATAGAATACTAGCGCAGGAATTCTGAATAAAATATACATTCTGCTAAAATATTTGTTGTTGGACATTAAATGTGACACAAAGAATTTTACTACATATGTGTATTTTTATGATAGCAGCAACTGTTAATCACTAGCTCAAATGAGTTAAATGTGTGTGCCTCTTATCAGTTAAAATGTACTCTGATTTCTATTATAAATTTACATTTTTAATTCAGTGATTTTAACTTTTGATTGTGTTTTTATGCTTTAATGCTTTAAATAGACATTTTAGATTGTAATGTTTTAATGTTCTAATAACCATAAAAGGTACAGCTGTCATAAATTCAGAGAGAAAGGCTGCATGGCTAGAAACTTCTCATCAACTTCTGATTTAACTATGTTAAAATGTCATTCGCCTACATTTTGGGCACAATACATTAAATACAGTTGGTTGTAGCCTATTTTTTATTTATTTGATTATTTAAGGTGTATTTTCTGTATACTTTTATTTTTGGACCGATAATAAATTAAACTGACTGTATGTGAGAGAGTCCGTGGTAATATCGATGCGTTCCTATTGGTCAGTGTTAGAGGAGCTCAGCTTAGCCTGACAGTTAGCCTGCTCCGGACCAGGTTAGTTTGCCAGCATAAGTTGCAGGGGTAACTGAGTTTGAACTTTTTTAAGTTTGATTTATGAAACCGAATCTACCAAAAATAAGCCTGACTAACCGAAATAAGCCTGGCTTATACTCTAATCTTGGTTTATGGAACAGCCCCCAGAACTAGAACAAGTGATCCTTTTTGGAGGATATCTGTCCAAAGAGTTATTAAATGACACATTAAAGTCTCCCCCTAGAATGAAAAATGCATTAGGAAATTTATTAGCCCAATATGTAAGCTTCTCATCTAATTTGTAAAAAAAAAAAAATCATTATCCAAAGAATTATTGTACCCATATATATTTCAGAGAATTACAGTTTGTTGGTTAAGTGAAATTACTAATAAATGAAAATGACCTAAGCTATCCGATTCCCCACCAAATTTGTTTCTCAAAATGCTTACACCAGCTGAGTGTTTGGTTTTATGTTAACTCCAAATATCATTACCACACTGAGATTTCCACCATTTGTAATCATCAATAGTCGAAAGACATTCCTGAAGAAAACAGAAATCTGATTTGTGTTTTTTAGCAAGCAAAAAAAGAGCTTTTCGTTTGACACTATCCCTGAGGCCTCTGGCATTAAAGGATATTAAAGACAATGACATGAACAATATAGAAAAGAAACAAGAAAAGAAAAGAACAAAGTTTGAGTGAACCAAAAGAGTACACTCGTTCAAAATCACTATCCTCCAAAAAGAGCAACAACCACAACAGCAGCTCAACCGGGAATAAAGTGTTCAGATTTAAGTTCAGAGAATAACAAAGACTTAAACTTAACTTAACGCTTAAACTTCAGCTTTCAAGTAAAGATTTAAGAACCCAAAGTAAAAGTAAATAATTAACAATAAAAAAAAAGAAAGTATAAAAATAAAGAAAAATATATAAAATAAATAAATAGATAAAAACAACTCGTAAGTAAAAGTATATATTAAAAAATACTACTAATAATAATACAAAATATTAAAACACAAAAATTCTTACACTTTTCATGCTAATCATTTAGAAGAAACAGTTGCTTGTTGAATAAATATTGCCAACATGTTAAGTGTTGGCTATGTCTTTAACGGTCACTCTTTTACACTCAATCACAGCAAATGGACCGTGAAAGCCAGCTCTCTTTCCTTCCCGTCTCGCCTTCTATACCGTCGGCCACAGGAGAGATCTTGCATCCTTGTCTTTCTGCGAAAGATCCTCGAAGATCTTGATCTTCTTTTCCCTGAGAAGGACGGACGTTTTGGCATCTCTCCAAACTTTGTCCCGCTGGGACCGCAACGAAAATAAGACAATTATGTGACGAGAGGATCTCTCCGCAGCAGAACGAGGTCCCAGCCTGTGAGCGATGTCAACTCCACTGGGTAGATCTGCAGCGATGCTCGGGGAGACCTGGCTGAAGAGGTCGATGATCATCTGCTTTAAGTTCTCTCCTGCTTTCTCCGGAATACCAGTGACGCGAAGATTCCATCTTCTCTTGTAAGCATCTAGATCATTACACACTGTAAACCCTAATAAGTTCACAGAACTCAAAAATCATTTTGTAACAGATTACACAAAAATATTTTAGTGATGTTTTTAAATGTTTTAAGTTTACATAAAATAAAAATTATATTTACAGTTGCCTTAAATTATCTCAATGTTATCTTATAATTATTGATATTCCTCAACTTATAATTGGGGAGTAATTCACTCAAAATTTTCAAGATTTTTCAACTCATATAATGTGGAAAATACACTCAAAATTTTCAATATTTTCAACTCATAATGTGGAAAATACACTCAAAATTTTCAATAACTTTCAAATCAAAATGTGGGAAATGCACTCAAAATAATTTCTAAAGTGAAATACTCATGTCGGCCCACTACACAATTATAATCATGTAATAATGTTAGAAAACATGAAAGTGACAACACAGTGACAATTTAACAACTTTTTTTATTCAACACAATGTGCTCAATTTGTAAAAGGCACAAATTGAAGGAGCTCAGTCAAAACAAAGTGCTTGTCATAAAGTAAATCAAAAGGAAAAGGAAATGACTCCATAAAAACAAAATCTGTTTTAAGGTACATTAAGTGTTAATAGTTCCATATTCTGGTAGTGATCATTGCTACAGAGTGTAGATTCAGTATTTTGGGTCTCCATCTCACATTATGATAAAAACTCACAAAGGATTCATGATAAAATTCAGTAAGATTCTAAGTATAATCCATCCTCAACAGCAATGACAACTATTAGAATGTGGAGCCATTTAACACTTTAAAAACGTTTTGGCACTTACTGTTCCTTGAAAAACACAAATAACATTCAAATAAAGTACTGGTTTCTACTGTGCCGTACTTCAACTGGCAACATCAAGGTAGTGCATCAAGGTAGGCATTAGGCAACAGAACATTAAACATGTACAGGTCATTTTCAAGAAATTTGCATATTGTGATAAAGTTCATTATTTTCTGTAATGTACTGATAAACATTAGACTTTCATATATTTTAGATTCATTACAACACAACTGAAGTAGTTCAAGCCTTTTATTGTTTTAATATTGATGATTTTGGCATACAGCTCATGAAAACCCAAAATTCCTATCTCAAAAAATTAGCATAAAACTCTGACTTACCCTGTGAAGTGAAACTCTGAGTTTTCAGTTCCAGAACAGCTGATCTGAGTTAGGTAAGTCGACTCTGAGTATGTTAACTCTGAGTTGAGCCTGTGCTTGATGACAAGTAAAAAGCCATCATAAATGGAGCTCCAATACAACATGGCAACAGGGGAGAAAACAGGAAGCAGACATTTTCTGGCTGCGGCCATAATAAAAATCACTGACAGAGTTTTAGATGCTGTCGTATTTTCAGTTTGAATGTAACATCACTTTATTTTATATTAGCCTTTGAGGAAGTGGTTGAATGTTGTTCAGTGTTTTATTTAATTTAAATTTAGGTTATTTTATTTAATTTAAATTGGCTGAAAATTAAATATAAAAACATTCTCACGTTGGCCCCTCACTTTGGTTTTTATTTTACATATTAAACAAAGTAAATGTTTATTCTGCAGATATTTTAACTTGTAGTAGCTTTTACCACCAACAGATGTTGTTTAACAAACATCTGTGTCCTAACATCCTGCTGAGCAGATGAACATAAAGTGCTGCTCACCTCCACCACGTCCGACAGAGGGTCCTGAACTAAAAACTCAAGAGTTTCACTTCACAGGGTAAGGCTCAGAGTTTGTTGAACCTACTTTCTGGAACAGCCCTCTGGAATGGTTAACTCAGAGTTTCCCTTATCTCAGGATTCACTCTGAGTTTTCACCTAACCTGCTTTCTGGAATACCCCACTTGTTCTCCTAGAGTTCTTTGAGTGATGTCATGTTTAAGTTGACTGGATAGCTAGGCAAAGGGATCGATAGTGAGGCAGTACACTTACGTTACAGGTCCTGAAGAACTTGGAGGCATCTTCACGCAGGTACACAGGAAGTGCACAAAGGACGAGGGCCCGTCTCATATTTGCATCACGTTGTTCCTAGATGGACAAAAAATATCCATTACAATAGTAATTACACAAATGCAGAGCAAACACTTAAAAAAAATCAAAGTGTTAAATAGCTCCATATTCTGATGGTGGTCATTGCTACAGATGGTAGATACAGTATTTTGGGTCACCATTTCTTCAGTAAAACATTTTTCAAATGAATCATTTTCTATTGTAAATACTTAACTTACAAAGGAAAAAACTCAAAATTGTAAATCCAATTTTTACAAAAACAGTTATTTGGACTTCAAATTGAAGCTGATAAAGTATCTTTTTAAGGTACCTCTTTCTGATAGAATACATCTTGTCAAGACTTTTATCTCTGATGAGATTGACAATGTTGTGTTCATGCCATAAACACTTCACCTCGGGGCACAGTCGAGGCAATTCACACTATGGCTTCTTACAGTTGTCTGCAAACAATCTATTAATAATCTGTTTCTGAATAATGCAAAGTTAAAATTCACCTGAAGGTCATAAATCCTCATGAGCTTGGCTAGCTCCTCCGCTATCTTGCCAGTCTTGGTGGCCTTGTCTCTGAACAAGGTGATGAGTTTAGGCGTGTGTCTGTCCAGCTCCTTGTAGAACTGATTGTGCAGGTTAACGTTGTTGATTCGGTGAAACTCTGCAAACACCTGTACATAGACAGAATTACACAGAAATGTACAAAGATTAATTAGGAACAGAAATGTGAATGTATTTTGAGAAGTTTTCAGTTGGCAGGTAGCAAAACCAAGGGCAATTCTATTAGGGATGAGTCAGAACCAAGGTCAAAATAGAAAGTTAATTGTCATTTTTTAATTTAAAACAGGCTATATAATGTTATCTAAAGGAAATCTAATAATAAACCTCTGTATATTTTGTTTATGGTGAATGGCAAAAATATGTCACAGCGTGATGTGTTGTCAACTTTTACATTTGCCATTTGCTTTTTGGTGAATTTTTTTGAAAATTTAGATTTTTAAATAGTCATTTAAATATTGGAAAAATCAATCATATTCAAAGTGGGCATGCTTAAGAGTCATGTTGATTAATTGCTCTCAACAGGGAGAACAGTAAAATAATAAAATATTTTTTTTTTACCTGTGACTCCATAAGTAGGGTGGCCATCTGCCCATGACATCTCTCACCCGTGGAGCTACAACAGCTCCAACGATTTCTTGGCGACGAAGAGCATAGGATGTGTTCATGAGCTTGCCTATGACTAATTGGTTTCTCTCAGTCTTTTCGACTACATTTATGATTTCTTCTCTCATTGTTTCCAGAGTGGCTGGGGTTTGATCCTTCGGTAGGTTGATGATGTAGTTGACCTCAGCTTTTCGAGCTTTCATACAGGAAACCCGCTGATAACATTTCACCGTTCTAAGATTGTAAGACGTATTTGTCACATTCAACAGCTTCTAAAGTTATAATTACTTGGATTTGTAAACTATTTACAAAAAAAAAAAAAAATTCACTGTGCACATTGGACAAATGTATTCTCAGTTCCAAATTTAAGACTATTTGTCGAAATTCAATAATAAAATAAAAACCTTAGCGTTACTTACCAAATCAGGGCTGATGCTAAGACGGCGCTTAAGAAAACGAGGGCAATAAGACTAATGAAAAAAACTGAGGTGGTGGTGGTTTGAAGCGGGGGGATAAAAGTGCGCACTGCAAACCGTCACAGTTTAAAACAAATTAAACTGTGTTCCACATCCACACGTGCTGGCCAAGACTTCCCCGCATCAAGGCAAAATCAAGATGTCTGACTCAGCTTTCCTGAGGGAGAGATAAGACCCACCCACCAAAACGTCATGACGTTGATAACGTTATGACACTACTGTGTGGTTTTTAAACTTTTTGAGCGTTCCACACAAATTATCTAAAAAATATGGAGCCCTATTCAATTAAAGTGGCTTAAATCTCAACAGAGCTCAACACTTTAAAGTTTGGTCAACTGCATAACGACATTTGACTGTTATGACCCTATTAGTTATGAGCTAGTACAACTGTTTGGGATTACAGTGCACTTATCACGAAGTTCAACGTTGTCTTTCTCCAATCTTACGATTTTCTTTTCCAGTTCCTCAGTTTTATCATTCAAATGCTTCACCTGTTCACCGTGGAATTCGAGGGAGCTGATTATCTGTTTAATAGAGTTTGAGTTTTCAAGTACTATTTTTTCAACTCCTTGAATTCGGCACAAAGTTTCTTCGTGCATGGCCTCCATTCTCTGCATGAATTTCATTAGCATGGCATCACTCACTGAAGGACTTTTGGAACTCGGTTTACTTTTTGTCGGTTCAGGTGTATCGGGTAAAAGCGTAAACTCAGCCTGTCCAACAACTGCATCCAATTCAGCGTTTATAGTTCTCCTTGCATAGCAAAGAGAAAAAAAGATAAATTAGGCTACTTAACTCATAATATAAATGGTATATTTCCAGTTAGTTCTGAACATGAACTGTTTTAAAAAAAAGAGCTCCTGCAACCCTGTCTTTCTACAGGTTCTATCTTGGCCGCCCTTGAACCGGAGTTTTTTTTTTGTTTTTTTGTTTTTTTATTGAAAGCCATAAAGAGCATACAAACAAATTAAATAATCAATGCCAGTTGTATAATACAATTATTAGTTACAAAATCGTGAAAATATTATGAAAATGACACAATGAGACCGTTTTAAGAGCTTTGGAATTGTTGGATGTAAGAAGTGTCCAGGTAAGATTTAAGGTCCTTACAGAAAACAGGAAAGTAAGGTTTAGCACCTTGAAACTTACATTTGTGTAAAAAGAATTTTGCAAGAAAAATGAACAAATTTATCAGATAATATCTGTAAGATCTCAGAGACCGAATCAGACGAATTTAAGCTGCATCAGAACATTGAAACCTGAGAAGAGGGGGCCTCAAAGCTGTAACAGGACAACGTCATAAATCTGATTCCTGGCTCCTAACAAGCAAACTAACCAGCAAGCCTCTTTCACAGAATTGCTTATAACCTTGAGACAAAAGAACACTTATTGATAATTCCAATTCAGGAAGGAGACTGTCAAATTTGTTGCAAGTAATCAAGACTGATGGTCACATGTAAACCTGTGATAGAAAATCATGAGCTACAGACTCTCTTGGGTGGGTCTCCACACATAGAAGACAGACCAAACTAAAATTCCTTTGTCTAAAAGAACATGCCTTCGTTCTCCATAGAACTACATAAAATTAATTTTCAATTTTTAATGAAACTAATAATTTCTATGCATAACTGCATATTGTGTATGTAACCCACACATTTGAATATCCTTGTTTTAATCACTCATTGTGTATGTCTTGCTTTTAATAAGTATTGAATAGCTTAAGCCTTAAAGGGTAATATTCATGTTTAGTATGTATGAGTTTGGAAAATCATGCTTTAAATGTTTCTTCCAATCAATTCTTTGTCAAATGCATCATAGTCTTGTTATAGAAATCATGTTCAAAAAGTATACTTTGCAAGAGCATGTAAAGTTCGGACCTCTGACTGAACAGATAAAAAAAGATATAAAAACTCAGGACACCATCAAACTCTCTCTTAGTCTCTCTTACACTTCTTCGTAAAAATGCTCTCTTAGTCACTCTCTCTCCTCTTCTCTTTTGCCACCTCGTGCTGCTCTTTGAGCGTGCTCTGGGCCACGTGCCAGCTGCTACCGCGATGGAAAGAAAACCAACCTAGTCTCGTTACATCCTTTTATTTTTATTCTTTTACTTTAATTTATTGTCTTTCCATGGAGTTTTGTGTGTTAATGTAAGTTTGCTACAAAGTCCAGCTCCGACTGCACTCGCTTCAAACTTCGACCAGACCAACTCCGCATCCTCAGCCAACACCCAAGACCTCACTTCAAAGACTATTGAACTTCCAGCCAATCAGACACTTCGGGGAACCCCCTGTCTGCAACGACGACACAAAGGAAACCTGTAACGCAGGCAATGCAAGCAAGTAACGCCTCCAAGTTCTGAATTGGTGACTTTAATATAAATTTTAGCCTCATTGAGAAACTCAAAGCGAGGGTTAAATAAGTGATTGATGGTTGTTCAGGTCTATGCAATTGAACATATTGCTGTAATTTGGGATATCACATTTCCATTCTCTTAAACTCATCCTTTCCTCACTTTCTCTCTTTCTGCAACGTGTGAATGTGTGAATGCTTGTGTTCATGTGTTAGATTAGTTTATTTCTTAGATTTATATAAATAAAATCTTATTTATATTGAAAAGAGAAGTATCTTGTGTTTTCTGCTCACAAGTTAATGTCTTAATCTGCCGATCTTGTTACTGTGCTATTTAATAGTGTTTTCACTATATTTCGGATTTTAATATCCAGTGCAGAGTTTGTTATACGGCTCGTTCAGTGAATCGCCGTAACACTGATTCTGTTCAAATCCCTATAAAATCACAAATGATTCCCTTTGAGCTAAATTAAACTATTTCTTTAAATTACATATTACTTGTATTACGTTACATATCTCTCCTTGTCTTCTTTAGTAAAGTTATGACAACCAAATAAGACATCCTTATATAACAAAAAGAAACTCTGTGAAGAAAAAGTATGTACAAAAATCCTTCCAAAATAAATTAGTATATGCACATTCCCAAAAGAGATGGGACATAGATTAATCTTCAGCCTCACAAAAGGAGCATAAAGAGTCAAAATCTGGAAACATTGTTTTTATATAAAGCTTAACAGGGTAAAAAAGATGAAGCAATTTGTAAGAAACCTCCTTCACCTTATTAGTTATTAAATATTTAGATGACAAAGTCCACACTTTCTTCCATGGAATATTATCGTATAGGCCATTCCAGTGGGATAAAATATATGGGAGAGAAGTTATATAGGATAGTATAGGAGCCTTCAGCTTTGTACTTATAGATATTATCTAATTTAGATTGAAGCTCTGCAAGTTCTGTTAAATCAGAATCTGTTAAGTCTTCCTGAATTTTGTTCTGCAGTTTTATGATCTTTGAGATTACCTTTTCCTCTTCGTACCTTCTCTGTTTTGCCAAATTGCTGCTGAAAAGCCTAACACTCAATCCTATTTCATATTTTAATAACTCCCAGTTAGAACTAAATTTTTTGTCAGATGAGGCTTTGGCCCAATAGTATTGAATCAAAAAAATTATTTTTTTCAATTCATCATGTTTAAGCAGAGAGGAGTTAATTTTCCAAGAAGAAGCTCTAAAACTAGTATTTGAGTGTCCTGTGGATAAAGGAGTAGAGAGGAGAATAGTGTGGTGGTCTGTTAAAGGTGAGGCAATGATACTAACTGAAACAGAGTATGGTAAAAGCCAACAATCTAAACGAGAACGTCTTGAATGATTCTTGTTACTCCATGTGTAAGATTTAACATTTGGAAACTTTTCTCTCCAGATGTCGATTAAATCAAACTTCTCCATGAACATTTTCAATTTTGAGTTAGAGGAAGCAGACTGTCTGGGAGGAAATCTATCAAGATTGTTATCAGGAGTGATATTAAAATCTTCGCCAATACAAATCAAAGCATCTGGAAGTGTATTGGACCATAACAAAATTATTTCTCCTATCTCTTGAAACAACAAATCGTTTTCTCAGGAGGTATTAAATCCGTAAATGTTAATCAGTAATATAAAAATATATTATTAACACAAAAGTCAAAGAAAATGCCCCTTAGGATCAGTATAGTTCTGTAAGACTGAACCAGCAAAATGGTTTTTCATTATCATTACGCCAGCAGAGTGCTCAGAACCATGAGCCATCCAAACCTCATTGGCCCATTGGTTTTTGGGTCATTGAACACAGAGTGAGACTCCTGAAAAAAAAACAAAAATCGGTTTTAAAGGATTTAGCATACAGAAACTGCTTTGCGCTTTACATTATCACGTAACCCCCTGGCATTGAGAGAAACAATTGAGATAGACATACAAATTAAATAACAGAACAAAAATAATAGAACAAACTTTGTTGAACCTTCTAAAGAGAAAGTGCATCAGTAGCTGACTAACAAAGTCAAACGAATCCAATCTTCGGCATAGACGCAGTCAGTCACTCAGTCGTTTCTTATACAATATGAGACGTTTCATCCACTTAAATCAATCAGGTTTACCGTGCTAAGGTGGAAATATTTCAGATTCATCAACGAAGGCACAGGCTCCCACGAAGTGAGCCCTCTTCCCCTCCTTTCGAGCCTTTTCAACAGCGGGCCAAAGCAGCCGTCTTCTTTCCCGATCAGGTGTGATGAGATCCTCCGTGAAACGAAGTTGATTTGGTACGAAGAAACTCTGATGTCCTCGCTGCTTTCCACACTCCGTCCCTCGCCACTCGCGAAGAAAACTGAATAATGATGGGTCGAGGTCGTGAACTATTGTGGAGCCTTCTTCCAATTCGGTGAACCGTGTCGATTTTGTCTGCTAGGCTGTGGCGTCCCTCAGCAAACGTAGCTTCACAGATACGGATGGACTCCACTCTCACATACTCTCGTTCCTTCTCAGGGACACCTTGCAAATGCAGATTCCATCGACGCAGCTTCCTGTGGTGGTGTTGTCTACCGATGGACCAAAACTTTTGGGCCTGGGTTGGATTAAAGAGCTATACATATATTGAAGTGCGGTGAATCAAGTAACCTCAGAATCCGTGACACTTCAGGAAGTGTTGACCAGACATGAAGCTGTGTTTAAAGAGGGCTTAGGGACATGGACGGGTCGCCCAGCAAAAATCCTCGTGGACAAGGATGCGTTGCCAAGGTTCTATAACCCTAGGCCGGCCCCTTATGCCCTTATATATTATTGTTATTTCCATTTTTCCATATTTATTTCTAATAAATTTTTATTTAGCACTAGTGTTATTTTTATAAATAAAATAAACTTATATATTCTGAGTTTTGCTACTAAAATGGTATAATTTTGGGTGTCTTTTTACAGGTGTAAATTCTAAAATATATATTTTATGTACTTATTTGAAGGGAAAAAAAACTAAAATAGACTATAGAGAAATCTAATTATTTCTAGATACATTAATAAAGGAAAGTTAATGGTAATGGGAGATGCTGATGTAGTGACTCAAAAGTTGCTTGATTCTTCAGTGTTTATGGATGGAGCCTCATCAGCATCAGTCTGATAAATGTTAGAACCTCCCTGTATAAGAAACATAGCAGGAATAGAATCCGATAGTGTTTGTCTAAAACTAATTCCTACAAGTTCAATCAGATCAATATCCAGATATCCAGATACAATTCAAATTTGAATGTTTAAATTTGATCATTTATGTGATTGTTTGTTTTATATAAAAACATAATTTAAACATTAGAGAGAGAGTGAATTCAGGTAAAGTGGGCTGACCTTTAACCTTCAGTTATTATACACAAATTCATTAAATAAATTGGCATGTACTGGTTATTGTATAGTGTACATGCATAATTTACTTTTTTTTTTGAAAACAGAAATGAGTCTGCAGTCAGGAAATTCAAGAGATGGAAGAGAGGAAACCGAGAATAGAAAGGATGTCGAGGCATTCAGTTCAATCTGTGGAATGAAGAAAGGATGAGAGGAGCAAAATGTAGATGCACAATATAAAGCTTTACAATTAAAGTTCATTTAAAGTGTTTAGACAACATAGACAGAAAATCAGTTTTACATATGGTTACCATTTTAAATGTCGGTGTTATAGTCACATTTTTAACATATTGTAGAGTACATATTGTTAATATTCTGATTTCTGAAAATTCTGATGTTCAGATTTAATTAAATGTAATGTCAACACAACATAATCTTTCAGTTGTTTTGAATTTCACACAAGAATTAAGATGAGAATTTGCACATGGTTTATTTTACTAATAACCTGTAGGTTATATATTTTTGGATTTCTTAAATTTGTTAAATACATTTGTCTGATAATATGTGTTAATAAATCATGTGTTTTTAATTAAGATACAGAATAATTTTTGATAAGGGATGGCCAACTTTACCTGAAGATATTTTTTTTTCTGGAGTGCAGGATCTAAAAATGTTTATTGGTATATACCATGCAAATAACACTTTATATGAACCATATTCAAATTGAACTATTATAGCTGTACATTAAAGTTGACAAAAGTAATAAAGAAAATAAAACAAAATTCTAGGTATCTAAATTACACGTTTTACAAAAAGTGGCCCACTTTACCTGCAATCACCATATATATATATATATATATATATATATATATATATATGTATATATGTGTATATGTATATGTGTGTGTATATATGTATATATATATGTGTATATATGTATGTATGTATATATATATATATATGGTGATTGCAGGTAAAGTGGGCCACTTTTTGTATTATATAATGTGCAGAAAATTATTTGATCCCCTGCTGATCTTGTACGTTTGCCCACTGACAAAGAAATGATCAGTCTATAATTTTAATGGCTGGTTTATTTGAACAGTGAGAGACAGAATAACAACAACAACAAAAATCCAGAAAAACACATTTCAAAAAAGTTCCCAGGTGTCTTTTACAGGTAACGAGCTGAGATTAGGAGCACTCTCTTAAAGGGAGAGTGTATGGTTTATGGTTTGTATGTTTTAACTAATCAGCTTGAATTCAATAACATTTTGGCAAGGTCTAAAAATGCTTAGAGTTTTGTGAAAATCGGAGCAACTGTCTAGGAGGAGTTTGAAAAAAAAAAAAAAAAAAAGGTAAACAAAATTCAAAATAGCGGGAAAATATTCATAATGGTAAATGACATAATAGGGTGAAATTAAATCGTCTTGACCCAAGGAATCCGACAAAACAATAATTGTAAAAAAAAAAAAAAAAAAAAAAATAATAATAATAATAATAGTAATGGAAAAGTTTTGGAAAAAAGTAAAATCTTTCACTGCTTTTAGGTTTGGAATATTTTTTTTTTGTTTTTTTCAGTTTTTATCCTGGCTTCATTTGCATATCCTGCAAATCCTGCTTTTATTTGGTATAGAAATGGCCATCCTAATTATAACTGTACCTGAGGGGCTAAGGACTGTAAGGAGCTAGTTGGAGCTAAGGAGGTGGAGTTGGTCCGGGTGTGCCGGTTAGAACACCAGAGCGGAGAAGAGAATGAGTTCAACTGTTTATTGGTATAAGCAGGGCTTGACTGGGACAAAAAAATCGGCCCTGGCATTTTGGCCCAGACCGGCCCACTACATACGATCAAAATACTACCCATCTTTGCACACTGTATATGTATACGTATATGTATATGAATATATATATACCAGCTCCTATTCCATAACAGCACTAAAGCCATATAATAATAGGTAGGAAAGAGTGAGAGTTGACAAATTAAAAACTTCTAAAAAGTGTAATTTATTAATATAATAAAACTATAGGCCTATATAGTTATGACATCCATCTTGTGTGTGCCTGTGTGTTTGAGGGAGAAAGGGAAGAGACATTATAAATTGTTGCTCAGATGATCACAGTTCCCATAGTATAGCATTAAATAAACTGTCAACTTATTTAGTCAAATTTGTAAACTCCTTGGATGAACCTTTAAAAGCATAAGAAGGCATCCTGTGTGTGTGTGTGCGCGCATGTTTATGTGGTTTATGAGGAAACAAATTTGTATAATGACATGGGTATGACAGAGGTATTACAATATGAAGGTGGTTTATGAGGACACAGCCTATGTCCCCGTAATTCAAAAGGCTTAAAAAACATACTAAATGGTGTTTTTTTGAAAATCTAAAAATGCACAAAGTCTCATGTGAGGGCTAAGTTTAGGTGTAAGGTAGGTGTAGGGCAATAGCACACACAGTTTGTTCAGTATAAAAACCATTACGCCTATGGAGAGTCCCCATAAACCACAAAAACCAACGTGTGTGTGTGCAGTGGTGTATAAAGTACCCAAAAGCCATACTCCAGTAAAAGTACAGGTATCTTATCAAAAAATTACTTTGGTAGAAGTTGAAGTCTTCGTTTAGAATATTACTTGAGTAAAAGTCTTAAAGTATATGATATGTAAAGTATTGAAAGTAAAAGTACAAGTAAATGCAAAATGGAAAAGAAGCAAATAAGTAATATATATATATATATATATATATATATATATATATATATATATATATATATATATATATATATATATATATATATATATATAAAATATTCATACAGCTTTAGTAGCAAGATTGTGTTCAGATTGAACTCTCTTCCATTTTGTATTTTTGGGTAAGAAGAAGAAACACTTCATCCGGTACTTAGTGTCTTTCATTTCATTTAATGCATCTCAGAGGGGACATGGATGCATTTAAACTGCAGTTACAGATGCATAAATAGGCCTAATGTTGTGTTTTTAACATAAAACAAAGAATACTGATATTTGAAATAATTTAAAACATGAAAAAATAGTTAAAATGTGAAATTAAAACCGCTAGTAGGTGACAGCAAAGACTTTGGTGACAGAAAGTGACCATTAATGAGTGAGTCATTGAGATTCAACAGATTAATTCAAACGACTGATTCATTCAGGAACAGAGCATTTGACTGTTAATGAGTGAATCACTGAATCATTTATTCAACCGATTCATTCAAAAAGTGGATTCATTCAATAAGTACACCGTCCATTGCTCAGAGACGCAAAACAGTGCTGTGATCTTTGCTTGGAACTATTTTCGTTGGCAAAATTTAGCAAAAACAAGCAATAAGTCTAAAATGTAAGTCACTTATTGCTTTACTGAACTTGTATGAAATGATTATTAAGTGTTCATGCTGAAATCTACAGAAAAACTGTACTCTTTGTGTGATATAGATGTTAACTATATTATATAAATATAAAAAGCATACAGAAGCATTTTTGCCATCCACAATTTAGAATGCCTGGAATTTTTTAATACATTAATAAATCAACGTGCGTGCACTCTGTGTGTGATTTGATTATATAGCCTACTTGATAATGTCAGATCACACATTATTACAACAACACTTACCCTATTATTGCAGAAGATATAGTGTATATCGCACACTCCAGACTCGACTTTGAGTGGAAAATGAATCATCCGCGATTGTGCGCGCACTTGTTTGCAAGATTTGCACATGAGCAAAGCTGTTCTAACTTGCAAACGCCAGACCACTGATTCGTCAAACCTGCTTTCCTGCAGTCTGTGTTCTTCTATTTTGTTATTGTTCGCGTCTGTTATGGAATAAATTACGCTCAAAAACAGCGTCTTGGTGGTAAAAAAAAAAACAACACGGTGTTGTAGCATACAGTTTTACAAACAGAATGAGACCGTCCATGGAAAAAAAAAGTCTCATAAGCGGAATATAGTTTTTGAATTTGGCGCTCTCTCCTGAGTGGTGCACGATGTGACGCAGCTGTCATCTGAGCGATCTGCTTTTTCCATTAAAAAAAACTTTTTTTTTTCTTCTACATTTTTTTTATATGTGTGTGTGTGTGTGTGTGTGTGTGTGTGTGTATTGTGTGGGGAATGTGGCCGTATCTGCATGATTATCATCTGTATGGACGCACATCAGCATGTTTATTACCGACTCTATGACGGCTATCATTGTGATTCAATGATCAGCTATTATTGATTATATGGCCCATCTGTTTGATTATCATCTGTATGGACACACATCAGTGTGTGATTGCTGACTATATGACCATGTCTGCCAATATCACTTCATGTCTGGCAATCAGAATATATACTTCAGTATACATACTATATACAAAGCATTTTTTTTCTATTTTTTTTTTCCTTTTTTATTACTCAAATAATTATTTTTGTATTTTTTAGTGCTCAAATAAATCACTTATATGATGTCTAAAATTCTGTCTATTATTTTATCATTGAAAAACTATGCAGGAATATGTATAATGACTAAAATAGTTTATATAATTCTGCAATACATTTGGTGGTTATTTTTCCTCAAACAGGGGGGTGGGAGGACTATAAATAGTTTCAGAAAAAATATTGCAGGAATCTCATTTTTCATGGTATCTTCTTCAAATTTGAAATATAAACTCATGAGACGTGGCTTTCAATCCATTACTTTTCTGGATTGCTCCAGGACTTATTTTATGTATTTGTATATGAAATAAAAAAAACCATTCAGTGTGGAAAAATATTTTTCAAGGCACGTCAGTGTCTATAACTTTTTATCTTTTTGAGCATTATCAACTCTGGATGATGGATAGTAAAGTCTAGAGTGTCTTCTTTCCAAAGATACCTAATTTGTTTGTGTAGCACACTTTGTCAGGAACTGTTACCGTTTTAATTTAGGTAGGTTATTTTCACCTGAGAGGCCCAAAATGGGGGGGTGAAGGTTAACAGGTTAACAAGTTTATACAATTCTTCCTCTCCCATAGTAGAGAATGAGTGGAATTGCTCCTCAGGTTATCTATAGTGCACTATGTGATGCGATACTGTAGTTGACGGCTGCATGATTACAATTTTATCTCTGATAGAATCGATCTTGGAAGTAAAGTAGTTCATAAAGTCATTACTGCTGTGCTCTTGGGAAATGCCAACACCTGTTGGTGTATTTTTCGTTAATTTAGTGACTGTATTGAATAAATACCGGTGCGTATGTTTGTTTTCTTCTAGAAGAGACGAAAAGTAATCAGATTTAGCAGTTTGTAATGCTTTTCTGTAGGATAGGGTACTTTCCCGCCAAGCTTTACGAAATACCTCTAGTTTTGTTTTCCTCCAGCTGCGCTCCATTTTCCGGGCTGCTCTCTTTAGGGTGCGAGTGTGCTCATTATACCACGGAGTCAGACTGTTTTCTTTGATCTTCCTTAAGCGTAAAGGAGCAACTGTATCTAAAGTGCTAGAAAAGAGAGAGTCCATAGTTTCTCTTACATCAAGTTTTTCTGCGCTGTTGGATATGCTGAGGAATTGCGATAAATCAGGAAGATTACTTACAAAGCAGTCTTTTGTGGTAGAAGTGATGGCTCTACCATACTTGTAACAAGGAGTAGAATTTACAGTTTTAGCTATATGGAGTTTACACAAGACTAGGATCTGAGATATCATCGCTTTTCTGCAGAATTTCAACACCACTAACATCAATTCCATGTGACAGTATTAAATCTAGAGTATGATTTCAACGAGTAGCTCCTGAAATGTGTTGTCTAACCCCAATAGAGTTCAGAATGCCTATGAATGCTGATCCTAATGCATCTTTTTCATTATCTACAAGGATATTAAAATCGCCAGCAATTAAGAATTTATCTGCAGCCAATACTAATTCAGATAGAAAATCAGCAAATTCTTTAATAAAGTCTGTATGTTGACCTGGTGGCCTGTATATGCCAGACCTCTGTTGTGTGTGTCTTGTGTTTCCACGTGCTCCCTGTGTTTCCGTGCCCATATTTGGTTTGTTTCCTGTACTCGTTACCCCCGGTGTTTGATGTCTGTGAGTTTTCCTTGTCCTGATGTCTTCAGTAAAGTCTATTGTTTGAGTTTACGTCCTCGTCTGCGTGTACTTAATCCTCCCTGCTGCATCCACCGTGAACCGTGACAGTATACAGTAGCCAGTACAAACATCACAGGGGATTTATCACTAAGACGTGTTTCTCTAGATAATGTTATACGCAGCACCATAACTTCAAACCAGTTATACTTAAAGACTGCCCTCTGAGAAATACTGAGAATGCTTACATTTATAACATAATTTAAAGTATTACGAGGCATACATCAACACCAATATAGCATTGACTACAACAAATAAGGCATTATGAAACATAAACAGCTTAAACAGTATAAGGGCTTGCAAAATTTCAAAATCCCTGGTAGCCCTCCAGGCAGGTACTCTTCAGATTTTGATAGCCCGAAAATTAAACTAGCCCCAAAAAAAACAAACAAACAAACAAACAAACAAACAAAAAAAAAAATAATTTTTAAATATAGAAAATCAGATAGGAGTCTAATTGTCAATCAAAAATATTTTCAATACACAAATATCAACAGCAAGTATCTGCAGAATTTTTTAAAATAAATTTAAGGCAATTTATGAACCATTTTAAGAGCTGCACAAGTAAAATGAACAGTATGACAGGGTTGGACAATGTCTATGGTAACCTACAGTATTAAGCCATAAAATGACATGATTTACAGTTCAGATACAGGTTTTCACAAAAACAAAAATCTTATACAACAGCATTTCAGCCTTAGACCATTTTTATGAAAAGGGATAAATCAAGCATATAAATTATTATATTAAATTAAAACGAATAAATATTACTGTCTAATGGTTTAGATTTTTAGAAGGCACATTAACTGCTTTCTCATTTACAACTCTGTGTTTGTTGCTTAAAAACAATGGTCGATATTTGCATTGATCATCTGACCTTAAACAGCATGAACGACTTATTGGAAATGCAAACTCATTCTCTGCCACGAGGTGGCGCTTTAGGAGCGGCTTAATATAGCGATTTCCAGTACACAAAGCAGCACCGTCCACGCTCAGAAACACTGCTTTATCAGGCATTACAGGTCAGTTGAAATAAAAATGCCAATGACACGTTTCTGAGGACAGTCGGTTCCCTTCAGATACATTCACATAAAGACATCCGTGCCGTGTTTTGATTTGAAACTGCAGTGCTCATATTCATTCAATGACATCATTGCCTTTTGGAAGTTTAATACAGCTGTATCGCCATTCTTGACTTTCCGTCCCCAACTGTAAGACCTCTTGAAATTATAATTAAGACCTTTCTTATACCATTTAACGTATTTAAAACTTTTTATGGCCTTCAGTTTGATACAAGTGAATTGAAGAGTTTTTAAGGACCTACGGGAGCCCTGTATTTTAAGGTAGCCCGTCGGGCAGGGCAGTGATACATTTTGGTAGCCCAACTGGAAAACACAATAGCGTCGGGCTAGCGATTTTGCGAGCCCTGGGTTAACACACTATACATTGGATGTGGTCTCAAATACTGCTATACTTCACATTAGCATCCATTTCGTATGCATCACTCTTTTAACTTCTCTATTCAGTAAACAGTTTGAATAACGGTGAAATCTACAAAACTCACTTTCTCTCTGGACGCACACAACTTAAAACACTCAAAAGAAAATAAGGATGATCATATAGCTGTCTTCAACGGAATCTTACAACTCGTTATCACTGGAGACAGGTAACGGCTAATGCAATATGCCTTTATCACACTTCCGCGTTCGAAAAGCAGAAGATTCAGATAGTAGCGTAAAAGAACTTACGCTGCAGCCTCTATCAATGGCTGTGCCCATAGCACGGTATTGTTGTGGATTATTTATGTAGAATTCAGCATATATACGTCTTCTAAAGACACCAATCTCAGTTTACAACAATTAATTGAGTATTATGAAACGAAGGAATATGTTGTCACGATACCCCGATGTGTATTTCGTGACTTTAACAGGACCACGTGAGCCATACTGTATGTGTATAGGCAATTCTTCACAGTCTGATCGCCTTATTTCATTACAGAACAGCGAGAAAACTATACAAACAACATATCACATTAATAAGCATTAGAATTAGCCAAATCTTAAAACATTAATTATGACTAAAGGCTGTATAGGAGGATTCAATTAAAGATTTATGGCAAACTTGTATTAAACATAATGCTCTAATTTTTTCACGTGCTGACTTTGATGCAATCCTCTATAATTGCATCAAATTGAAGTTGTTCAAATAAAGAAATATTTCCAGCCCATAGACGATAATAAAAAATAAGTTTGATTATCTTAAATATTGAAAATATAATAAAATCAATCCGAGTAGGCCTATTGATCTGGCAGTAACTGCGTGCTCTTCATTAATCTGACTGGCAGCGCTGACAGTCGCGTCGCACAGATAAATGAAGGATGACATGATACATAGTATGGAATCGGTATAAATACGCAGTTTTAACATTGACGTTTATTGTGTCACTGTTCAACTAAACTAAATTAGTTAAATTTTCTTCACAAAACTGGCGTCTGTCGATTGACAATAAATCAGGCGGAAATTCCTTTACGCTACTAATCGGAGCCAGATGTGACGACACGCGGACTGTGATAAAGGCCTATATTGAATCACGTACGTGATGGGGCGGCTAAGATGGCCTCGTAGCAAGACAGGTTTGCTGGAGCTCTTAAAAACTTTGCTCAGATCCCTGGTCTTTTAAAACAGTTCATGTTCAGAACTGGAAAGATACAGTTTATATAAGTGAAGTGACATACTGCCAAGTATGGTGACCCATACTCGGAATTCGTGCTCTGCATTTAACCCATCCAACGTGCACACACACAGCAGTGAACACACACACACCGTGAACACACACCCGGAGCAGTCTGTATGTTGCCCTGGTGACCTGTATATGTCAGACCTCTGTTGTGTGTGTCTTGTGTTTCCACGTGCTCCCTGTGTTTCCGTGCCCATATTTGGTTTGTTTCCTGTACTCGTTACCCCCGGTGTTTGATGTCTGTGAGTTTGCCTTGTCCTGATGTCTTCAGTAAAGTCTATTGTTTGAGGCTACTTAACTCACAATTATATTGTGAGTTAAGTAGCCTCCTTTATCCAAATGCATTGTTCATTCTAGGAGGAGAGTTTAATGTGTCATTTAATTATTCTTTGGACAGATATCCTCCAAAAAGGACCGCTTGTTCTAGTCCTGCACTATTAGACCTAATAGACAAGTTTGAATTGGTGGACATTTGGAGAGAGAGATTCCCTAACAAATTAGAATTTACTTGGGCCAATAAAAGTAGTTCAAGACAATCTCGTATTGATTATTTGCCCATATCAAAATGTATGTCAAACTTTGATCTGAATGTTGGCATTCAGTGTACCCCGTTGACCGACCACAAAACTATCTTTATTAAAACCCTTTAATGGCAGATTGTGTAACAGGCCAATGCAGAGCCTCTTTGTGGAAACTTAACAGTTCACTGTTATAATTACCAGATGCAAAGGATAAAATTAAATAATTAATATTGGAAAGCAGCCACAATTCAATTTATTTTGGTACCAATTGGGAGATTTTTAAGTTTGAGACAAGTGTTTATTTAAGAAAAGTTGGAACACTTTTAGCCAAAAAAAAGAAGGGTTCTTGAAGACAACCTATTCATGAAATTATCTCAGTCTAATAATTTAGATTGCATGTCTCTAGAGGAAAGATCTGAAATTGCAGATTTGCAAATTAAATTGGATGAATTGTACTTATCAAAGGCTAGGGGTGCTTATATAAGATCCAGGAAAAAATGGCTCGAAGAGGGAGAACTCAATTCCGCATATTTTTTTTTAAGCTAGAAAAGCGTAATTTTACCTTCTCAACAATTGAACAACTTTGTGTTGATGGCAAAATTGTTAAAGATCCAAAGGAAATAGCAAACTACAGTGCACATTTTTATAAGACTCTTTATAGTTCAAGGTATTCAGAGTAGACAACGTCCTCATTTCTAGACTCGATTAATTATGTTAAGGTTATATCTGAAAGTGATAGATTTTTTTTGTGATAGCATTGTTACTCCTGAGGAAGTACAAAGAGCAATTAGAGTTTGAAAAACAATAAGTCCCCAGGGTGTGATGGACTTACAGCTGAGCTGTACACATTATTTGCTGATGAACTTACTCCCTTTTTAACTCAGGTTTTTAGAGAAGTATTGAAAAAGAGGCTTTACCTCCTACTTTGATGCAAGGTATCATAACTTTAATTCCTAAACCTCAGAAAGATCTTACCAATTTAGACAATTGGCGACCCATCACACTCCTTAACAATGACTATAAAATTTCCGCCATAATATTTGCTAAAAGACTTAAAGATTGTTTGGATACTGTTATAGATGAGACTCAGTCTGGATTTATGAGGGACCAGCATATAATGAATAATATTAGATTCCTTTAGCATTAAAGTATATCCAGCAGTTCTCCAAAGCATCAGGCCTGTTCTTGAACCTCTCAAAGTGTGAACTGATGTCCATCAAAGAATGTAATTAGTCAGAAATTTGTAATATTCAAATCAAAGATCAAGTATCTTATTTAGGTGTTATTATAACAAAAAAATAATTAGAAAGATGCTCCTTAAATTTTAATCCATTAATTGAGAGTACTCAGAAAAAACTGAATATGTGGCTCCAACGTGATATCTCATTGAAGGGAAGAATCTTACTAGCCAAAGCTGAAGGTTTGTCAAGGTTAACATATGCTGCTCTCTCTTTGAATGTTGACACTACCATTCTTAAAAAAAATGATACAATGCTTCTCAACTTTGTTTGGAAGAATAAAACTAATTTTATTAGAAAATCTGTATTTATGAACACCATTGAGAAAGGGGGTTTAAACTTTCTTGATTTCACCACTTTAAACAATACCTTTAAAATAAATTGTATAAAAAAAGTGTATCAATAAGCCCTCATCAATATGGAATGTGATCCCAAATTATCTCTTTTTCATAGGCAAATGTTATTAGCTTGGTCCCTCATATTTAAACACAATTTTACACCTCACTCGTATCTAATCTGGCATAACAAGAATCTACTGTATAAACACATTAAAATATAAAAGCCTTTCTCACAATAACCAAAATAACTATTACAACCTAAATGGACATAACATAACCAAAATATTTTAATGTATTATAATTTGTTACTATTATTAAAGAGCTGATATTACAATGATTTTATAACGCATTAAGAATTAAGAATTCACTTACAATCCATTATAAATACAGGCTTCCAAGAAACTGTTACTGAATGTCTCACATAAAACAGCACTAATAAGGAGAATAATCCATGGATTTGTATACATAGTGAATATAAATGTATGAACATAAGTCATTTGTGCAGTAAATCTCTCAATGGGTATTTTACTGTCTAACCAGTCATAAAATATGAGTCAGTTCTCCTTTGAGGTCTGTATATACTCCTCCTGATCAAGGAGCTTGCCTGGAGCTCTACTTTCTTCAGTAAATATTTATCTGTGCGGACAAGCTTTCTCTTTCTGTCTGTGCCATATCTGTGGATGTACACCAGCCTTCGTTCAATGCGCACCACTGTAAGGGCTCTTGTGTCTGGAGGGTATATGCGGATTAACCCCTGCAACAGCCCCGATGAGAAGAACAATGAGAGAAAGGTTGAGTATAAACTTGGCATCTCCCTCTCCTCATTGCAGTCCCCTAAAACCCCAACCACCCCCACTCCATCTTCTGCCTCACCGTTCTCCAGAATCAGTTTTTGTAATATGCCTGGGCTACATCACAGAGAAACATTACAAATCACTACTCCAGTGCCCACAGAAACCAATCATTATAGCCACCAAACACAAACAAAAATAAATGGATATCCAATGAGAAATGTGGTGGAAAGGTATTTTTTTCACATTCTAATACAATAGGAACACAAGAGCTCCATATATCTGGTTATGTGGCTGTAGCCCTGGGCCATGCACAGCAGGCTGATATTAGTTTTAAATACGGATTGTGAACAATAAAGCAGCAGAAGGGGTGCTGTTCCCACTGCACACGGAATCAGAGACCAGCTTCTCTTCTCTACCTAAGAGCTTCAATCACAGACTGGAAATAAATGCACTTGTTGGTTCTGTCATCTATAAACTGTTATTGATCTCTCAAATGAAATTTGTTTGTGCTGATCGATCAAACGCATTATCTTCTTTTTTTTTTTTTTTTTTTCCTTCCTCTACAGTCTATTAGCCGTTACACAGCCATCTCCCCAGGCGCTGAGAGCACAGAGGGTTCTGGGTGAAGTGGATTCCAGGCTGAGAGTGGTGGTAGGGTTGTTAAAGTCAGCCAGCAGATATAAGCACCAGTACTTAAACGTAATGGAGTAACACCATGACTAAACAGCAGGGGTCTAAGCGTGCAAAGCTCGATCCCCCAACACAGCCCCGTCAACCCACCTCCCCAAACCCCAAGGCATAAGCCCGCCAGCTGGCATATGTCAGCACTTGGCAGGTCAAACAGACACGTGAGTTAAACCTATATGGCTTGTGTTACCCGTACTCAAGTATCAGTGGAGAGCAGGATGACACCAGGGACAGTTCAATACTATCAGCTTGTTGTTGGCTACAGGCCCACAAACATGTTCAGCTCACTGAAGGAGGAAAGTTTAAAAAGAAAGTCTGTCCTGTATTGGATCAAGCGGGTTGGACAGAGCAATATCAAAATCGGTGTTAAAGGTGTTGTGTTAATCCCTTTCATGGTTTCTTTGGGGTTGTGTGGTGGAATACCAAACAAGAAACTGTGATGTTTTAAAGGCTAAATCTCCTCTCGGGACACAGCAAATATAATCCACTCAATCCACAGTGTGACTCAAAATGAGAGAAAAAAAAAAGTTTACCAGTGTATGCAGAGGTGTCTATCACAGCACAGACATATACATACAAATGCACACCAACACACAGATGTAGAAGGGTCCCTGCTTGTTGACTATTGCTGATCTCTGGATGATTCTTCAAAAATATATTATTTATAGATTTGGACTTTTGTAAATTTGAAGTTTAAATTGAAATGTATCACAAAATTTAGTGGTCATAATAGTTGTAGTAGTAGTCATATTTAGTTATATAGACACTTAAATTGCCTCCAAGTTTCATTGGGGGTGTTGGGCCTTGTGGTGGCCTGTTTTATTTGAATAGATCACAGCTTCTGACATGGCAATGCATATCATCAAATGCTATGCTGGAAGTTAGCGGGGCATCACAACAAAACAAGATCTATCTCATTGTCATCAACAGATGGGCCAAACTTTTTTTTTTTTTTTTTTTTTGGAAAATGTTTCAAACTAATTTGTAGACACATTTCTAACTATTTATAACATAATTTATAACAATTGCCTGTGTTTATTAAAATATTCTCTAAAATCTTTTTTTAACTCTGTTGATTGCTAGTGACACATTACTTTGGGAGAAGATAAAACAATATTGAATCCTGAGCATAAAATTTTTGTGTGCCAGATTCTGTCGTAGTGCTTGTTTATGATTAACAGCTTCTAATAACTGAACACTTACTGGCAGAGACTTGTTGACTGACAAAGTACACACACACATATAGTATAAGTATATAATATTTAATGTTGATTTAGATGAAATGAAAGCTATGTCGATACTCAGAATAAATATAAAAACAAAATTAGTAACAGGCGATTTAGTAGCCAACTTTTAACTAAAGCATTTATATCTTCCCTATTTTTGTATGCTACTCCACACCACCTCCTGTCCCCTGTTAAAGAAGAACGGATGTGTTCACAATCAGAAAAACTTGCTGACTTGATGTAAAAAGAAGCAAAGCATACTCATTTCTGCCCTACGAGTCTCAGAATACACTGTATTTCCATATTTCTGAATGATTTATTGTAAATATATCCAACTCACCTTACTTAAAATATTCTAGAATCTCTAAAAATGATTTGTTGCAGAAAGTTAATTTAGTATTGCTTAAGTTTATTCTTTATTCTTAAATGTTACTATGTCTTGATATAATTATATGTGTGTTTTGGAAGCTTCAATATCAAGATAAATTCCTTGTGTGCGCAAGCAAACTTGGAAATAACGCTCTTTCTGACTTCTGACTTTATCTTTATATTGAGGTCTGAATTCCCTATACTCTCAGGCTGCTTAACTAGCTTAAAGAGTTCCTTGAATAAGCAGCTTTGTAAGTAAAAAATAATAATGTTGGTCGACCAGTCTTACCAGCAAGATTTTCGGTCACACTTTATATTAGGTGGCCTTAACTACTATGTACTTACATCAAAAAACAAGTACAATGTACTTATTGTGTTCATATTCTATTGCAAAACACTTCTGCTGCTATTGAGGTGGGATACGGGTAAGGTTAGGGACAGGTTTGGTGGTATGGGTAGGTTTAAAGGTGGGTTAAGGTTTAAGGGATGGGTCAACAGTGTAATTATAAATGTAATTACATAATTAATTACAGATGTAATTATATATAGGTATTTTTAAAAATATAAGAAGCATATGTAAAAACATGTATGTACACAATAAGTGCATTGTACCAAATGATTAATTTAAATGTAAGTACATAGTAGTTAAGGCCACCTAATATAAAGTGGGATCAGATTTTCCAGTGAACAGCAATAACCATTCATGCTGCTCTACCTTGGCCTATTCAGCATACTCTGATGTTGTATGCATAGCTAATCTAATCAGCTTTCAGAGAGGATGAGCTGGTAACGTACGTCCTCAAGCCCTTCACTCTTATACATTTACAGATGCTTTTATCCAAAACAACTTAGACTGCATTCAAGGTATAGCGTTTTTTTCATGTTCTTACATTCCGTGGAAATTAAACATATGTTCTTGCCATTGCAATCGCCATGTTCTGCTGTTTGAGCTACAGGAACATTATACAACAGGATCAAATGTCACGCTCTGATGTTAAGGAGCACAAAGCTGACTTTAAAACAATTACAAATTAAAGCTATTTTTAAAAAGTAATCTTCAACCTGAAACATGGAACAGAAAGAGGCAACCATATTTGACTTCTATTTGAAGACTATTTCAAACAGTGGAAAATATTGGACATTTTCCCTTTTTTTCAATACTCCTTTTCTTTTCTTCCCCTCCCTTGTGTCTCCAGTTTTCTGCCTCTATCACTGCGCTATTGATAAGATGTCTAAATTTATTGCAGAATAATTCTGAGGAAAAAGAGATAAAAGGTTTCTGAATAAAATATGAGGAACAGGCTGTAAATTGTAGCAATGCATATCATTTCATTCAAACGTAGGACGCAATTACCATCTGCGACGCTCATCAGCCCTTCCTTTATGGCTTAATTATATGTTTAATGCTATCAGATCAAGGAAAGGGCAAAACAGATGAATGAGTCAGAGACAGAAAAGATTCCACAACAAGACAAAAGGCATATGAAAAAGTAACAAAGGATAGAATTGATTTCATTTACTGCCAAATTGGAAAAGTTAATTTAGACACATTGTGTGCTCATCTTCTCTGTTGTATGATAATAAAAAGACATGTTTGGCAGTGGGCCTCTTACAAATGTAACAAAGGCTGTCAAGTTCCTCCAAAACCACCACATGTCTGGCTTTTGATGTAGAAGTATTCTACTCATAAATCTTTATAATAAAATAATTTCATGGGTTTGCAGATACAAATCAATGGGTTTTAGATGTTTGATAGTATGGATGTATTTTGTACTTTTGTCTCTCCAGATCTCTAGATTATTTTTAGACCTTAAAACATGGTCAACACTTGAGGTCATCTCTAGTTCCAATTCAGTGAAATAATATAATTGTGTGATGGAAGGAGGGGAGTGAGTTTGATCTTCGTTTTTTTTATTTTTTTCCCACAACAATCCAGCAGAATGAACAAACCATAAATAAAACAGATAATGTTTTGAAAGTGACATGACATGTGGCCAAGTATGGTTACCCAAACTCGGAATTTGTGCTCTGCATTTAACCCATCCTAAGTGCACACACACAGAGCAGTGGGCAGCCATTTATGCTGCAGCACCCAGGGAGCAGTTGGGGGTTCGGTGCCTTGCTCAAGGGTACTGAAGGTGGAAGAGAGTGCTGAACATTCACTCCCCCCACCTACAATTCCTGCCGGACCTGAGACTCGAACTTTCAACCTTTGGGTTACGAGTCCAACTCTCTAACCATTAGGCCACAACTTATTCTTATTCTTACTTCATCTATATTCAAAATATAATGTCACAGTTTATTCTTTTATTAACTGTTGTATAAATTTATATGACAGTTTAATGCTTGCCATACTACTATACTTTTTTAATTCTATAAATGAATTGGCCACATCAACTTCAACACATCAACTAACAAACATGCAATTCAAAATAATGCTGTATACTAATATTTATGCAAAAGATATGTGTGTATTTCTTGCACAAATTGATAAACAGGTGTTTGAGTATGAATAATGGTCAAACTCTGTAGCATTAGGAGTCAGCCTGTTCATGAGGCTTCAGGCTGGCCACAGGGCATGGAGGGGCCTATAAAGCCTCTGTCTAAACTCTGAGATGCTGTCCAGCTTGCATTACAGACTGACATTTAACACTGCTGCCATCCAAACACCTGCCACTGTATCAGACCAACTCACACATAGTCAGGCCACATTGTGCAGCTTTACTCAAGTACTGTTGCTGATCAGATTTAAGGCACATACATTACTTGTTAGTCTTTTACCAATGGATTATGCCATGTTTATTAGTTTCCTGTGTCCTGGTGCTACACTGTAAAATGTTTTGTGAGGTTATTGTAACATCTAAATGAATGGGATTTAGTGAAAAATGATTGCTGAATCAGCTGAATGAACTAGAGTAAAATACAATAAGTATTTTATGAGTCAGATCAGGCAGAAATAGCTCTTAAAGGAAACTGCATTTGTACTTTTTACAGAGCAGAATATTCATACCACACTCATGGTAAGTGGTTACTGTTTATTAAAGCATTTTAAACAAATGTAGGCTTGATTATTATTTTATAATAATTAACAGTTGTTGCAGGAGTAAATGTAGCTTATACTGTACTTGGAATGACAGGAAGACTACATGTTTCTGTTAAAGAGATGTGAAAATAGTAATCTTGTTTATTTTTGTGCAAAACTGTAATTTTAAATTACATTTTGAAAATAACTTTTCTTTAGGATTCTAAATCATTTCACAAACTGATGAAGTTGTATTGCATTCTACGAGTTTCTCATATGTGAGCAGGACTGTTTATAGCCCTGCTTCAGTGCTGGTTCAGATTCTCTCAACTAAAAAGCATCCCCATATTTTGATACTCTTTTTTGATACTGTTATGGATATATGAAGATAAACTGTTTTACCTGCAGTAGAATTGTGCACAAGCTACACACACAATAAAGAGCTGCTTCTTAACTGACAAACATTAGAGGACATTTACCAGTTTTGTTTCCTACAGTGTAGGGTCTGTCTCATAAAGTATCCCATTATTACTGTATTTTGGTGTGAGAAACTGCTGCAAATGATTCAGTGTGTAAGTGAACAGTTCAAATGAATAAAACTGGATTGTAAACAAAAACCTGTTTAACCGATTAAGTCCTCACAGTCACTACAAATACAAAAATTGTTATTACAATGTATTTGACATTAAGTACTATTTGTAACAACATGAACATGAATGAACAAACTGTGTGTATCCATTGGCATTGACTAATGAGTTCTAAAATATAAAATATAAGCATTGTGTATCGTATTATTATGTCATAATTGAAGTTACTTTATATAACAGCATTAAATATTGTATATATCACTCCAATTAAAATCCATATGAAAACAGTTAATATCTAACAGATGCAACCCTTTTAAAGGGACAGTTCATCAAAATTATTAACCTTCTGACCTGTGGCTTCTGGCTTGGCACTGCTGCTGTTCTAAAACTGCTTGCACTGTGGGTCTGAAGCTGGATATATGGTGTACTAAACATCTAAAAGAGAACAAATCACATAAAAATTCTCAGGTCAGTATATGGTAATCTCAGTTGTCAGACAAGGATTTGTATTATAAATATTTTTATGTAATAATGCAAATAATTATATTTAAAAGTAATATTTCAGTGGGGCTCATGTATCAAAAAAAGGGTCTATTGATGCTCCAGAATGTGACCATTTCTCAGCACAATTTAATGTTTTGGTACACTGGGTATATTAGCTTACCTGGGATTAAAAGAACTAAACCGCCATCTAGAGGCAGAGTGTTCAACAGCTGAAGAAGGAATGAATCTCCCCACTATACAGAGTTCCCACTCTAATTAAACACACCTCAGGTCTTTGAGTTTACTAGAAAATGGCAGCTAGATGTGTTGGAGTAAAGTCAAAACTAAAGTCTGTAAGAAAGTGGGTCTGCAAAACCAGGAATAAAGACGCCTGTAAAAAGCATCATTAGAAGCATTTGCAAATTTACCACTCTGTTTTCATATGGTAAGAAAGAACATTTTTAAATTAATTTTAGGTGAGCAAATATTGTGACTTAAAGTAAGTTCATTTATAACATTGAATGTAATAATGTGTGATATAACTAGACTATTTGTCATGCATTTTGTTACTTCTGTTACTCAGTCACTCATGCTGACTGGCAGAAACTGGTGGGCGATGGGCTGGGTTTGCCCTGCATCTCTGCCTGCAAAAGAATAATTTACATATTTGAGGCGAGGTCCTGCTTAAAGGCTAACTATAGTCATAATAGCTGCACCATCTCAACCACAAACATTACAATCCAGGACTAATTAAGGTGGGTGCTGCAGTGTGAGCATGGGTAGGCAACTAACAACAGCCAAATGCATTTATTTGACTGCTGCAGTAGCAGAGAGGGGAGATGATCACTCATTACAGCTATTTACAGCCAGTCACAGCTGCAGGAAATAGCATACAGATTTCCCACATCGTGCCATACTAGTTAAAGGGAGTGAAAAGGAAGCAATTGATTTCAAATTAATTGTCTGAAAGGTTTTCTCGATGGGAGCCATCTGTCCAAACAAGCTGAATATTTAGTATAAAATGTAATTATAATTAATTAAAGCACTAACAAATTGCATACATCATAGTTAACATGGGCATATAGTACAGCAAGAAATGTTATGAAACAAATTAGCTCCAACAATGAAGGAAAATGACCTCACATAACTAAATATTACGGTCATTTCCATGAGCCATATTTCTTAATGAATTCTCTAATTAATTTAATTAACACATTGTGCATAATTTGAAGCAGGAAATGTCACTGGGTCAGATTTAACCATAGTCATGCTGGCTGTCGGTTTCAACAAGAGACACATTAGCTAAACATGACCTCTATGCAAATGAAAGACCAACTGTTGTCATTTTAATTCCAAATCCCTAATTAGCATGTTATAAAGACATAATGCAAGATTGTTCCGCTCAACTCAGGACATGCCAGAGTCACTTTTTCAGGGTCTGAAAAGACCTCAATTAAGGAGATGTCTGCATTACAGGGCTCATTTCAAGATAACATGTTCAACCACACTAATTACATCTTCTACTGTTAGAATAATATCAGGTAACAGAGATTTACTAATTTATCATTCTTTCTGAGATTATTTAAACCACCAGTCAAAATGCTTATTTTGCATTTTCTACTTCAAATATTTTTTTGTTTGTTTGTTTGTTCTTTCAGAGTACCAAGTGGAATGTTAATGACATTTAAAAGTGTTCTTAGCTTTTTAAACTATTTGGAGTGTTTCCCTCTACCTTTATTGAGAGCTCCACTTCATTAATAAATAATATTTTAATATTAATATACTATACTGTCTACGTTTTATTAATTATATTTATTTATTATATTTAGACATATATTTAAAAAAAAAAAGTTTTAGTCAAGTTTTAGTCAACTAAATGTCTCAACATGTTAGTCTAGTTTTAGTTAAAGAAAACCTGAAGTATTTTAGTCTAGTTTTAGTCAATGAAATCTTGACATTTTAGCAATAAGATTATTATTAATTAACCATACAGCTGTCACATGATCCCGTTTAGTTGAGGAGCGTCTGGCTGCCAAGTAGATATCGCTGCAGCCCGGAGACCAGCAAGTGGGAGGAGCTTATGCCGCAAGTAGGCTGGATTTCATCATAGTTTAAAATGATATAAATATAACGCATTTTCATAGTAGTTTACTGAAATTCTTAGTTTTGTCATTATTGTTTGAATCCAATACCATTCACTGTCAACATTGAAATCATGTCTTTACACCTTTTGCCATGCTTCGTGATGGTGTCATTTTAAATCCTTTAACTCGAGCGTCAGCGTCAGTTCTGGCAGGCCAGGTAGTCAAGACGCTGCTAATGCTATTGCTTCAACACTGTCCCGCCAGCTGATCTGCTCCAGCTGAGCTGCATTAGCTGGGTAACTCCCCTCGCTGCTCAATGGCCAAGCTCAAACAAGGCGCCCTATTTAAAGCACATTCAGTTTGCTCATACATGCTTGCTGCTCGCTACTGCTGATCTGTACGCTGGTAAAATCACTCATGTTGTTAACCGTAAAAGTACTGATTCTACTCACCCTATTGCCTATGACTTCCGCCGCTGTCGAGGAAGAATGGCAAGACTCTTCTGAGGAAACCTGGCCATCACCACTCCAATCGGACCAGGGGCAGGATGCCTGCCCGGAAGTTAACGCTACCGTTCGTAGGAGTTCTCGGCGGTTGGCGAATAAATCCTAGTCCCAACCATGCATCGGCGATTGGCCCGTGGCAAAAATACTGGAAACCCTATTTACAAATTACATTCAGCCTCCGCGTGGCGCCTCTCATGAGGACCTACTTGTCCTCCTCTGCGATTCTCTAATTATCCCAGTTGAATCTCCGCCGGTGCCTCCTCCCCAGTCCTCCGGAAAAAAGCACACCTCGAAGCGCAAAAATCCCGAGACGGCCAGCAAAGCCCCAGCGCAAAAACGGGCCAGCTGCTCCGTTCGTCCGGGTCCAAGTGCTTTTTCAGCAGATGATCCAGTGCTTATGGCACTTTCTGATATTCAATCTTCTCTCCTCGACATGTCCGCTAGGATATCAACACTGGAAGACGGCTCCCCTTCTAGACCTTCCTCGACCCCCGTCTCTGCTCAATCGACATCCACCCCGGCTTCAACCACCGCTGCTGTCTACGATCCGCGCCAGCCTCAAGTTGATGACGTCACCACGGAATTTGTACCTAAAATGACCCTAGCAACTGCCGTACCTCTTTCCACTGGCTCGCCTTTTTTCCCACCAGCTGCTGCCATCTCTCATCAGCTGAGGGGTCAGATATTGGCAGGTAATGACATCAACCTCGTTAAACTCTTGCTGGGCTCCGAGCTATGTGAACGGCGTATAGTAGACTGTGGTGACGTACAGGTCGAGCTAAAAGATGGGGACCCTAGACTTTCAAAAATTCTAACTTTTCCCGAGTTCTGTACCGCATTTGGAGTTTATAGGGATGTAATTTGTGAGGTCCAACCAGCGCGCAGAGCCAAACTAGATACCTATCTGGCCATAATTTCTGATCTAGCTCTCTCTTACGGTGGGGTTCTGTTCTACGAGTATCACAAGTCTTTTTCTGCAAAGGCAGCTATGTTCATTCAACGCTTTAATCAGAGACTAGACTGGTCCGTGGTCGATCTCGCGCTCATAAGTAGACACTTCACAGGTCACCAAATCCTGTCCTGCTCCGTTTGCGGCTCTCTCTCGCATTCTACTAATTTATGCTCTAAATCTAAGCCTATTTCTTCCATGTCTCATCCCGGCCCGAGCCATAAATCTGGCCCCCAGGTGAATAACTTTGGTACTCCTATTTGCTTTAATTTCAATGAGAATATTTGTAGGATGCATAATTGCAAATATTTTCATGTTTGTAGCTACTGTGGGAACGCCCACCCAAAGTCTGTGTGCCCGAGGAGAACCCGCTTCATAAAAATGGAGCGAAAGAAATAAAACCATCAACTCCCATTAACGTCCCCAAGCTGGGACAGGCGTTGAGAAAGCATCCTGACCGCTGTTTTGTGGATTATTTACTGACTGGTCTTGTTCAGGGGTTTTTGCTGGCCGGCTGCATTTTCCTGCTGTGTCTTTTCATTGCCATAACCTATTGTCCGCGTCTCAGGAGCCAGAAACCGTGGATACCTTGCTCGAGAAAGAGGTTAAGAAAGGATTCATGATAGGCCCATTTGATAATTCTCCTTCCCCGATTTTTAGGGTAAGTCCTATAGGGGTAGCCACTCGAAAATATTCGGGTAAAAAACGTTTAATTATCGACCTTTCTGCTCCCCACAATGGTTTGGCTGACAGCATCGATAGCCTTATTCCTTTAGCCCCATTTTCTCTGTTTTACAACACTGTCGATGATGCCATCAATTTCATAAAAAAGGCAGGACGCGGAGCTTGGCTTGCAAAGGCAGACATTTCCGATGCTTTTAAAGTTATGCCATTGCATCCCTCACAGTGGCATTTGTTCGGCGTTCAGTAGAGGAAAAAATTTTAGGTCACACTTTATATTAGGTGGCCTTAACTACTATGTACTTATTTTTTATGTAAGTACAATGTACTTATTTGGTTCATATTGTATTGCAAAACACTTTTGCTGCTATTGAGGTGGGATATGGGTAAGGTTAGGGACAGGTTTGGAGGTATGGGTAGGTTTAAGGGTGGGTTAAGGTGTAAGGGGTGGGTCAACAGTGTAATTATAAATGTAATTACAGAAATTAATTACAGATGTAACTACATATAGGTATTTTTAAAAATATAAGTACAATGTAAATACATGTATGTGCACAATAAGTACATTGTATTATATTATTAATTTAAATGTAAGTACGTAGTAGTTAAGGCCACCTAATATAAAGTGGGACCAAATTTTATTTTGCGGTTAGACTCACTTTTGGCTGTCGTAGCAGTCCAAAAATATTCGATACCTTGTCTGAGGCTTTGTGCTGCATTCTTCTTAATAACGAGAAATTATCCTTCGTCCTTCATCTTTTAGATGATTTTCTCCTGGTAGATTTTCCTTCCGAAAAATCAGACTTCTCTATCTCGACTCTCAAACGCACTTTTTCTGAATTAGGCGTTCCTCTCTCGGAGGAAAAGACTGTGGGTCCAGTCAAAGTCATCGAATTCTTAGGCATTTCTCTCGATTCAAATCGCATGCAAGCTTCACTCCCCCTCGAGAAATTAGCTCGAATAAGACAAGTTATGAAAGTCGCAAAAAATTCAAAATCTTTTTCAAAAAGGGACTTGCTCTCTCTTTTGGGGCACCTTAATTTCGCGATGAGAGTAATTCCTCAAGGCAGATCTTTTATTTCCAGGCTTCTTGACCTTTCTAAATCTGCAAAAGCTCTCAGTGCTATAGTTACTTTAGACGCAGGATGTAGATCTGAGCTAAAATTTTGGTCTCTGCTTCTAGATAAATGGAATGGTATTTCCTTTTTTCTTAATGATTTCATGGAATCATCTTTAGCTCTTAATCTGTATACTGATGCTGCACCTTCCATAGGGTTCGGGGGAATTTTCAAAAACGAATGGTTTGCGTCCGCCTGGCCGGAAGAATTGCGTTCCTTACCTGCCGGTGATTCCTCGACAGCCCTATTAGAATTGTATCCGATCGTCGTTGCATGCATTCTGTGGGGTAAACACTGGGCTAGGAAACAAATTATGTTTTTCTGCGACAACGAAACGGCGGTTAATATAATTAATAAGAGGCGTTCATCCGTTCCGTTTATCAACAGGTTCATGAGACGTCTTACATGGCTGTCAGTTATGGGGAACTATCATTTTCATGCAGAACATATTCCCGGTTTGAATAACCAAGTGGCCGATTCTTTGTCTCGCTTCAATTTTCAGAAATTTCATCTCCTGTGTCCAGCTGCAGCACAATCAAGCCTGGAATGCCCGCCTTTCAGCCAAACCATTCTAGATTAAATAACCCTCTTCGATCCTATATGCATTCTGCTGCGCAGTACATGCGGGGGGGTTTAGCTAGTTCTACATTAAAATCGTATGACTCTGCATGGTCTTATTTCATCAGTTTTTGTGCTTCTTTATCTGTAGCTGCTCTGCCTGTCAATATATCATATATTAGTGCGTTTATA
Organism: Barbus barbus; assembly: GCF_936440315.1. NCBI lineage: Eukaryota > Metazoa > Chordata > Actinopteri > Cypriniformes > Cyprinidae > Barbus > Barbus barbus. Next base: position 11,029,508 of record NC_136738.1, read on the forward strand.
GTCCACTGCTTCGAGGATCGAAAACTGCAGCCTTCTTCAATCAAAAGTACGGTCGCTGGCATTCAATTCCATATGCGCTGCCTGGATCCATCTGCTTCCAGTATTTTGGGAAATCCTTCCATTCGCCTTTTGCTGAACGGGATCAAAAGACAATCTCCTCAAGGCAATGATAAACGGCTTCCTTTTACTCTACCTTTGGTTAAACAAATCATATCAAAATTACGGGATGGGTGTTTTCGGCAGTACACCGATCAGTTATTAGAAACAGTCATTCTCACAGCCTTTTTTGGTTTTCTAAGGGGTGGTGAAATTTCTTCACGCACTTGTTCATTTGACCCAAATCTCAATCTAACAATTTCTGATGTCTCAATTCATGATCACCATTTCACATTATTTTTAAAACATTCCAAAACTGATAAAAATTCTAAAGGCGTAATCGTGTACATCTCTGAGTCTAACACTGTGTTTTGTCCTCTGATTTCCATGTTGTCCTATTTGAGGTACCGCCCCAGTGCTGATCCGCAGGAGCCGCTGTTCGTCACGCAGGCAGGGAAAACAATGTCCAGAACCTGGTTTTCTTGTCACCTACGCCTCCTTTGCCATTTCTGTGGACTGCCCCCGGACCGCTATACTGCTCATTCTCTGCGCATCGGCGCAACAACAACAGCGGCAGCATCTGCTCCGGTTTTAACCCTTAAAGCTATGGGGCGGTGGTCTTCTGCTGCTTACGAACGATACCTCCGTCCCGACGTTCGGGCTATTCTTGACGCCCAGAAAGCCATGAGCTCAAGTCTCTGATTTGTTTCACTAATAAACGCATTTGATCATTACTTTGCTCGCGCTCTGCTCAGTATAACTCCCCTGGATGCGCTACCAGCTGTTTAATTCCTTCAGCTCGTTCTCAGAAGGTGGCTTAGTCATAGCGCTTACACTGTAGACCGTCAAAACCGTTCAAGACAGATAATTCTAGGTAACAGCATGTTTTTAGCTATTGCGGTCTTGAATAGTCATTTCAGTAATTAATTAATAATTTTTACTATAGCCTAATATAAATCCCTAAATTAGGGCGGCTCAGACGACACCGTTCGAGACACTCAATTTCTGTTTTGGGGGAATAGCTCATCTAGTCAAATAACGTAATGATTATAACATATTGCAAATTATCCGTATATATTCGTAAGATTACTAAGCATATAAATTGTTAAAATAAATCATCCTCTGTATCTCAGAGGATTGCCAGGTGTGGTTTGTTTGGGGGGGATATTTTAGCTCTCACAGTCCTAAACTGTGTGAACGTTCCCTAATGCTGCTGCTGTCCTCTGACTCTCTGCTATTTCATGGTGCTCATGAAAGGTCAGAGGACTCCCTGAACAGAGCCATACCGCCAAATTTCAATTCAGGAACATCAACCTGTTGCAATCTATTCAATAAAAATTCTTAAATTATTTTTATTGTCTGTGTGTTCTTGACTTAATGGACCTGACAGAAATCGAGCGTCAGCGTCAGTTCTGGCAGGCCAGGTAGTCAAGACGCTGCTAATGCTATTGCTTCAACACTGTCCCACCAGCTGATCTGCTCCAGCTGAGCTGCATTAGCTGGGTAACTCCCCTCGCTGCTCAATGGCCAAGCTCAAACAAGGCGCCCTATTTAAAGCACATTCAGTTTGCTCATACATGCTTGCTGCTCGCTACTGCTGCCCGCCACCTCCCCAGCTCCTCCTTATGCATAACGTGGCATTTTGCTTTATGTCATGTTGCCTGCTCTGTTCACAGGGGGGATATTTTAGCTCTCACAGTCCTAAACTGTGTGAACGTTCCCTAATGCTGCTGCTGTCCATGAAAGGTCAGAGGATTCCCTGAACAGAGCCATACCGCCAAATTTCAATTCAGGAACATCAACCTGTTGCAATCTATTCAATAAAAATTCTTAAATTATTTTTATTGTCTGTGTGTTCTTGACTTAATGGACCTGACAGAACTGGAGTAATTTAAGCATATTTCTGGATATTACATTTTACTTTACTTACTTTACTTACTTTTGTCATTTAGCAGACGCTTTTGTCCAAAGCGACTTACAAATAAGAAAAAGTAACTAAAACTAAAAGTTACAACTCTATAAATACTATATACCCACATATTTAAGAAAATAAAGAAATTAAATAAAATTGACATACAACAACATTTCAATAATAAACATATAAATGAAAAAACTAAAATAAAAAGCGATACTTCTATCCCTTGCCGGTGTCCCTGCCCGGTGGAGTCACACAGTAGAGTTGATGGTCTTTACACTCTTTACTTTTTACTTTTGAGCTCATTTTACTTCTACAATTCTTCTACGCTAGCCTACCAAGGAACATTAAAGTGAGATGCAGTTACACTTTGGAGATAAGTGTGACACATAAAGAAAATGTTGAGTACTGTTAAGAAAATGTAGTTACAATTTGCCTGGTCTGCACATTTTTTATTTAGCATATTTTTTATTTTATTTTTTTCAATTTAAATCAAATTACAGCAAATGACAGACTAATGTTCTTCAGAACATGTTACACAAATCAATGTATTAATTTGAAATCTCAGGGTGGGTAAATAATTTTATTTCTGATGAATCAAATTATGTACAATTATTCATTCAGCACAATAGACTTGCCTGCAGTGGAAACTGCAAAATCCAGGATGCATTGCTTCCAAGTAAATTCCACGGAGCTCGCCTCGATTGCCCTTCCCAACATAACCTGGTGGGTACATAAGAAGCACAATGAGCATTAGGGTTAACCCAAATTTAAAACATTCTCCCCATGCCATCCAAGATATGCATGACTTTATTCTCTTGTTGAACATGTACAAACATTTAAAGAATAATTTCTCAGCTCTGTAGATATGCTATGCAAGTAAATGGTGTCCAGAAATTTTAAGGGACGACATTAGGCCAAGTAAATTAGACTTTATTACTATTTTTAAACAAAATATTCCTTTTAAAAACCACTAGACAAAACGCTAGTTTATTCACCATTAATTTACACAAAACTGATTATTGATTATTATTAGTATTAAATATTTATTTATTATTATTATTTAAACCATGCTTTAATTATATTACATTGTGGATTAGGAGGTTAGGAGATGTGTTCTAATACTTTTGAAAATATACCTTATTCCTTAGAAAATTACACTGTAAAAAGTGAACAATTGGATCAACTTAAAAAAAAAAACTTAAATTGCTAACACCTAAAAAAAAATTTCAACTTCATTTATTACCTTTATTTGTAATCAATTAAGTTGTAATATATATATATATATATATATATATATATATATATATATATATATATATATATATATATATATATATATATATAATTTTTTTTTTTTTTTTTTTAGGTGTTACCAATTGAAGTATTTTTTTAAGCTCATCCAACTTTTCTTTTTTTACAGTGTATGTATCATAGACTGTATAAAATTGTGTTATTTATAATAACTACTTTTACACTGATAATGGGACTATATATCTTGACATTATTTATGATCTGCATAGTATCTTACTACAGCACATCTTGTAAGTGGTTATGTGTGGAGTGTTATTTGAGTGTTCCCTGTGAGGCTAATATTAATTTTGATGTGAGCTAGTAAATAATTGAAAAAAAAAAATGCTATGTTTATATGTTAGGTTACATTTTATTTTGATGTCCCCTTAGTCTATTGACTATAAGCAACTTTGCAAGTGCATGTCAACTAACTTGCATTAGAGTATTAGTAGGCTTAGGTTAAGGTTAGGGTAGGTAGAATGTTGACGTACTCGCAAAGTTGCTTACAATCAGTTTGTCTGTTGGGGAACCATCAAAATCAATGTGTTAGCATATATTTAGCAAACATACTACTAATAATCCAATGACTGCTATAGTTAACATGTAGTTGCAGAGTTACTTATCAACAGTCTACCATCAAAATAATCAAACTGATATTAAAATAAAAATAGTTCAAAGCAATCTGATCTTATGGCTGTTTGAGAGGAAAAAAAATATATATTACTATTATTATTACTATACTTATAAGTGGTCATTGATGGCTTTAAGTAAAGTAGCATAAGAAAGGTGGCAAGATATGAGACTTATAATCAGGGCCGGCGCCAAGGGGGGGGGGCACTCGCGAGCCGTGCCCCCCCAAACGAGTTACTGTGCCCCACCACTTTCCATCCTGCCTCCTCCTTGCTGAACGCGATCGATTTTGAAAGCGAAAGTACCGATAAAACAGCGCACATAGCATAGATCCTTCCTTCCACCGCACACCCCCACCCCCCGGGAGAGACATCGTGACTGCGTGATAAATATAATCCATTGTAATTTAAGTGGATCCAACATGTTCACTGTGTGTTATAAATCATCACTTGGGTAAAGTTGGTTTTATATTCGCACATTCACAACATTCACACATTTCCGCGTTCAATAACTTTACAATTTTATGTGCAATAATTTATTTTTTTTTTTTTTGCAAATTCTAATCAGCGACATCATTGTCAACCTACAAATTTTTTTATACCATCGATCAAAATGGCCAAGTATTGTTTTAATGTCATATTTACTTGCGAATGTCCGCTGAATGTTCAATGTAGTGCGGTAAGCAAGATAGGGACCGTCTAAAAAGTTTTTGTTTTTTCATTGTGTGCAAACAGACAGCTACATTTATCACAAATATCAAACAGACAGCTACATTTATCACAAATATCACTCACATTATGCCTTCTAATGCTCCTTTAGCAACAATAAAAAACTGCAATAAAATTATGCTGTTTGAAGAATTGTTTAGGAAATTACAATTAATGAACATATATGTATGTATATAATTACATGAACTGTAATTTTGTAACAATACATACAACTGGAAAATCATGTGTAATCTCCTGAACATAGTTAATCTATAATTTAATTTTAGAACACTTTTTATTTCTTTGCCTCAAAATGAACAAGAACTGTGTTGGTGTTAACAATGATTTATTTCAATAGGTTTTGAAAGCATGGGTCGACTGCTCCAAAGCAAGTTGGAACATCTTGTCTGGACCGCACAGAACATACTGCAGCCCATCTCTTGCTGTTTTACTGACCTCTGTTTTTTTTCTGGTTTTAAGTGTGATAAACACTTAACATTGTGACAGTGCTCTCCAGATGTTGAGTTGAGATGAAAAGAATGGCTAAAATAACTTTTATTTCTGTTGTATGAAATCTTCCTTTAACATTACACTCTCACAATATCACAATTCATGTGCACTGATTGATGTTTACAGTCCTGCAGAAATATCACTGTCCATGGTACTGAATCCATCAGATTATTTAAAAGTACTCTGAAAGCATGACAGCAAACAGGATGTTTATTTTTGGTATTTTGGGTAAACATTTCAGAAAGTAATGGCAAAACTTTCTTTAAGATGGTTTATAAATAAATTGTGCCTCACTCACATATTCTACAATTGCTTGCTCTGTATGTGTAATTTCTACCAACATTGTATTCAAAGGTTTTCTTCATTGATAGACCTTCCAGTTCAATAACTTTTGAAAAGAGGTTCATACCGTTACAAAACAAGTTTCTAAATATTTAGCTGATCTTCTACAACATAGCAGAACTATTTAAAGTACAAGTATTTGCTCTAAATGATACAATTGCAACATCTCTCTGTTCTATGGGTTTCTCCATATAGACATCTTCCAGTTCATTAGCATTCCAAAGGAGGCTCACACTGTTACAAAACAAGTTTCTAAATATTTAGCTGATCTTCTACAACATAGCAGAAGTCTTTAAACTACAAGTATTTGCTGTAAATTATACATTTTCCAGCATCTCTCTATACCATGGGTTTCTTCATAGAGACACCTTCCAGTTCAATATGTCACGCCCGGCTTTGCCGTGTTGGGTGTGCTCACTCCACCATGGACAGAATATGTTTGGGCCGTCTCTCTCCCCCCAATCTGAAGGGGGAGCTGTCTGTTTTCGGTCCATCGGACAGTAGCTGATGGGCGGGACTGTTTAAAAACACCTCCTGCCAGTTGTTCTCGCACTGCTCAGAGCTGTGCGTCTCTGCTCTGTTCTGGTCTCCAGGCTGGCAGTAGCAGCACCAGCACCAGCACCATCACCATCCTACTCCTATTTCTATTTGTCTTTGTTGCAGTACACATAGTCTACACTTGACTGATTTGCACTACACTTTTGATTAGTTTTCTTTTGCTTTTTCATTTTCTGACTTGATACATTTATTGATTTAATGTTTTAATAAATTATTTTGGATTTATATAACAAACGGTGTGGTCTCCCCTATGTCATTGCTACTGTGAGCTAGGTAGTCGTGACATATGGGGGCTCGTCCGGCCATTTGGATCCCGATTTGTAAGTAGACTACTATAATTCGCAATATTGTGTAGGCCTAGTTGCGTGGGTAGTGCTACGTCATTGGTTCACTTTTTGTGAATGAAAGGTACCGGTGATCAGCTGATGGTGATAATCTAATCAACTGGCACGCATTGTGTTTGTTGGGGAGTTCCGCATCGAGTGTTCAGTTAATGAATTGAATGTTACTTTAGCATTTTGATCATTAAAATTAGTTCTCTGGTTGTGAAAAAAATGGGAGTATTTGCGCAGATTAGAGCAATTTAACCAACCATGTTTTGTTCACTTAGTTTGAGTAGCGAAGTTTGTTTGTAGGTCTACTTATGTTGCAGGATGACATTTTACGGAGCTTGTTTTTTCCCAAATTAGTGCGCTTTGGCGTGGGTTTAGGTTGCTAGTCACTGAAGTCCGAACGAGGGCACCGCCGTGGAGCACCGGCTGAATTGACTTTTGTCGGGACAGTACGACTCCATCGGTATTGGTGAGTAAATTAGCCTTGTTCTTGGACTTAGTGTGAAGATAGATCAGAATAGTAGGGGGGTAAATGTTTAGGGGGAAACTCCGTTGTTGTCCTGTAACGTGAGTGTCACGGTTCACTCATTCATTGCTTCCTCCTTGTTCTGTATTTCTGTCGTGTGTGTGTGTGTGTATGTGTGGGGGCGTGGCCGAGCCATCACCGCTCACTACACTCAGCTGAGCCTCGTTAGCGGCGCCAGCTGCAGCTCTTCAACACACCTATAAATACTCACCAGTTTCTCCTCTCATTGTCAGATTGTTGTGGATGCCTTCCTGTGCTGTTCTTGTGCCTGTTCCTGCTACGTTCTCATCCGTTCCGCTGTCTGGTGTGTTAGTCGATGTCCCGTGTCAGTGTGGCTGTGTTCTTCGTTCCTGCCTGGATATTCACTCACCACCTACGGATCCTACTCTTCACCTCCATCCAGCCGTGTAGTCCATCAGGTTCCTGCGTCACTCATCATCATTACATTCCTGTTTGTGTTCCATCTGACGAACAATAAACTCTGTTTTCACCCGCACTTGCTTCCTACTCACTCCCGTGCCATGACAGGGAGCTGCATTCCACTTCGCTTGATTTAGTTTGTGTGGTTGGAATTGTTTAATAACCCGAAAGATGTTGAGATATAGGCCTACTTTTCATTTGTTTGGTTAGATTTATTGCTATTGGGTGTTTATTTGTAGATTATAGCGTGGTTTGATTGTTGATTGGTGACTTGTAATTTAAGTTGTAATAATGAGTATACTACTTGAGGCGTTTTTGGCTGCTCCTTCAGTGACCTTACTTGCAGCGTTGAATATTAAACAATTGCATAGTGTGGCTAAGCACTATGAAATTGATTTAACTTTGCTGAAGGGAGCTAAGAAGCATGAGCTGCTTGACCTCATTTGTGCGTGTTTGGTTGATCAGAATGTGTTACCTGACGAGAAATTGCAGAGACGATGTAGTCAGGGAGCGTCGGAATCAGATAGTGAGCTCACTCCGAGTTTGACTGTAGGTCCGCAGCTAAAATCCAGTGTATTAACGTTTGAACAGCAAGTCGAGTTGTTAAAACTGCAACATGATTTGCAAGTTACACAAAAGACGTTGGAATTGGAACAAGAATTAGCAAGGAAAAAATTAGATGACGAATTGGCTCAAAGAAGACTTGATAACGAATTGGATTGTAAAAAGTTAGAAGCTGTACAGAAAGATAAAGATCGTGAGTTGGAATGGGAAAGGCTTAAAAATTTAGAGCAGGAACGTGAGATTGAGCGTACTAGGCTGCAATTAGTAGCTGAAGGCAAACTTGGCAAATCGCAGCAGTCTGGCCTGGCCAGTATGATCAAGTTCCTGCCTAAGTTTAATGAGCATGATCCAGATGTGTTTTTTTCGTTATTTGAGAATATTGCTACTGAGCAAAATTGGAGTGATGAGGATAAAATTGTTTTGTTACAAACTTAGTTAATTGGCCGTGCACAGAAGGCATTTGTGGCTTTACCGTCTTCTGAAAAGAAGGTCTATCGATGTGTTAAGACAGCTGTGTTATGAGTTAATCCCCGAGGCTTATAGAAAGCATTTTCGATCATGGAAAAAATCAGACAAAACTTATGCTGACTGGGCTAGGGAATTAACCAGTGTTTTTCATCGGTGGCTTACAGCTGAAGAGGTAGATTCTTTTGATGAGTTATGTGATCTTATGATATTAGAACAATTTAAGAACACTTTGCCTGATCGCATAGCCACTTATATTAGCGAACATCATGTGAAAGCAGATGCTGCTGTTCTTGCTGATAATTTTTCTCTCATACACAAGGCTCCAGTTCGTGTTGTTAGTCCGCGTTCAAATAGTAATTACAAAGAACGTCGCTATAGTCATGTTAATACGGACACATCTGTGTTTTCCAATTCAATTACACGTGGTAAACCATTGGATTTCGATCTTAAAACAGACTGTAATTACTGTTTTGGGAAAAATCATTGTAAAAAAAATTGCCCGGCGTTATTGGAGCGTAATCGGGGGAAGGGTGATGGAGGAAAAGTTGGCCTCTGCGCCTCATCTGGTCCTGCTTTGCGCTCAGGCAAAGACATTGGATTGTGCACAATGTATAGTGTCAGTTGATAAAGGTTTGAGCAATGTACAATGTGATGATCTTGAATTTCCTGCATCTAGTATAACGGATTATGCACCGTTTGTCACGGAGGGTTTTGTGGCATTGGTTGGAGACGCACATCGCGTTCCAGTGAAAATTCTGCGTGATACTGGAGCATCAGAAAGTTTTATTTGTCAATCTGTTTTGCCTTTCTCGTCTGAGTCTGATACCCAAAATTGTGTGTTAATACGGGGAATTGGTCTCCAGTCATTTCCAGTGCCTCTGCACAAAATTCAGTTGTTTTCTGGTTTTGTGAGCGGGGAAGTAACCATTGCGGTGCGTCCTTCTTTACCTATAGAGGGAATTGATCTGATTGTGGGTAATAATTTTGCTCATGACCGTGTTTTTCTTGATCGGGTCTTACCGTCTCCCGTGGTTAAGACTGGAGCTTCTTTATTGGATGAGTCAGATAGGTGTCAAAAAGATTTTCCAGAGGTTTTTTACGGCATGCGCTGTGACGCGCGCTATGGCGCATAAGTGGGATGCAGACTCGTCTGATGTATCGAAGCACACGTCTACTCAGGTATTTATTCCGCAGTTACCAGTACCTTTGTCTCGATCTGACATTGCTGAGGCTCAAAAGAGTGATCAGAGCTTACAAAAATATTTTGATTTGACTGCAGATGACAATTTAGATCGCTGTTATTTTGTGAAGGATGGCTTGTTGCTAAGAAGGTGGTCACCTAGTCGTGACGTATTGTCAAGTATGGTGACCCATACTCGAAATTGGTGCTCTGCGTTTAACCCATCCAAGTGCACACACACAGCAGTGAGTAGTGAACAAATCCACACACACACACACACACACACACACACACCGTGAACACACACCCGGAGCAGTGGGCAGCCATGCTGCAGCGCCCGGGGAGCAATTGGGGGTTCGGTGCCTTGCTCAAGGGCACCTCAGTCGTGGTATTGAGGGTGGAGAGAGCGCTGGACATTCCCTCCCCCCACCTACAATTCCTGCCGGCCGGGGGCTCGAACTCGCAACCTTTCGATTACTAGTCCGACTCTCTAACCATTAGGCCACGACTTCCCCCAATTCCCCCTACTGCGGAAACTGAGGTGAGAGAGCAGATTTTGCAGGTGGTGATGCCTGAAAAGTTTCGTGAAGTGGCACTAAAAACAGCTCATGGGGAAACAGTGGGTCATTTTGGGGTAAAGAAAACATACAATCAATTGTTAAAACATTGCTACTGGCCACGGATAAAGAGGGATGTTGCACAGTTTGTTCAAACTTGTCATGTCTGTCAGGTGGCAGGTAAGCAAAATGCTGTCATTAAGCCTGCGCCTTTACAGCCCATTCTGTCTGTTGGTAAGCCTTTCGAGCATTTGGTCATTGATTGTGTGGGCCCCTTGCCCCAGTCAAAATCAGGCTGTGTTTATTTGTTTACCATCATGTGACAGGCGACTCGATATCCTGCTGTGTATGCTTTGAGGACCATTACTACAAGGTCTGTGGTGAAATCATTGTCGCAGTTTATTTCAATATTTGGTCTTCCCAGAATCATTCAAAGTGATCGGGGTTCAAATTTTACATCAAAAACATTTGCAGCAGCTTTGAAACAGCTGCGTATCCAGCACAACTTGAGTAGCGCGTACCATGCGCAAAGTCAAGGGGTTTTGGAGCGGTTCCACGCCACTCTTAAGTCTCTATTGCGTGCATACTGCATAGAGATGAAACGGGAGTGGGAGGATGGTCTACCATGGCTATTGTTGGCGGCTAGAGCGGTTGTGCAAGAAAGCACAGGTTTTAGTCCTAATGATTTGGTATTTGGTCACAAGGTTCGTACCCCATTGTCTGTGTTATCAGGTGATCTGGATTCATCTGAACCACCTAAGAGTTTGTCCAGTTATGTGTATGGTTTCCATCGCAGGTTACTTTTAGCATGTAAAATGGCAACTGAAAATTTGACTGATGCCCAAAGAAAAATGAAGCGAAATTATGACCGTAAAACAGAAGCTCGTGTCTTTAGCCCAGGGGATCAGGTGGTGGCATTGTTGCCTATACCTGGTTCTCCTTTTGGTGCAAAGTATTCAGGGCCTTACAGTGTGGTTCGTCAAGTGTCAGAGACCAATTATGTGGTTGCTACACCTGATCGTAGGCGGGCGACACAGTTATGTCATATCAATTTACTTAAGCCATATTATGCATCGTCACAGTCGCCTAGTTGTAAGGGTGAATCTTCTGTCTTGGTCTTAGCAAGCACGTTCGTAGCTTCTCCAGAGTTAGAGGATGATGTGCGGGGCCCTGACGATTCCATGTTGCATGCTCGTCTCAATAATTCAGAGACGTTGGCCAAATTAGAGGGAGTTTTAGATCATTTGGATTTGCAACAGCAAGCAGAATTGAAAGCTTTAATCTTTGAATTTTCTTGTCTGTTTTTAGATACTCCGACCTGTACATCTTTAATCGAGCATGACATAGAAGTTGGTGATGCAAAGCCAATTCGTCAGAGGTTTTACCGCACTGGTCCTGATAAGCGTAAAAGTCTGGATGATAGTGTTCAATATCTTTTGGAAAATGGTCTTGCTGTACAGTCATACTCTAGTTGGGCTTCGCCCTGTTTATTAGTAAAAAAACCTGATCAGACAGATTTTGCACGGATTACAGAAAAGTAAATTGTGTAACAAAACCAGACTCGTATCCACTGCCTAGGATAGAGGATTGTGTGGATCAAGTTGGTGCGGCTCGTTATGTGAGCAAATTTGACTTGTTAAAAGGTTATTACCAGGTTCCTCTTACTCCTAGGGCACAAGAGATATCTGCCTTTTATAACGCCATCGGGACTCTACTCCTATACAAGAATGGCTTTTGGGTTGCGCAACGCCCCCTCCAGTTTCCAGCGGCTCATGAATCGAGTCGTTGCGGGACTGGAGGGGTGCGCTGTGTATATTGATGATGTGGTCTGTTATTCAGACACTTGGACGGTCCACCTTGCCCGTATACGTTCATTATTTGAGCGGTTTGCGGCTGCAAACCTCACTGTGAACTTGGCAAAGTGTGAGTTTGCTCGGGCTACAGTGGTGTATCTGGGAAAGGTGGTCGGACAGGGGAACGTTCGGCCAGTGAGAATGAAGGTCCTGGCCATTGATAAATTCTCATGTCCTGCTACTAAGAAAGAATTGATGCGCTTCCTTGGTATGATAGGGTATTACAGGAACTTTTGCTGTAATTTTTCATCTGTCGTTGCTCCACTAACTAACCTGTTGAAGGGTTCGGTTAAATTCAATTGGACTTCAGATTGCCAACATGCATTTGAAAATGCTAAGTCTCTTTTGAGTTCTGCACCTGTCCTGGCTGCTCCTAGGCTGGAGGAGCCCTTCCAGCTGCAAGTAGATGCCAGCCAGGTAGGAGCAGGTGCCGTTCTTCTTCAAAAGGATGAGAATGGAATAGATGGACCAATTTCCTATTTTTCTCGGAAATTTAATCGTCACCAATTTAACTATTCAACCATTGCAAAGGAGGCCCTGGCCCTTATTTGGGCACTTCAACATTTTGAGGTTTATGTTGGTGGTGGGTTACACCCTGTGGTGGTCTTCTCTGACTACAATCCTCTTACTTTCCTCTCTTCTCTTCAAAATGCAAACCAGCGCCTTATGCTCTGGGCTCTTTTTCTACAGCCTTATAACTTGTCTATTAGGCACATCAAGGGGTCCGACAACGTCATGGCTGATGCCTTGTCGCGGGCTCTTGATGACTGTTAAGAGGGTGTTTATCTCTTCTTCGGTCTCTGGTTCTTTTCTCTTGTCTCCCATCTTTCCATTCTTAAATTGCTATCCAGACGTCAGGATCTGCTGGGTGGGAAGAAGGGGGGGGGGGGGGGGGGGGTTCAGTGGGCTGGGGGGGGGGGGGTGAGTTTGGTCATTTCCAGTGGTAGCTGTTGTATTGAGAGTGTGGGTTAAGGGTGATGAGAGTTTGGTTTAGTCTAACATTAGTCTTTCGGGGTAACTGGTTAAAAAGGGTATTGGTTTTAATCATTTATTGTTTTTTGGGTGTAGTTCATTGGGTTTGTTTCTGTTTTTAGTATTGATTAGGGGGAATGGTGTAATGAGTAGAATGTAGTTTTACAGAGTCCCATATGGGTCTCCGTTTTGTGGGGGGAGTGATGTCACGCCCGGCTTTGCCGTGTTGGGTGTGCTCACTCCACCATGGACAGAATATGTTTGGGCCGTCTCTCTCCCCCCAATCTGAAGGGGGAGCTGTCTGTTTTCGGTCCATCGGACAGTAGCTGATGGGCGGGACTGTTTAAAAACACCTCCTGCCAGTTGTTCTCGCTCTGCTCAGAGCTGCGCGTCTCTGCTCTGTTCTGGTCTCCAGGCTGGCAGTAGCAGCACCAGCACCATCCTACTCCTATTTCTATTTGTCTTCGTTGCAGTACACGTAGTCTACACTTGACTGATTTGCACTACACTTTTGATTAGTTTTCTTTTGCTTTTTCATTTACTGACTTGATACATTTATTGATTTAATGTTTTAATAAATTATTTTGGATTTATATAACAAACGGTGTGGTCTCCCCTATGTCATTGCTACTGTGAGCTAGGTAGTCGTGACAAATAGCTTTTGAAAAGAGGCTCACACCATTACAAAACCAGTTTCTAAATATTTAGCTGACATTGTAGAACAAAGCAGAAGTCTTTAAACTACAAGTAATTGCTCTAAATGATACATTTTCCAGCATCTCTCTATTCCATGGGTTTCTTCATAGAGACAACTTCCAGTTCAATAACTTTTGAAAAGAGGCTCACACCGTTACAAAACAAATTTCTAAATATTTAGCTGACCTTCTACAACATAGCAGAAGTCTTTGAACTACAAGTATTTGCTTTAAATTATACATTTTCTAACATCACTCTATTCTATGGGTTTCTTTATAGAGACACATTCAAGTTCAATAGCTTTTGAAAGGAGGCTCACACCATTACAAAACAAGTTTCTAAATATTTAGCTGACATTGTAGAACATAGCAGAAGTCTTTAAACTACAAGAGAGAGAGACCTTTGTGCACTATGTGTCCAAAATTTTATTTATTGCCCCCTCATAAAAATTCGATCCCCCACCCCTGTTTGACACCTGTTTGTACACCCCCGCCGGTCTAAGTGACCATCTGGTTCATCCACCCCAGCTATCTTACGGAATTTATGACTGAATGTGTTTTTGTGTGGGGGTCATTGTTATGTGTTTTTAAACTTTAAATGGTGAAATTGTGTTAAATGGGATAAAGGGTAGTTTTTATTAAAGTGTTTTCACACACATATCAAGAAAAAAAAAACAGCAAACATAAACGTAAAACGATCAACGACTGTTTTATCCCTACAAGTTGTTAAAACAATTTTAGGAAAAATTAGTTTGTTAGAAAATAAAACTAAAAAAAGTGTCTGAGGTTAGTTAAAACAATAGATACATGTCAAAATCTATGTTGTAGTCTAACATTACAAGTTAAATAATATAGAGCTGACTTATCTTACCGTGGTGTGAAATAAAAAGTATCAGACCGTTAAGTAAGAGTATAAGATACTTGTCAAAATCTTGTAACTGTCACAAATTCAGCCTCTGTGGCTCCCTCCGATCACCACCAGAGGGAACCATCTCCTGAGTACTAACATTATCATTCGGACTCCATTTCCCATATCACCCCGTTCCTGAGACTGATTACCTGCACAGGTGTTCCTCATCAACCAGCATATATAAACCATTCCTTCCCCTCTCTCAGTGTGAAGTCTTGTTCTTGTCCATGCAGACATTTCTGAGCTTTATTCCCGTGTTTGAATTCCTGTTGCTGGCCTGGACTGTTATATCGATTACGAACTAACTCTGCCTGCCTACTCTGACTCTGCCTGCCTTGTTGACCTGCTCTATTCTCAGTCTGCCGCCTGCCCTGACCATCAGCCTGAACTTGGTTTATGATTCTGCCTTGTCTACATTGTGTTTACCGTCTGTGATTGATCTCTGCTTGTACAACTATTCTGTGGAAGTAATAAAGCTGCACATGGATCTAAATGAAAATGCCTCATTACAGTAACATTACAATTTAAAAGCTAGCTTTTGTCACGTGCTAAAAGAAAAAAAAGTGCAGCCTATCTCGCGCCGATCCAGCAGATCTGTGCACGCTCCGCGCTGTCAAAACTCAGAATGGTAACATCCGGTCCCAGCCAAACCACACCTACTGCCAGTCCCTAACACGGGTGGAGAGACCGACACGAAGAATCAAATGTTTTAACATTAGAACGAAAGTTGTTTTTAATAAATCTTTAGCATTTCTTACTTAATGAAACCGTTCAGCATTCATCTAAAGCTTTTCACTTTAAAATTAGGTTAAACAAGTTTTCTTCTAAACAAACGCCCGCAGGAAAAAAAATGTTGTTTGTTTTGCCTTATTTTAAGTGCCATAATTCCTTTATTTACCCTTTGATTTTTGTCAAGCTCAAGACTTCTACCGTGCTATATAACCCAGACGTTTTTCGCTTTAAAAAAATGCAGGAAAAAAGCTTTTTTCGCTTTAAAAAATTCCAACCTGCAGGAAAATGTTGTATTATTTTAGTTTAGTTATTCACACTTAATACCTTTTATTCACTCTTTGATTTTGTCAATCTTAGAACTTCTAGCGTGCTATGTCAGTTAAAACGTACATACGCGCACACAAACTGGAATGAAAGCGAATGTTTTGGCGAGGTCTTTGGATTTTCAGCCATAATTAGACGCCTTTTGAGGGGCTCTGGCATCGTAAACTTTGTTAGAACGTTAGGTAAAAAGTTAATTGATCAAAGCATCTCCATCGCATCTATTTTATGACACGCACCTGCGAGTGTGAACTCTGTCAAAGGTTTAGGCAGGAGTTCACTGACTGGTCAAAGAATGTGTGCACTATTGAACCTTTTTATGACACATCTGGTGAAGTTCTATTACTCAAATAAAAAATAATTATTTGAGTAATAAAAAAGGAAAAAAAATTTTGAAAAAAAATGCTTTGTATATAGTATGTATACTGAAGTATTCTGATTGCCAGACATGAAGTGTTATTGCCAGACATGGTCATACAGTCAGTAATCACACGCTGATGTGCTTCCATTCAGATGATAATCATACAGATGGGCCATATAATCAATAATAGCTGATCAATGAATCACAATGATAGCCGTCATAGAGTCGGTAATAAACACTCTGATGTATGTCCATACATATTATAATCATGCAGACACAGCCACATTCCCCACACAATACACACACACACATATATAAAAAATGTAGAAGAAAAAAAAAGTTTTTTATGGATAAAGCAGATCGCTAAGTTACACCCCGCTCAGATGACAGCGTGCGTGTCACAGCGTGCATCAGAGCTGGCTGGAGGGAGCGCCAAATTCAAATAATCTATATTCCGCTTTTCTGAGACTTTTTTTTCCGTGGACGGTCTCATTCTGTTTGTAAAACTGTATGCTACAACACCGTGTTGTTTTTTTACCACCAAGACGCTGTTTTTGAGCATTAATTTATTCCATAACGGACGCAAACAGTAACTCCCGAAGAAATGAAACGTAAACAAAGGAATATTCATGCTTATTACAACGTTATTGTTTCGCTGGACTAAAAGTGCTCGCTGGGATGTTGTTCTGTGGACCCTTACCTCTCTAACTAAACTGGGATTTCAGCAGTGGACGCGTTTGTGGCTCGTTATTACAATGATAAAGGTACGTACTGCTTTTTTACTCTGCGTGTTTGGATGTGTACTGCTTACACAAATGTAGCAAATACATTCCTTATAAGCTTTCCATCGAAAAACAGCGATCTGTCGTCGATGCTTGAGGCTTAGACCCTCAGAATGATATATAGTTTGTCAAGATTAACTTTGTCCCGTTTCATTTATTCTATTAGAAAACAATGACACATGCAAACAAATAGCGTTCAGTGCGACGTCGCTCTGGTGAACGTTAACAGGTTAAACTGATGTTCGAGATGAGATGGATAAAGAAGTCGATAACCACAAACTTAAATGAGGGTCAAGGTGATTATTTTAATAAGATGTTCTGCTGTAGGAAAATGCTGTTTAATTTAGTTCATTTTACTTAGTTGTTACGGAAGGACTCCAGGACACAGAGAATACGATGAATGGGTATTTATTTCATCAGCACAAAGCAAGCAAGCAGAGAAGCAGGTGATTAACACTAGCAATGATACTTTGCAGAACTTGATGGGTGCGGTAATGGTAGGTCTTGCTTACAGATCCAGGAGATCGTGGATTGATGGAGGAATGGTGGCAAACACTGAAGCAGATTAACAGGAGACGATGGAGAGCGAGGATGAGGAGAACACACTGAGGAGAATACAGGAGGTAAGTACAGGGTATAACACTTCGAATAGTCGTGCATAACAATGAGTCCACTTTGTGTCAACGAGACCGGACACTGGAGTGAGCTGGTGATGGTGCTTAAGTACGCTGAGTGATGAATAACCGAATGATTTGCAGGTAGGGTGATTAATACTCAGGTGAGTTGGATGCGCTGTGATTGGCTGGATTGGAGAACCGGCTGTTCTGTGTCAGTACCCCCCCCCCCGCCACGGCCCGCTCCTGAAGGCCGAATTTCCCGATGTCGTGGTGGCTGACCTTGTCCTCGGGGAGCAGGGTGGTATAACCTTCACGATCTACTAGGTACTTCAATCTGCCACCACGGTGCCGGGAGTCCAAGATCTTCTTCACCGTGTAAGCTGTGCCATCAACCAAAATCAATGGAAAGGGGGGAGGGGTTCCTCAGCTGGTTCAGGATCTGTGGAGGTAGGAACAGATGGGTAGTGAGGTTTGAGTAGGGATACATGAAATGTGGGATGTATTCTGTAGTGTGGAGGTAACTCGAGTTGGTACGTGACTGGGTTGATCTGCTTCAAGATGTTAAAGGGGTCAATGAATGAGGGACTGAGCTTTCTACTAGGTGTGCCTAACCTGATGTCACAAGTAGACAGCCAAACCTTTTGACCCGGTTGGTAAGTTGGTGCTGTTGAACGTCTTCGGTCCGCTGTCATCTTACATCTGCATAGAGCTCTTTGCAGCTGATGATGTGCCCTCTCGCTCTCTTGGAACCAGTGATCTACCGATGGGACTTCTGATGGTTTGCCAGACCATGGAAAGAGAGGAGGCTGGTAACCGGGCACGCACTGGAAAGGAGTGAGTCCGGTAGATGGTTGACGAAGGGAATTCTGTGCGTACTCTGCCCAGCCCAGGAACTGGTTCCAAGAGTTCTGGTGGTCGTGGCAGAAGGTTCGAAGGAAGCGTCCCATCTCCTGAATCTTCTTCTTCATCTGCCCGTTCGATTGTGGATGGTATCCTGAAGAGAGGCTTACGGTCAAACCTAGGAGCGAGAAGAAAGCCTTCCATGTGTTCCGTGTGGGAGATGAATTGTGGTCCTCGGTCTGATACGATGTCCTCTGGTATTACAAAATACCGAAATACATGGTTGAATAGGTTCTCAGCTGTTTCCATGGCTGTGGGGAGACCCTTTTGGGGGAGAAGATGACAACTTTTTGAAAATCTGTCAACAATGACCAGGATACAGGTATTACCGTTTGAAGGTGGGAGATCTGTTATGAAATCCATTCCTAGATGTGACCAGTGATGATTTGGAACAGGCAACGGGAGAAGGTTACCAGATGGTAGATGGCGAGGACTTTTAGAGATGGCGCAGTCCGGACACCCTTGTACGAACCTTCGCACGACCCGGGCCATGTTAGGCCACTGGAATCGATCTTTTAGCAGCGAGAGGTTTCCATTGGCCCCTGGGTGGCCAGTGCCCAGAGATGAGTGCACTGAGTGAATGAGGGAGGGGCGCTGTGTTCTGGTGACATACTGTAATCCTGGTGGGCAGCCTGGCGGATCGTTAGCGGAGACACTGGAGGAAGGTGTTGAGTTGAGTGACCATTGGTTGGGACACACAAACATTCCTTCAGGCAGAATGGGTTTGGGTTCCTTACTCTCTTCTTCAGGGGCGTGGAGGCGAGATAGGGCATCGGCTTTCACATTCCGTGATCCCAGGAACTTTCTGGTGAAAGGAGCATTTTTCTGCTTTCAGGAACAGGCTGTGTTCTCTCAGGCATTGAAGGACCTCCGCAACGTGATGGCGATGTTCGGCCATACTCCGGGAGTAGATGAGTATATCATCAATGTAGACGAGAACGAACCGATGGAGAAACTCCCGTGCATGAAATCCTGGAATACAGAGGGGGCATTGACGAGTCCATAAGGCATGACGCAATACTCGTAGTCGCCAGTAGGTGTCACAAAGGTGTCTTCCATTCGCCCCCCTCACGTATCCGGATGAGGTTGTAGGCGCTGCAGAGGTCCAAGTTGGTGAACACACAGGCTCCGCGGAGGTGTTCTAACGCCGCTGGGACGAGGGGAAGAGGATATCGGAATTTTACCGTGATCTTGTTAAGTGCCCGATAATCTATGCAAGGTCTTAAACCACCGTCCTTTTTTGCCATAAAGAAGCAGCTCGAAGCAGCAGTGGAAGTCGACGGGCAGATGTAACCTTGCTGGAGCACCTCTTCGATGTACTCCTCCATGGCCTTCTGTTCAGGAACGGATAGAGGATATATTTTGCCGCGGGGTACTGACTCACCCAGAAGCAGATCTATGGCGCAGTCCCATGGCCGGTGTGGTGGCAGCTTGGATGTTTTGGTTGGGCAAAACACATCACTGAAGGGGACGTAGCATGGTGGAATATCAACTGACTGTTTTTCCACGGGACTTTCAATGGAAGTGGAACACACCTTGAGGCATATAGGAGTACGCTTAGATAGTCAGGGAAACATCTTTCGCCCCACTTCAGGACTTCACTGGATTCCCAGGAGAGGATTGGGTTGTGCTGCACTAACCACGGGCGCCCTAAGATTACATCAGCAGTGGAATCCTCCAGAACCAGTAAATAGAGAGCTTCCTCATGTAGTTGTCCAACCCGGATGGTAATTGGTCCCACTCTCTGCCGGACGTGCTTACTGCTCAAGGATTTTCCTGTTATGGATTGGATCTGGTAGATCTTCATGTTGGTCGTGGTTGGGAGGTCGAGTTGGCGGCAGAGAGTGCCTGAGATGAAGTTTCCTGATAAACCGGAATCGATAAGGGCATTGACTGGAAGGGATACATTAGAGGCAGTAAGTTGGATTATGGCGGAGAGTGCAGACATATTTGTGTTAGAGGGTCGGATAGCACTCACCAAGAGTCGAGGAGGACGGATGGGGCATATGGCAATCACATGCCCGGGGGCTCCACAGTACAAGCATAATCCCTGAGATAGACGTCGGTGTCTTTCCGTGAAGGTGAGTCGGGTATTGTCAACCTGCATGGGTTCATGGACTGGTTCTGGAGGGCTGATGTTCTCTGGCCGGCGAAGGAGAGGCATTACTCCTGGTGGTGTCAGCTGATCTTCTAACCATGAACGCATACGGTTGGCAACTCTGATGGAGAGCTGGATGAATCGCTCTAGCCCTATGGTGTCATCATAAGCCGCGAGATGCAGCTGCAACCGGGACTCCAATCCTTGCCGGTAAATGGTTAAAAGTAAACGTTCGTTCCATCCACTAGCGGCGGCGAGGGTCCTGAATTTTAGGGCATAATCATTAATTGACATGTTACCTTATCGTAAATGATAGAGTTGCTCGCCTACTGAAGAGTCACCAACAGGGGTGCCGAAAAATTCTCGAAAGTGGGGGACGAAATTCTCCAGGGATCGTGTAACCGTACCAGCTTGGGCCCAGATAGTCTCTGCCCATTGAAGAGCCTGTCCTGTCAATAATGAGATGACACAAGCGATTTTAGCTTTCTCCATGGTGTAAAGATGCGGCTGCATCTCGAGGGCGGCTGCATCTTGGAGATTGGGTTCAACTGTCACCTCTGGATTGCTTAGCTGGGGTTTAAAAGACACTGAATATTCAGGAATAATACTGATTTGATTGCATTACATAATGATAAAACTTGAACTGAATTGTTGGATTATGATATCACTGTTTAGCTACTTTATTGCAGAATCGACTTTGTTTCATAATGTATTAATTTTGCAACATTTTTTGCTGATATTGAGTTTTATTAAATCAACATCAAGATGACACAAAGTGAATAATTAAACTTTTGAATGCTATAAAATTCCTTATAGATGAATTGAGCCAATTCATTCGTAAAGATTTACTTTACAGATAGGGTCTGTTCTGTTCTCTGTTCCGGATCCGCTGCGCTGTGCAAGTGGACGACGTTACGGACCCGTTTTGTGGATCCGTTCCGGATCTTGTGGTACCTCCAGGGCGGATCCGCTCCAGAGTAATTTTGCTATCTGGAGTGTCAGTAATGTATAATAATTAGATTAAACATTCAATTTTCAGTTGTTAAAGGCATTTCATTATTGAATTCAGAGACGTCATTGTCTAGCTCAGTGTAGTTTAAATAGTATCTGTGAAATCAAATTGACGATAATCGCTAGAAATTAAGTGTCCCCAACTGAGCAAGCCAGAGGCGACAGTGGCAAGGAACCAAAACTCCCTCTGTGACAGAATGGAGAAAAAAACGCCTTGGGAGAAACCAGGCTTAAGGTCTCTGCACACTGAGTCTTATTCAACGAGAGCTGCGTCTCGAAGCCATACTTCCGGCATCCATGCCAGCGCTTGCTTCATGACATGAAGCTGATGCGGGCTCTGCCTCACGTGCTTATATACCTCCTGGCCGTGACGTCACCCCGCCCGTGACGCCTCGCCTTCTATTGGACTTGTTGTAGACGATATTCAGAGCGTCGGTTACGCTGATGGCGTTCCCATAGCGTCTCCGGACGCAGCTCTCGTTCCGTTCAGGGAACCTGGGTTACATACGTAACCTAGGTCATTTTCATGTATAGGCTCTGTACTGCAGTTATGCTGTATTGTGCAACATGTAGCACGTGCCGTTGTTACAGTAGACTTGATAAGTGTTTATTTATTATTTTTTTTATTTTTTTTGTAATGTAGACTTCCTATAAAATATTCGCACAAAAAATATTTGCCTATGGAATATTTCACCCACACAGATTAATATCCCGCACTTGAGATCTTCCTTCGCGCCAACGGTCGTTGTCCTGACGAGTCTCGAGAGCAACTGATTACTCATAACGTAAATCAGCGTCTACTGCTGGATGGATATAAAAGTATAAAATACGTTTTGGTTTGACAACATCGTTCATATGTGAACTATCACAATTAACCTGTTAACCTTCACCCCCATTTAGGGCCTCGCAGGTGAAAATAACCTACCTAAATTAAAATGGTAACAGTTTGTGACAAAGTGTGCTTACACAAACAAATTAGGTATCTTTGGAAAGAAGAGACTCTGGGTTTTACTATCCATCATCCAGAGTTGATAATGCTCAAAAAGATAAAAAGTTATAGGCACTAACGTGCCTTGAAAAATATTTTTCCACACTGAATGTTTTTTTATTTCATATACAAATACATGAAATAAGTCCTGGAGCAATCCAGAAAAGTAATGGATCGAAAGCCATGTGTCTCATGAGTTCATATTTCAAATTTGAAGAAGATACCATGGAAAATGAGATTCCTGCAATATTTTTTCTGAAACTATTTATAGTCCCCCCACCCCCCTGTTTGAGGAAAAATAACCACCAAATGGATACAAGCTATTTTAGTCATTATACATGTTCCTGCATAGTTTTTCAATTATAAAATAATAGACAGATTTATTTGAGCACTAAAAAATACAAAAATTATTATTTGAGTAATAAAAAAGGAAAAAAAATAGAAAAAAAATGCTAAATATATAGTATGTATACTGAAGTATTCTTCGTTATTCGTTATTACAATGATAAATATCACTGCCAGACGTGAAGTGATATTGCCAGACATGGTCATAGAGTCAGTAAACACACGCTGATGTGCTTCCATTCAGATGATAATCAAACAGATGGGCCATATAATCAATAATAGCTGATCATTGAATCACAATGATAGCCGTCATAGAGTCGCTAATAAACACGCTGATGTTCGTCCATACATATTATAATCATGCAGACACGGCCACATTCCCCACACAATACACACACACACATATAAAAAATGTAGAAGAAAAAAAAAACAGTTTTTTATGGATAAAGCAGATCGCTAAGTTACGCCCCGCTCAGATGACATTTGCGTCACTGCCGGCAGGAGGGAGCGCCAAATTCAAATAATCTATATTCCGCTTTTCTGAGACTTTTTTTTTCCGTGGACGGTCTCATTATGTTTGTAAAACCGTATGCTGCAACACCGTGTTGTTTTTTTACCACCAAGACGCTGTTTTTGAGCGTAATTTATTCCATAACGGACGCGAACAATAACTCTCTGAAGAAATGAAACGTAAACAAAGGAATATTCATCCTTATTACAACGTTATTGTTTCGCTGGACTAAAAGTGCTCGCTGGGATGTTGTTCTGTGGACCCTTACCTGTCTAACTAAACTGGGATTTCAGCAGTGGACGCGTTTGTGGCTCGTTATTACAATGATAAAGGTACGTACGGCTTTTTTACTCTGCGTGTTTGGATGTGTACTGCTTACACAAATGTAGCAAATTTGTGCCACTCATTCCTTATAAGCTTTCCATCGAAAAACAGCGATCTGTCGTCGATGCTTGAGGCTTAGACCCTCAGAATGATATATAGTTTGTCAAGATTAACTTTGTCCCGTTTCATTTATTCTATTAGAAAACAATGACACATGCAAACAAAGAGCGTTCAGTGCAAGGCCGCTCTGGTGAACGGTAACAGGTTAAAGCACAAAGAAATAACAACATTACACCCAAGGCCATCCACAAGTGTGACAAAAGAGAACAAACTCTGTCCGGAAGACTAGAGAAGCATTGACTTTGTCAAGGCATGAAGTTTAGCGGTGAGTATAATGTCTAATGTCCTCATATATCTTTAGTTATGATTTTAGAAAGATGTCTTCACAGATGAGAGGAAAATGAGAGGAAACGTCTCAGGTTATGTATATAACCCCAGTTCCTCGAAGGAACAAGATGCTGCATCTGGAGACTCTTTGGGGAACGCCTGCAGCGTGACCGGTTCTGAATAGAAATGAAATCTGTCCAGTGGATGGCAGGACGTCACGGGCGAGGTGACGTAATGACCAGCTGGCATAAAAGCACATGCGGTGAAACCGGCGTCAGCTTCTAAATTGAAGCAAGCGCTGGCAGGGATGCCGGAAGTGTGGCCTCGCGATGCAGCGTCTCATTCCTTCGAGGAACTGGGGTTACATACATAACCTAAGACGTTCCTCTTCAGGAACTCGAGCTGCGTCTGGAGACGCTTTGGGGAACGAGCTACCCACGGCACCAGACTTCCCAATCCCTGCCCCATGTGTATCCATACGGAGCACATCTAGGGCAAGAGAACGGAAGAGCCTGGAGTGGCTCGCATGTCCAGGCCATAGAACCTGACAAAAGTCAGGGGCATAGACCAGCGTTGCAGATGTCCTGATTGGGACACCTGCGAGAAAGGCCTTGGAGGCCCTAACACTTCTCGTGGAATGAGCCTTGACTCCCATCATCGAGGGGAGGTCAGAGGAATCATAGGCCAACGAATGGCATCGCAATCCACCGCTGAGAGTCTGCCTGAAGCAGGAAAACCTCTCTTAGGGGGACCATAGCAAATCAGCAATTGGTCCGCCCTTCTCCACGTGGCAGCTCTGTGGACGTATGCGTCCAGTGCCTGCACTGGACATATACGGTTAAGCTTTATCTGGTCAGGCTCCCGAAAGAGAGGAGGACTAAAGGCCTGCAGTACAACAGGCTATGGCGTGACCGAAGGAACTTTGCAAAGTCCAAGTGAGAAGGGGCCACTGACAGGGCCGCAAATTCCCAACTCTCTTCAGAGATGAAATCGCCAGAAGAAACACGGTCTTCAGGGCGATCTGAGATCTCCTCAATAGGTTCGAATGGAGGCCTACAGAGAGCATCAATACCACAGCCAAGTCCCAAGGGGGGACCCGGAACCGTACTGGAGGCCTTAGCCTCAGTGCACCACGGAGGAAACGTGTAACTAGCGGGTGTCTGCCCACTGACTGTCCACCAAGAAGGGTGTGGTAGGCCGAAATTGCCGCCACAAAAACCTTCAAGGTGGAGTGGGCTAACCCTGCGGCGAGTCGAGCCTGCAGGAACTCCAGCACTGTACCAACCGGGCAGTTAACCCTCTGGGGCCCGCTGTATCGCCGGCGATACCAACTCGGGTTTTTTTCAGATCAGTGCAAAAGACACTAAAAATACTCTGTTGATTTTGGTCACACAAATAAGTGTTATACATCAATTGAAACTGTGAAGTGTCTATTATTTTTTGTGTACACTCACGATTACAACAAAACTTTGTGGTTTTGGGGAAAAAAGAAAACAAACAGGGTGCGCTCTCTGTCTTCTCCGTCTCCGCGATATGCTTATAGTAACGCGTCACTAAAATGAAGTGTAACTCAGCAAATACTCAACACAGAAACATGAGCGTTATCTCTATAGAAAGCCTAAGTATCTACTTTCAATTGAAGTAAATCATATTGAAAACAAATATTCTGTGATGAAGTAATCCGTATGAAACCGACACAATGTTCAGTCTGTCCAGTCTAACTCATTATTTCTAATGAGATCCCGCCCCCTCGTGTTCACATGTAAATAACCACGTGACCCGCGCGCGCTTGGAGCATAAACAGAGTCAGGAGTGAAGAGATCATCGCTGCTATACTGTTAGTGTCTGGAAGAAGATGCGCTGAGTAAAGGCTGGAATTCCCTCAAAATAAGAGCAAGCATTCATCCAGAAGAGAGGATCGATCTGATGAGTAAGTAATGCTTCTTTTTTGCATTAGTTAGCGTGTTATTGTGATAAACTTGAGCGCGTTTAGTTGGGTTTTTCCCAAACGACAACATGATGAATGCTACGCATCTAAGAATGTTTAGAAGAATGTTTAATGTTCACAAATAGATTTAATAGCATGCTAAACAATAACAATTAGTTTCTCAGATATAAAATATCCTTTTTTATGGTACAGAGTACATCCTTTTGTCGTTCACAGCATACGTGAGTCTATAGCTACAGAATCATAACAGCTACTATAAAATCATACATACTAGACTATAAGACTGCAAAATCATAGTTGTGTTTTCCCAAACTGTAATTCCAGACTACAATGTTTGAATATGATGGGCAATTCATTGTATTTAAATTCCTTTCGACGTGATGTTTTCATGCTCTATATAAAACAATAAAAGTAATATGAGAGTACATTGTAACATGATGAATGCTACGAGTCTAAGTATGTTTAGAACATGTTTATTATTAATAGCCTACTCTGTTCAAAAATAGATTTTAATAACGTACTAAATAATAATAATTAGTTTCTCGAAAATAAAATGTCTATAAAACATATATATATATATATATATATATATATATATATATATATATATATATATATATATATATATATATATATATATATATATATATACTCTCACCTAAAGGATTATTAGGAACACCTGTTCAATTTCTCATTAATGCAATTATCTAATCAACCAATCACATGGCAGTTGCTTCAATGCATTTAGGGGTGTGGTCCTGGTCAAGACAATCTCCTGAACTCCAAACTGAATGTCAGAATGGGAAAGAAAGGTGATTTAAGCTATTTTGAGCGTGGCATGCTTGTTGGTGCCAGATGGGCCATTCTGAGTATTTCACAATCTGCTCAGTTACTGGGATTTTCACGCACAACCATTTCTAGGGTTTACAAAGAATGGTGTGAAAAGGGAAAAACATCCAGTATGCGGCAGTCCTGTAGGCGAAAATGCCTTGTTGATGCTAGAGGTCAGAGGAGAATGGGCCGACTGATTCAAGCTGATAGAAGAGCTACTTTGACTGAAATAATCACTCGTTTCAACCGAGGTATGCAGCAAAGCATTTGTGAAGCCACAACACGCACAATGGCCCCCACAGTCACCAGATCTCAACCCAATAGAGCATCTTTGGGATGTGGTGGAACGGGAGCTTCGTGCCCCGGATGTGCATCCCACAAATCTCCATCAACTGCAAGATGCTATCCTATCAATATGGGCCAACATTTCTAAAGAATGCTTTCAGCACCTTGTTGAATCAATGCCACGTAGAATTAAGGCAGTTCTGAAGGCGAAAGGGGGTCAAACACAGTATTAGTATGGTGTTCCTAATAATCCTTTAGGTGAGTGTGTATATATATATATATATATATAGATATATAGATGCTCGTGATGTTAACATGCTCACAAATGTTTTTGGTTGTTTGTATTTTATTGAATCAGGAACCTGAACCACAGATTAATCCTGATGACTTTCTTCTGATGTTGGTACAGTGCTCTCAGAGGAACACAGTTTGATATTCAACTACACTGATATTCTATGGTAAAACAAGATCCTTGACTACTGATTGTTTTTTTTTTCTTCTTGAATCCATGGACATAAGTAAATGCCAGGTATTGTTGAACAGAATCTGTTGCAGGAATGAGTCAAAGTCTGTTCACATCTCTGTGGTTAGATCAGTGTGCACAATAATGTGTCTTTGACCTTCATTATGTATGTTTTGATTATACTGGGCTCTAAATAAAATACAAATAATAAAAAAAAAATAATAATTTTCAGTCTCCTCACACACTCTTGTCTTACCTACCTCAGTCACAGTCACACTGATGGGCCATTAGCAGCCTTTAGGGGAGGGCCTTTTGTCTCTCAGGTGAAAATCACTTAATATTCAAGCCCATTACCACTCCCTGGCATATTGGCTTTCAATCACAAAACATGTCTTTAAACATTTTAATCAATATGTTGTTTTCTGTGCATGATTAAGCAGAATGATTTTCACATAATTGTGAAATAAATATTCTAGCCTACAAGACTGATTACACAAAAGTCTTATTCAGGACGATTTAGTGTGACTTTTATGGCCTTATTTCAGCTACATTTTTTTCCCAAAACTTACTAACCAAGCATAATATTTTTTTTCTAAAAAATGCAAACATGTACATCCATCTTGGTCACATATTATTGTAGCACAGTTTGTGCTGAATACAAAAAAAAATACACGTTGGTCAATAGTATGTTATAAATAGCTGAAATAAGCACAAATATCAGGGCATGTCAAAACATCTCAAGGGCCCCAAAATCACCTCAGGCCCCAGAGGGTTAACTGGGTCGAGCTGGCAATCTCCGCACCATGAAGTGAAGTGTCTCCACTTCAAGGCGTACAGTCTCCTCGTAGAGGGAGCTCTGGATTGGAGAATGGTCTCAACAACCTCGGTTGTGGGACAGGAGGTTACGAGCTGTGCCCCCTCAGGGGCCACACCCACAGCTTCCACAACTCCAGGCGGGGATGCACAAGGTGCCTCCTGCCTGTGAGAGGAGATCCCTTCTGACTGGAATCTCCAATGGAGAGCCGTCGAGGAGGGAAATCCGGTCCGAGACTACCATACTCGGCCCGGCCAGAACAGGGCTACTAATAGCAGCAGAACTCTGGGGAGCAGAGCAATCGGGGGAAAGACGTACAGACGAAGCCTCGGCCACGTCTGTACCATGGCATCCAGCCCCTCGGAGCTGGATGATGTAGAGAGTACCAGAGGGGACATTGCGCTGTCTGAGTAGCGAAGAGGGCCACCTGAGCCTGGCCAAACACTCTCCAGATCTGCTTCACCACCTCAGTTTGAAGCATCCATTCCCCGGATAACAGCCGCTGCCTCGACAGGGTGTCTGCTCCCACATTGAGATGCTACCTCAGATGCTCAGAAGGGAGCGGCATGCTCAAGGTGACCCTCTAAGTTGAGGGGAACAGTGCCAGCTCGACCAACAGGAGAGCCGGGAGGGAGCAGCATGCTCATAGGTGACCCTCTATAGTGAGGGGAGCAATGTTAGCTCTACCAAGGCAGAGCTCTGGAGAGCGGAGAACTTTACTCTCAGCATGAGAGGGAACTCAGATGCTCAGAAGGGAGCGGCATGCTCAAAGGTGACCTTCAAAGTTGAGGGGAGCAATTCCAGCTTGACCAACCAGGAGAGCTCGGTCTCATAGCCCACACAAGGATCTCCGCGTTACCTTCATCATGTGAAGCGGGTTTCCCCTCGGGGAGAACCCCTTGGTCTTGAGCCACCACTGTAGGGGTCTCATGTACAGCAGGCCAATAGGTATCACGTTGGACGTAGCTGCCACGAGACGCAGCAGTATCTGAAACTGCTTGACAGTGAGTGACTGGCCTTCTTTCACCCTCCTGACTTTCATGAGGATTGACTCGATCCGAGTAGGAGATATACGTGCCTGCACCATGGTCAAATCCCCACCACCCCCAGATAAATGGTTCTCTGTAATGGAAAAAGCACACTTTTCTTGGGGTTCAGTTTTAACCCCGACACTTTTGTGAGTGAGAACAACATCTCAATGTTGAGCCGCCCTCCGCTCTGATTGAGCGAGAATCAACCAATAGTCGATGTAATTGAGTATGCGGACGCCCCGTAGCCGCAGCGGAGCTAACGCGGCGCCCACACACTCATAAAAGTGTGGGGTGAGAGTGCTAGGCCGAAGGGAAGTACCCGATATTGGTAAGCTTTGCCCCCGAAAAGCAAACCTCAGGAGCTTCCTGTGAGTGGGAAGGATGGAGACATGGAAGTATGCGTCTTTTAGATCTACGTGTCAAACCAGTCCTCGGACTTGATCTGAGATACTTACCTGAGCATCTTGAACTTCAGTCTTGCAGACTGAGCGGTTCAATTGATGCAGATCTAAAATCGGACGCAATCCTCCATCCTCCTTGGAACTATGAAGGCTGTAGAACCCGGACTCTCTTCGTAAGGAGGACCCACCTCGATGGCTTCCTTCCTTAAGAGAGTATCTACCTCTTGTTCAATTACCAGAGCCTGCTCGGGGCCCACTGACGTGGAATTCACCCCTTTGAATTGAGGCGGACGAGAATCAAACTGGATTCTGTAGCCTCTCTCTACAGTGCGCAGGACCCATCGAGACACATTTGGCAGTAGTTTCCACACTGCAAAATAGTCTATTAAGGGAACCAGTCTCTCGGGAATGGCTAGTTCGGTGCCCTGGAACGGCACACCGGCGGGGAACGGCCGAACTAGCTGCTCCAGAGACCCCCGAAGGGATGGCGAGCATCTCAGCTCCTCTACGATTCCAGGCGGAAGAGACTGAGATATGTGCTTGCTGGAGACCGCTGCGCCCTGGAACACCATAGTGGCAGGGTTAGCAGATCGATCTCCTGAGGGCACTGGGGGAAGACGAGCACCGTACGCTGCGGTGAAACGTGCTCTACCCCAGCGGGGCTACCCTCATAAGCCCCGATACCACTCACATCAGGGCTTCTTGGCCGAAGACCTCTTCGCCTGCTTGGCTGGGAGGTCCTTGACCGCGCACCCTTCTTACCGCCTCGACCCACTCCCGCGGGGGCGAGCTTGCCTATACGAGGAGCCAGCACGCGGCAGGGGCTGCTCTCGCCCAGCAGCCCCGTGAGCTAGAGGGCGGCGAGAACGCCACCGCCTGCCTCCCGAACCGAAAAGGCCAGAGGGCAAAGTGGGGCGTCCAGAAGGAAGACCCTGTCGCGGTCTTTAAATCCGACCGGGTCAACCAAAGATGCCTCTCCAAGACAAATCAGCGGTTTTGCGGAATTCACGGATGTCCTCCGCACTAAATCCCTCGCCCTCATCCAACTCCTTGAGCAGGTCAGCCTGGCATGCCCACAACACCACCATGGTGTGCAGACATAAACCACACCGACCTGCTGCCGCGTACCCCTTGCCTTCAGAGACGACGCAGCGTCAGGAGACAGATAGCTCGCAAGCGTCTGTTCCACATGCGGCATCGTTCTGTAACCGCGCTGACTCGTCCGCATCACATTACCGTAGTAATCGAATGGGGGGACGAAGAGGCGGGCCGAAATGTTTTCCCTACGACCTCGACACCTCAGTGTGGAGGTTGGGGAAAAAAAGGCAGGCTCTGATGTGGAGGCGAGTCTGAAACCAGAGAAAATAACTTATTAAAAAAGATTAATAACTCCAGCTACTTGTAGGCCTACAGTCCTGTATATTTCACACTAAATTGTGATGCAGACTGAATCATAATCCCATCATGTTAATTTGTTGGCCAGAGGGGAACTGATCCCTAAACTAAACATACTTTCTCCCAAAGGTTTTTTTTCTCCATTCTGTCACCTGATGAATTTTGGTTTCCTTGCCACTGTCAACTTTTGGCGTGCGTATTTGGGGACACGTAATATTCAGCAATATTATTCATCTGACTCCACTGACACTACTGGATGAGGACTGAACTGAGCTAGATGATGACACCACTGTTTTCTGCACAACTGCATTGGAATTAATATATGTATATATTGAAATTAACACTGAGTCAACAATGATTTCAACTAAACAATGACACTTTTTACTGTTTAGCGCTGCTTCACAGCAGGAGTGAATTATGTTTGCATCATTATTTGTCTTTTTATCACTATAAAGCATCTTTGAAACAATCTGTATTGTATAAAGCACTATATAAATAATGGTGAATGACTTAAATTGATTCAGATCTTCAAAAAAAGTGCATGAAACACAGGCAACCTGAATTAACACAAAATACAGTTTATTAATGATAGCTGTATTGCCTTTGTTTTATGTTAATTTTCTTAGGAATATCTGACAATATTTAGTGCTGGATATACTCAACAATAGAATAAATCAGGGTTTTTTTTTCACAGCACTGTACACCAGCATTTATGTTCAGTAGTGTGATATTAATGTGTGGAAATCAGTGTTAATAACGACTAAGACGAGACGTTGACAAGCTAAAACTAATATCTGATGATAAAAACTATGACGAAATTTATGCCACATCTTCGTTAACAAGACGAGATGGGACTAAAATGTTATTTGAGGACTACCGGGCATTCAAAATACATCCTATAGGCTAAGTTAACTGTCTTGTCTTTCAAAATGTGCGTCTCTGTCATTGGATAAGGTGCGTTTGCATGGCAGCCGCAGTGGACGGATAGGCTACCAAAACGCGAACTAGCGATCTGAAACAATGGCCTCAGCACCCAAAGGGTTAGGGAGTGGGTGACCAGACGTCCCGTTTTACCCGGGAGTCACAATTCATTGTCGATTAACTTAAAGTTAGTGAAGGTGCGATAGGCGGAAACGCACTGATAGAAGTGCTCTATGTGGTGGCTTCTGCCAGTGCTATGAGGAATCATACTCAGAGTCTTGGAGTTTTGATGCCAGAATTTCGATTTTATTATCAGAGACAATAAAACCGAGAGACGCTGCAGTGAATCTCTCGAATCTTTGTTTGTTCCTTTTAAATACCGTTTTTCTCCTAAGGCGTGTTCTATACATTTTCTATAGCGTTATTGATTCTAAGAAACAGTCTCCATCAGTTTGCTAGAGCAGACAATAGCACCTCTGTATGTTACGTTAAATGAAGAGGCATGACTTGGTCACAGGATGTGCAGCATGACTTGGTCACAGGATGTGCAGACACTTTAAACCATAAGTCTGCACATTCCATTCTTTTGCAGGCCTCTACACATGCAGACAATAACTTGATACATACATGGCTATATTCTCATTGATTACACTTGATTAATTTGTATTTAGACCAATAAAACTCTTTGTCACTCTCTCTTGCACACGCTCCACTTCTTCAGTTCTCATACAGCGCGCGATCAGTTCTCAGCGCTCAAATACACACACAGCAGTCCACATGTCTATCATGTAGAGTATCTCACAGAAATACAGTCCGTTATGGTTTGTGAGCTTAAACAGGTGGGTGAAAACTGAATGTATGTCAGTAGGCTATTACATGCATACCTTCCGTCTTAAATGGACAGCATTCCTAATTATCCGTCATAAATGTTAACCAACAAAAGATGTTAAATAAATGTATACTTAAGTAAAGCTACTGTATCTGAAAAATACCAGTTTTTCCAAATTCAATCCTTGATTCAAATTTCTCATAACTAAGCTTAATTGATTTGGTCTAAAGAGAGAAGAATTGATGACTGTTTTTGTTTGAATACTACATATAAAATAGCGACCAAAATAAATGTTGGTAACTGCAGTTTGACTAAAAGTAATGACTAAAAGTTGAAAAAAATGCAATGACTTTTTGTCGACTAAAACTAGACTAAAACTATGAAAGACTCAAATGACTAAAATGTGACTAAGACTATTAAGCTTTTTCGTCTCAAGATAAAGACTAAGACTAAATCAAAAATGCCTGCCAAAATTAACACTGGTGGAAATTGACATTTGTTTAGTGTGTGATTGCTATTTTCAGGAAAATGCACTGGTAACAACTAAAATAAGAAGACCAAAACTATAATTCAACAGAAGATAATGGCTGTGGTGAAACAAGCACTCAAATAATGGTGAGTAGTAATCTACTTTATTTATTTTATCTTTAATAAAGTATTATCTTTATAGAATATCAGAGACTGAATCAGACAAATTTAAGATGCGATCAGAACATTGAAACATGAGAAACTGGAATTCCACCAAGAGGCCCAAGGAAACAGGACGCCGTAAATCAGATTCCTAGCTCCAACTAGGGATGCAACGATACCGCTTTTTCAAAACCGATCTGATCCGATCCCAAAAATTTAGAGTATCGGCCGATACCGATACCAATCCGATATCAATTGTTTTTTTTTTTTTACCTTCAAAGCTAAAGAATGTATACAATTCACTTGGTCATTAAGATTTATTTATATTAGGTAAAGAAAAGAATACCAAATCTGACTGCACATTACTTGATGAAAAAGGGGAAAAAATGTATGGCTGACAACTTTATTAAGAAAACTGAATGATGCAGTAGCAAAATTAACAGTAATTTCAAAGTTACTAGTTGTATCACAATCTTAACAATATTTACTGCAATTATCAAATTAAATTATTTTCTGAAGAAAATCCAAAAAGTAATATTCTAAATCTAGTGAATCTTAAATCAGAACGGTAACAAGCTGCATCAC
Source organism: Barbus barbus (assembly GCF_936440315.1). Lineage (NCBI taxonomy): Eukaryota > Metazoa > Chordata > Actinopteri > Cypriniformes > Cyprinidae > Barbus > Barbus barbus. Next base: position 11,063,546 of record NC_136738.1, read on the forward strand.
AGTGCTTATTATAAAGTATACCTTACACCCTTGAAAAATAGCAGAAAACAAACACTAATATAACAACCAAGACAAGTATAGACTTCACCAGTAACATAAACCTGCTTCAGGATTCACTTGATCATCATTGGCAGGTTTTTTTTAGGAATATTAGCATTTCTGCTCTCTCTGCTTTTAGTCGGTTCCTTCTTTCATCTAGAATGTTGGAGGCAGTGCTAAACAGTCTTTCACTCTCAACACTGGTACAGGGGGCAGAGAGAAACGCTGATGCAGTAGCAGCAAGGGCAGGGAAACGAAGCTTGTTCACTGCCCAGTAATGGAATGGGTTTTCAGACCGAGGGATAATTTGCTCTGTCATATATGTTTGTATTTGAAGAAGAGCACTGGTGGTAATGATTCCTCCTCCAGGTTCTTCTTGCTCCTTGAGAACTTCATCGAACATCATCATGAAGGTGCTCTTGCTTGTGTCTGCTTGACCCACTTGCTTCTGCATGAGAAAACTTCTCTGCTGGATCTGCTGTAGCAGCTAAGGCAGTAGTTGTCCTCCTTTTCAGTGCATCTTCCATCTTCTCAACCTCCTGTATCAGGGCATTTTTTGCATTCCTGGCAGCGTCTGCATTTGAAAAGCATCTGAGACAAAACATGCAGAATAAATAGTCTATTTTATACAAACGTTACATGGTCATTATACAGGTATATCAAAGTTGCCAGTTGTCCTCTTGTAATAAAAATAAGATAACCTATCTATCATCATACCCATCAAACATAATTTATCTTCATCCTTTTGTATTTTGTATTTTTTAAATTAAAAATTAATGTATTTATTTTGTTTAGCGATGAAAGTGCAACTGTTAGTGAAATGATTTACAGATGCATTCTGATAAAATTCCAAGCAGCAGTGTAATTACTTTTCTTTTTATTGGTTGCTGAAAAAAAAAGTTAACAAAATAATTACTTATTTTTCTGAATAAATAAAGACTTATTTGATGTCTCAAAACCACAGACAATTTTCATACATTGGTCAGACATGACGAATAGAAATTACAAACATGCAACTAAAATAAATAATTTTATATAAGGGCCAAATTTGATCATATATAATCTAGTCTAGTCTAGTCTGCTTTATTATCAATTCTTCCACATGTATGGCGCATACATGCAGAGAATTGAAATTGCGTTACTCTCAGACCCTTGGTGCATACAGTAAACATTAAACACGTTCAAATACAGATAATACAGTTTAAACATATGTACATGCAACTATACAGCTATACAAATGAGGACATTGTAGAAAAATAAAGAAATAGATAAAGTGGCATAAGGCACATGGCAGAATAGATAGTGCAAACCAGTTAAATAAAAACAAAACTGTGCAGATATATTTGTAGTGCAAAAAGAGCTTATCAATCTGAGGACATTGTATAAAAATAAAAAAAGACATAAAGTGGCATGGCAGAATAGATAGAGTACAAACCAGTTAAATAAAACAAAAGCTGTGCAGATGTATGTGTAGTGCAAGAAGAGCTTGTCAGTAGGGAGAACAGTCCTTATATCAGACTATCCGAAGAGGTAGTTTGCAGTCAATGCTGGATGAGGTAGTGATCAGTCCAATGCTGCACAACTGACAGGTGCTGGTCACAGTTTTTTAAGTTGGTGGGGGTGGGGGCTCATAGTGTCAGATGTATGAAGCTGTCCTTCAGTCTGCTGGTCCTCGCCTGGAGACTTCGCAGTCTCCTCCCTGATGGCAGCAGACTGAAGAAGCTGTGTGTCGGGTGGGTGGGATCACCTGCAATGTGGAGGGCTTTGCGGGTGAGACGAGTGCTGTAAATGTCCTGGAGGGAGAGGAGAGAGACACCAACAATCTTCTCAGCTGCTCTCACTATGCGCTGAAGTGACTTGCGGCAGGATGCGTTGCAAGCGCCATACCACACAGTGATGCAGCTAGTTAGGATGCTCTCGATGGTGCCTCTGTAGAAGGTGCACATGATGGGGGCCGGGGCTCTGGCTCTTCTCAGTTTGCGGAGGAAGTAGAGACGCTGCTGTGCTTTCTTGACCAGTGCTACAGTGTTTTTAGTCCAGGAGAGGTCCTCTGTGATGTGCACACCCAGGAACTTGGTGCTGCTCACTCTCTCCACAGTCGCACCGTTGATGGTCAGAGGGGCATGCTGAGTGTGTACTCTCCTGAAGTCAACAACAATCTCCTTCGTCTTCTCCACATTCAGAGAGAGATTGTTGTAACTGCACCACCCGGCCAGGCGGCTCACCTCGCTGCTGTAGTTTGTCTCATCTCTGTTGCTAATGAGACCCACCACAGTTGTGTCATCCGCAAACTTAATGAACAGGTTGGAGTTGTGTGATGGTGTGCAGTCTTGGGTCAGCAGAGTGAAGAGGAGGGGGCTCAGCACACATCCTTGGGGGGCCCCAGTGTTCAGTGTGATGGTGCTGTATGTGTTACTGCCAACCCGTACTGCTTGAGGTCTCCCGGTCAGGAAGTCCAACAGCCAGTTGCACAGAGAGGTGTTGAGCCCCAGCTGGAACAGTTTGTGAGTGAGCTGTTGAGGGATGATTGTGTTGAATGCTGAACTGAAGTCTATGAACAGCATCCTGACATATGAGTCTTTTTTGTCCAGATGTGTGAGGTCTGGTTGGAGGGCAGTGGCGATGGCATCTTCGGTCGAGCGGTTGGACCTATATGCAAACTGGAAGGGCTCCAGGGAGGGGGGGGGGACAGACTTGATGTGGTGCATGACTAGCCGTTCGAAGCACTTCATGAGAATAGGAGTGAGTGCTATTGGACGGTAGTCATTGAAACAGGATGGAGATGACTTCTTTGGGACTGGAATGATGGTGGTAGCTTTGAAGCATGTGGGGACAATGGCCTGATTTAACGAGATGTTGAAGATGTCTGTGAAGACATCAGTCAGTTCCACTGCACAGTCTCTCAGTACACGCACAGGAATGTTGTCAGGACCCGGAGCTTTGCGTGCATTTATCCTGCTGAGGAATCTCCTCACACTGTCCGGGGACAGCGTCATCACCTGGTCGCCGGGAGGAGGTGGAGTCTTCTGTGCAGTGGTGCTGTTTTCTGCCTCAAAGCGAGCAGAGAAGGCATTCAGCTCGTTCAGCAGGTGGATGGTGCTGTCACAGGTCTGTGGTGGGGGCTTGTAGTCCGTGATGGTCTGTATCCCCTGCCACAGGCTCTGAGTGTCTCTGCTGTCGCTGAAACAATGGGCTATCCTCCTGGAGTACCGTCTCTTGGCCTCTCTGATGCCGCGGGATAGGTTGGTCCTAGCTGTCTTCAGGCCCTCCTCATCTCCAGCTCTAAAGGCAGCGTTCCGAGCCTTGAGAAGTCTGTAGACCTCCCCTGTCATCCACGGCTTCTGGTTGGCCCTGACAATGATGGACTTTGTGACCGTTACATCATCAATGCACTTGGTGATGTAAGCAGTGACAGTCTCTGAGTACTCTTGGAGGTCTGTAGTGTTGTTGTGTGTGGCAGCCTGTTTAAACATATTCCAGTCAGTGGTGTCAAAACAGTCTTGAAGTGCCTCTGACGACCCTTCCGGCCACACTTGAATCTGTTTGTGTATTGGTTTGATGACTTTAACGAGCGGTCTGTATGCAGGCATTAGCATGACAGTGATGTGGTCTGAGGCTCCGAGGTGGGGGAGGGGGAGGGCCTTGTAGGCTTCTCTCTGGGTGGTGTAAACAAAGTCCAAAGTATTTTTTCCCCTTGTTGGAAAGTCTATGTGTTGATGTGTTTTTGGGAACACACTCTTTAAGTCTGCGTGGTTGAAATCCCCAGCCAAGATGAGAAAAGCATCTGGATGGGCTGTCTGCTGCTCACTGGTGCTGGTACAGATCATTTAGTGCCTCACTCCTGTTGTTGTTGTTGTTGGAGCTGGGAGGGATGTATACAGCAACGAGCAGTATGGCTGTATATTCCCTCGGTAGATAGATCGGCCGGCACTTAATAATCATAAACTCCACCAAGGGTGAGCAGTGTTTGCAGACCACAACAGCGTCGCGGCACCATGCATCATTGATGTAAACACAAAGCCCGCCGCCGTGGATCTTACCTCCCTCGACGAGAGCTCTGTCAGCTCGATAGCATGTTAGCTGGTCGAGCGGTATGGCACAGTCCGATACGCTGTTGTTAAGCCATGTTTCCATAAATACAAAAACACAACAGTCTCTTACAGTCCTCTGAGTAGAGCGAAGTAGTCGGATGTAGTCCAGTTTATTGTCCAAAGAGCGTACGTTCGCCAGTACGATGGTGGGGATAGCTGGCTTGTGTGGGTTGGCCGCTAGCCTAGCTCGGATACCTCTGCGCTTACCCCTCTTCTGCTTCCTCTCATGCCGCTTGTAGCGCCTCTGCTGTGGGCGAGATGCAGTAGTGGGGGTCGGTGATGGAGTAGGCTTTCGGAGCAGTCCGAGGTCCCGCAGCTCTTCAGCGTTTTTTTTAGTTTAACTCAAAAGATGTGATTCTGCCGACATCTAGCAGAAAGTCACGACTGTATGCGCGCTTAAAGACAAGTAGACGTGACGAAGATGTACAAAAACACTGCAAATTACAAGACAAAAAACGCGAAAACACCGTTCTGTCGGGAGAGAGAGAAGCCGCTGCGTCTGAGCGCGCCACCATTTTGTCTTTCTATAGGCAGCTCATGGTCGGCAGCAAAGGTGCATAAGGTTTGCTTCTGTGCAAGGATGCTCTGAATCATATAATATGTACTGTTCCATCTGGTTTTGATGTCTTGCTGAAGACGTCTCAGGGGCATTTGAAATTCACGCTGAATGTCCTCCAACCGCGAGTATGCTAATGGAGAATGTTTGAAGTGCCCCACAATTTTTCTGGCACTTGCAATTGAGTCGCTCATGCTTCGTTGGGACAAAAGTCCCTCATTAACAGCAAGCTGTAATGAGTGCGCGACACAGCCCAAACTAGGGACTCCCAAATCCTCCATCACTTTCTTCATATTGCTGGCATTGTCCCTCAAAATCACATGCACTTTGGATATAGGGATTTTCCACCCATCAAGCATTTCTTTGATTGAATCTGAAATCACCCTGCTGGTGTGTGACCCTCTCATTTCCTTTACGTGTAGCACAGCGCTCTGCAAATCATAACTATCATTCAACCAATGTGCCGTTAAACTTAGAAGGGACATGGGGCACGCGTCGGAGCTCCAAATATCTGTAGTGAAGCTGAAGGACTGCACATCTTTTAATTGGTCTGCAACGTGTGAGGAAACTCTGGAATACAGCTCAGGCAAAGCGGTCTCGGAAATGTATGTTCTAGATGGCAAACTATACTATGGTTCCAGATGTTCCATGAGGCGACGGAAACCAGTGTTTTCGACAATATAGAGGGGCTAATCATCGAGAACAATAAATTCAAGTACCTTTTCTGTTATTTTTACAGCTTTAGGGTTCTGATTAACATCCCGTGGTAGCTAGGAATTACCGAACTTCAGTCTGGATCCAACCATTACATGGTCTGAGATGACCGAACACCTGAGATGGAGGATCAGCGCCGGGAGATGACGTATGTGGCCCTGATCGTAGGCGGAGGCCAGACACCTGGATGAGCACCAGAGACAGATCCCCATTGAGGACCCTGCCACTTAGACAGCCATCGGGAAAGACCACTGGAACCAGCTGAGCCCTTACAATCCGACTTGTTGCAGTTTGGAATTGAACTGCGGGTTTGTTTGGCCAGAGGAGAATTGGCCCCCCGACTGAGCCTGGTTTCTCCCAAGGTTTTTTCTCCATTCTGTCACCGATGGAGTTTTGGTTCCTTGCCGCTGTCGCCTCTGGCTTCATTTCCAGCGATATCGTCGACCTGATTGCAAAGACACTATTTAAACTTATTGACACATTATTTTCCTTTTTTGATATTGTGCAGTTGCTTTGACACAATTTGCATTGTAAAAAGCGCTATATAAATAAAGGTGACTTGACTTGACTTGACTTGATTTGGAAGTTTTTCTTGCCTCTGAAATGCATCTGTCAAGGTCAGCTGCTTTGCCTCATCCTTTTTCTGTTTGATTTGCGCAAACTCCTCGTGTTCTTTTGCATGATGCTTCTGAAGATGTTTGATTAAATTTGTCGTATTGTAATTCGAAACACTACTTCCACCTCTTGAAACTTTGGCTTTGCAAATATTACAATTTGCAATGTTACTCGCTGATGTATCAAGGGTAAAATATTTCCAAATCAGGGACATGTTTAACGCGCTGAGGTACTTCGAATGTAAAAGGTTCCCGCTCAACTTAAATGTATTTAATTTTTTAAGGCAATGTTTAAAAATAAATAATTGAGCTCTTATAAGAATTATTATAGTTTTTACATTAGGCCATCGTTTATTGCTATTCATTCATCAACCACTGGTAACACGGTATCAAATTTTAATCGGTCACGCATCACCAATATCCAATCCATTCAAAAAGCTTGGATCGGCGTCGATACCGATCCAGAGTATCGGATCGATGCATCCCTAGCTCCAACTAGTCTGAAGCAAGCAAACTAACCAGCAAGCCTCTTTCACAAAACAGCTTACAACCTTGAGACAAAAGAACACTTATTGATAATTCCAATTCAGGAAGGAGACCGTCAAATTTGGGGCAAACAATCAAGACTGATGGTCAAAGAGATGGCCATCACATGTTCCACGATTGAATTCATGAGCTTCCTTAGACTGACTTCTCCCCTTCATAGAAGACAGACCAAACCAAAATTCCTTTGTCTAAAGAGCATGCCTTCATTCTCCATAGAACTACACAAAGACTTTCTTTTTCATATGCACATAAAATCATCCTAAAAGGGCATTTCTATGCAGAACCCCATATTATGTTTGTAACCCACATATTAGATTATCATGTTTTAATCAAATATTATGTATGTCTTTTTAATCATTATTGAATAGCTGAAGGATTAATATGCGTGTTTGGTATGCATGAGTTTGAAAAATCATGCTTTAAATGTTTCTTCCAATCAATTCTTTGTCAAATGTATTATAGTTTTGTTATATAAATCATGTTCAAAGGTATACTTTGCAAGAGCCTGTAAAGTTCAGATCTCTGACTGAGCAGATAACATGTTGATTTATTGATCTGGTGGAGGAACAGAGCAACACCCCGAGCAAGGACAGTATCTAAGATACTGTGGGGCCACCAGATGGGATGGTCTGAAAGCTGAGTTTAAAAACTCAGGACACCATGAAACTCTTCTTCTTCTTAAAAATGCTCTCTTGGCTCTCTTGATCCTCTCCCTTCTCCTCTTCTTCTCTTTTGCCACCGCGTTTTGACCTTGCTCTTTGAGCGTGCTCTGGCCCACGTGCCAGCTGCTACCATAATGAGAAGAAAACCAACCTAGTCTCATCTGAGATAAAGGCTGTCATAAGAACCAGGCGAAACGATGAGGACAAGCTCTTCAGAAAATGAAACCTGCCTGAATAACGAGGAAAGAAATGTGCATGATTGCGTGATGTGTAAATAAAAATTAAATACATTTAATCTAACTCTCAGCCTGTTATTTTAAGTTAAAATGTTTAAATGTGTTGAACGACCGGTTTTGGGGGAAAACCATATAGTGTTGTGTTTCTAAGTTGGGATACTTGTAGTTAATCATGTCTTTAACTAATATTTTTTATTCAAACTCTCTCACGCAGCTTTCTCAGACACCCACAAATTGCCAACAACATTCTTAACTTTGTTTTATCATTCAGCTGTAGCTGAAACCCTATAACGGAGTTATTTAATGCATTACTGCATAGATGCTGAAAGAGCTCATTAACCTGTTTAACTGTTAAAATGTAAACAATTTCGCTTAAGACTAGTTTAGCAAATAAGGGTACGCTCATAAAACAAGTCTGGAACTGGTTTGAAGCATTCTAACAAGAAGTACAACCGCTGCAGAAAACGTATTATAGCACCGCAGTAAAACTCTGGATGTGTGATCAACCGACTTATCAAATGTTCAACATATTATCACAAGGCCTTGCTTATTGTTTATGATGAGACTAGAAAAAATATAAGAACACCCAACAAAAATCCTAATGCTATTTCACAAAATAACGCAATAACAGGTGCTCCATTTCAACATATACACGCCAAGTCTGTTTTAATGAGCAGGTTAATGAGCTCTTTCAGCATCTATAGTTGCAGTAATGCATTAAATAACTCCGTTATAGGGTTTCATCTACAGCTGAATGTTAAAACAAAGTTTAGAATGTTGTTGGCGATTTGTGGGTGTCTGAGAAAGCTGTGTGCGTGTGTGAGAGAGTTTGAATAAAAATGGTTTTAGTTAAAGACGTGATTAACAACAAGTATCCTAATTTAGAAACACAACACTATATGGTTTTCCCCCAAAACCGGTCGTTCAACACATTTAAAAAAAAGTCCTAAGAAAGTTTATTGTGTTTTGAAGAGAAAGTCAGATATGGTATATAAATTTGATCTTTTTTTTGTTATTTTCTATTATTGATTAATATGATAGAATCACGCTGAATTTATGAGGTTATGTATTTATACTGATTCATGTACTCACTGGTTACTGTATACATATACAAGAGAAATGCATACACTCAATTGTTTTAATCAATCTAAAGCTTTTAGTCTGTCATTACACATATCTTCTATTTTCATTTGAGCGTGGACACAATCCTACATGAAAGCTAAAAAATATGACTTTTTAAACTATTTTTACAGACACTTAACATCTTAACACATCTGTATCCGTAAGATATTTATCACAAACCATCAGACACATCAGTTTGGGGGTGATAAGACGGACTTATCAAATATTTGTTTTCTTGCATGTTTCATTATATCAGTTATTAGATCAAATCTTAGTCAAATAAACCTATATAGACTAGTTGTTCTTATTTTAATAAAATAAAACATTATACTGTGAAAATGATACATTTAAACCCCACGGTTAATAATACCATTTTTAAAGTGAGAATGAAAGTATAATCTGTTGTAAAGATTCCGTGAGACATTTGTACCATCTTGTGTAAGAATTACTTTTGTTGCAAACATAAAATCTCTGTATTCATCAGCAGTTTTGGGGGTAACGCATTACAAGTAACGCAATTAACATAATAATATTACTTTTTTCAAGTAACTAGTAAAGTAACGCATTACTTTTCACGCCAGTTACTTTTATTTATCACAAACCATAAGACACATCAGTTTGGGGGTGATAAGACGGACTTATCGAATATTTGTTTTCTTGCATTTTTCATTATATCAGTTATTAGATCAAATCTTAGTCAAATAAACCTATATAGACTAGTTGTTTTTATTTTAATAAAATAAAACATTATACTGTGAAAATGATACATTTAAACCCCACGGTTAATAATACCATTTTTAAAGTGAGAATGAAAGTATAATCTGTTGTAAAGATTCCGTGAGACATTTGTACCATCTTGTGTAAGAATTACTTTTGTTGCAAACATAAAATCTCTGTATTCATCAGCAGTTTTGGGGGTAACGCATTACAAGTAACGCAATTAACATAATAACATTACTTTTTTCAAGTAACTAGTAAAGTAACGCATTACTTTTCACGCCAGTTACTTTTTTCCCATTTATTTACTGACAGTGCGCTGTGTGAACATGCTTTTAATGTAGTATTATACTAAGTGTGAATGTCCATTGATTCATCCCATTCGCAAAAAACTGATTTAATATTTATCAAAATGAATTAAAACAGTGAAATGCAAACTCAGAATATGACGCAAACCTGCAATAATGAAATGTTAAATAAGACAAATGTATCTAATCCCATTTTATTAATCAATGTCTTTGCTGCTGACCTCTGATGATCCAGTTCAACCATACAAATAAGCAAACAACAATTGTGCTTCATTGTTTTCTTTATTGCTGAAGTGTGTTGAACCACCTTCTCCTGTGTTCTACTTTACAGACTTGAAATTACTTTTCCTTCAGCCTGAGGTTTATTCATTATACTTTTTGGTGTGAAAGTGTTTTTAGATTTGCTGTAAATTGAACTTCTTATTAAACAATCAAGCCCTGCTCATATTTAAAAAGTAACGCAAAAGTAACGTAACACATTACTCTCCACAAAAAGTAGCTAAGTAATGTAATTAGTTACTTTTTGGGGGGAGTAACGCAATATTGTAATGCATTACTTTTAAAAGTAACTTTCCCCAACACTGTTCATCAGAGGTTCGTTTGACTGCTTCTAATCCTTGCTTTACAGCATCATGGTTTTAGGTTTGAAAGATCTAAAAACGTATTTGTTAAAACAAAAGTTATATAATTGTTTAATCATGCTGCTTTTCATCACCTTGTAAAGATACCCAGTGTGATTCTAATAAGTTTTTATATTTGTAAAGGTTTGTATGAGACATCTTACAAGTTTAAATGTTTAACTGTATAGGGTTTTTGTGTGTGTGTGTGTGTGTGTGTGTTTGTTTTTATGTTAATGTTTGTGTGTTTGTTTATTTTTGTAGATGTGTTGAGTGTGTGTGTGTGTGTGTGTGTGTGTGTGCTTGTGCATGTTTATGTGGTTTATGAGGACACAAATTTGTATAATGACATGGGTATGACAGAGGTATTACAATATGAAGGTGGTTTATGAGGACACTGACTGTGTCCCCGTAATTCAAAAGGCTTAAAAAACATACTAAATGGTGTTTTTTTTGAAAATCTAAAAATGCACAAAGTCTCCTGTGAGGGCTAAGTTTAGGTGTAGGGTTGGTGTAGGGCAATAGCACACACAGTTTGCTCAGTATAAAAACCATTACGCCTATGGAGAGTCCCCATAAACCACAAAAACTAACGTGTGTGTGTGTGTGTGCTTGCATTTGCAGTGTATGTTTGTGTTGAGAGTTGAAAAATATATGAGTGAAAAAAGAAATAACAAAACTAAGTAAAATGAACTAAATTAAACAGCATTTTCCTACAGCAGACCATCTTATAAAAACAATCACCTTGTCCCTCCCTATTTATTTTAAGTTTGTGGTTATCGACTTCTTTATTGCACATGTTTTACACATACTTAACATCTTATCACGTCTGTATCAGTAAGATATTTGCCACAAATCATCAGACATGTCAGGCGGGGTTGATAAGTTTGATTTATCGATTATTTTAATTATTGCCTCTGCCAATTATTTGATCAATTCTTAGTAAAATAAACCTATATAGACCAGTTATTTTTATTTTAATAAATAAAACATTATACTGTGAAAAATAATAAAATTTTAAAGTGAGAAAGTAAGTCTAATCTGTTGTAAAGACTGTGAGACATTTGTACCATCTTGTTTAGGAATTACTTTAGTTGAAAACAAAAAATGTCTGTATTCATCAGAGGATCGTTTGACTGTTTCTAATCCTAGCTTTAAAGAATCATGGTTTTAGGTTTGAAAGATATAAAAAACTACGAATCTTAACTTATTTGTTAAAACAATAGTTATATCGTTGTTTAATCATCCTGCTTTTCATCATCTTGTAGACACCCAGTGTTATTCTAAAAGTGTTTATTTATAAAAGGTTTGTATGTGTTACAGATCTGCCAGGCTCTGCCACCACATTATCACTGCAATCACACTCACCTGTGTTGATTACACTCACCTGCTCCTCGTCACGCTCCTCATTACTGCTCCCCATAAAGACACACACCGCCAAACACTCGATGTCTGGTCTCGTTCCTGAGAAGGAGGACGGCTAAAGCTACCACAGTCTTAGTAACTATTACACTCTGTGTACTTACCTGCTAATCTACTTACCTGCATTCTGTGCTCCTAGGATACTAATACCATCAGCTCCAATGATTCCTGAGTGTCTGCTCCTGGTCGGCGGTGTGTGTCTTCTCTGGTTCCCCGTGATTCCCGCTCCACCTGCAAATGACAAGGATTCAAGTTCAGCCTCTGTCACGTCTGTCTTATTTAACCAGTTCCTCACTCGCCTGCCATCTCCTGCACCCGCCATACTGTTGACCAAATAAATTACATAACCATCTCTCTTGCCTCTGTCCTACTTCTGTAACAGAAGACCAGACCAATACTGATGATCAGCAGTTTGGAAGACCAGACACACACCGTGACATGGACTTCATTTTCCTGGCCCCTGAGGAGGAACTCCTCCAGACGTCTCAGGATGGCCGCCCCATAGAGGAGTATGTGAAGGATTTCCTCGAGCTCGCCCCTGTGTGCCGTGGACGGATGGGACATTGAAGGTCGTCTTCTGGGGTGGTCTGGATAAACACCTGTCCCGTAGAGCACCTCCTATCACTACCCCGGGCTCCTTTCAGAAATACCTGAATTATGTTCTTTACCTCGCGGGTCCATCTCTTACTGTGGAGGAGACCCCTGCAGTCCAGCTACCGCCCGCGGTAAGGAAGATTCCATCGCCCGCGGCAAGCCCGCCGCCGTCAGCAGTAAACCCAGGCTCTCCGCCGTTTGCGGCCAGCCGAGAATCCAGTTCTCTGACCACGGCCAGGAGTGCCGATCTTGAATCCACGGCCAGGAATGCCGATCCCGAATCCAGTTCCCAGACCTAGGCCAGGATTGCCGACCCCGAATTCCGAGAATCCAGTTCCCAGACTACGGCCAGGAGTGCCGATCCCCAATCCCGAGAATCCAGTTCCCAGACTACGGCCAGGAGTGCCGATCCCCAATCTCGAGAATCCAGTTCTCAAGTCACGGCCAGGAGTGCCGATCTTGAATCCCGAGAATCCACGGCCAGGAGTGCCGACCCCGAATTCCGAGAATCCAGTTCCCAGACTACGGCCAGGAGTGCCGATCCTGAATCCCGAGAATCCACGGCCAGGAGTGCCGATCCCGAGTCCAGTTCCCAGACTACGGCCAGGAGTGCCGATCCCCAATCCCGAGAATCCAGTTCCCAAGCCACGGCCAAGAGTGCCGATCCTGAACCCCGGGAATCCAGTTCTCGAACCACGGCCAAGAGTGCCAATCCCGAACTCCGAGAATCCAGTTCTCAGACCCCGGCCAGGAGTGCCGTTCCTGATCCCCAAGTGTCCACGCTGCCCGAGCGTCCCCAAGTGTTCGCGCTTCCAGAGCGCCCCCAAGGGCCGGCCCCTCGCACGTGCCCTCCGGTGCCGGCCCCTCGCCAGCGCCCTCCGGTGCCGGCCCCTCGCCAGCGCCCTCCGGTGCCGGCCCCTCGCCAGCGCCCTCCGGTGCCGGCCCCTCGCCAGCGCCCTCCGGTGCCGGCCCCTCGCCAGCGCCCTCCGGTGCCTGCTCCTCGCCAGCGCCCTCCGGTGCCTGCTCCTCGCCAGCGCCCTCCGGTGCCTGCTCCTCGCCAGCGCCTTCCGGTGCCTGCTCCTCGCCGGTGCCCTCCGGTTCCAGCGCCTTGCAAGGGCTCACCTAAGTTCCCGCTGGTTCCGTCCAGCACCGCGCTGCAAGGGCGCCCCACAGAGTCCGCGCTGCAAGAGCGCCCCCTAGAGCCCGCTCCTCCAGAGCGTCCCCAAGTGTCCGCTCCTCCTGAGCGTCCCACAGAGCTTGTTCTTCCAGTGTGGCCGCCAGAGGGGAACATTCCCAAATAAATTTTTTGGGGGGGCTATATAGTCTCAGCCTGTGTGGCCAGGCCAAGGGCCAAGGCCACAAAGCTCCCTGATCCACCAGGGCCATCCAAGATCTCTGATCCGTCAGGGCCATCCAAGCTCCCTGATCCGCCATGGCCATCCAAGCTCCCTGATCCACCAGGGCCATCCAAGATCTCTGATCCGTCAGGGCCACCCAAGCTCCCTGATCCGCCATGGCCATCCAAGATCTCTGATCCGCCATGGCCATCCAAGATCTCTGATCCGTCAGGGCCATCCAAGCTCCCTGATCCGCCATGGCCATCCAAGCTCCCTGATCCGTCAGGGCCATCCAAGATCTCTGATCCGTCAGGGCCACCCAAGCTCCCTGATCCGCCATGGCCACCCAAGATCTCTGATCCGCCATGGCCATCCAAGATCTCTGATCCGTCAGGGCCATCCAAGCTCCCTGATCCGCCATGGCCATCCAAGATCTCTGATCCGTCAGGGCCACCCAAGCTCCCTGATCCGCCAGGGCCATCCAAACCTCCTGATCCGCCATGGCCTCCCGAGTCTCCGGTCCCGCCATGGCCTCCCGAGTCTCCGGTCCCGCCATGGCCTCCCGAGTCTCCGGTCCCGCCATGGCCTCCCGAGTCTCCGGTCCCGCCATGGCCTCCCGAGTCTCCGGTCCCGCCATGGCCTCCCGAACCTCCTGATCCGCCATGGCCTCCCGAGTCTCCGGTCCCGCCACGGCCTCCTGAACCTCCTGATCCGCCACGACTTCCTGACTCCCTGGATCCAGCCTGGAGGCTTCCCCCGTGTCTTGCCCTGCATGGGCCTTCAGGATGTTCCGTCCCCTATGTAGTAATTACGGTGCGGGACGCACCTTCCGGGAGGGGGAGCTAATGTTATAGATCTGCCAGGCTCTGCCACCACATTATCACTGCAATCACTCTCACCTGTTTTGATTACACTCACCTGCTCCTCGTCACGCTCCTCGTTACTGCTCCCCATAAAGACACACACACCGCCAAACACTCGATGTCTGGTCTCGTTCCTGAGAAGGAGGACGGCTAAAGCTACCACAGCCTTAGTAACTATTACACTCGCCCCCGGTTTCACAGACAAGGTTTAAGCCTAGTCCTAGACTAAAATGTAAGTCGGAGGTGTTTCAACTGAAATAAACTTGCACTGACTGATCTTCAAATATATCAGTACCTTTGTTTTGTCTCAAGATGCACACCATTAGTGTTTTTTTCTAAGCATGTTTTTAAAAATTACTTAAATGTCATAATTGAACTATGGCCTAATCCTGGTTTAGTCTAAGCCCTGTCTGTGAAACCGGGCCTCGGTGTACTTACCTGCTAATCTACTTACCTGCATTCTGTGCTCCTAGGATACTAATACCATCAGCTCCAGTGATTCCTGAGTATCTGCTCCTGGTTGGCGGTGTGTGTCTTCTCTGGTTCCCCGTGATTCCCGCTCCACCTGCAAATGACAAGGATTCAAGTTCAGCCTCTGTCACGTCTGTCTTATTTAACCAGTTCCTCACTCGCCTGCCATCTCCTGCACCCGCCATACTGTTGACCAAATAAATTACATAACCATCTCTCTTGCCTCTGTCCTACTTATGTAACAGTATGAGACATCATAAAAGTCTAAATATTTAACTGTATGGTTGTTTATGTGCATGTGAGTGTGTTTGTTTATTTTTGTAGATGTGTTGAGTGTTTGTGCGTGTGTTTTTTTTTTTTTTTTTTTTTTTTTGCATTTGCAGTGTATGTTTGTTTTAAGGTTTGAAAAATGAGTGAAAAAATAAATAAAACTCAGTAAAATGAACTAAATTAAACAGCATTTTCCTACAGCAGACCATCTTATTAAAACAATCACCTTGACCCTCCCTATTTATTTAAGTTTGTGGTTATCGACTTCTTTATCTCATCTCATCCTGAACATCAGTGTAACATAATAAAAAACATGTAATATTAAATGTAATTTAAAGAAATAGTTTAATTTAGCTCAAAGGGAATCATTTATGATTTTATAGGGAATTTGAACAGAATCACTGTTTTACAGCTGATCACTGAACATATGTATAACACACTCTGCACTGGATATTAAAATCCAAAATATAGTGAAAACACTATTTAGTAGCACAGTAACAAGATCGGCTCATTAAGACATTAACTTGTGAGCACAAAACACAAGATACTTCTCTTTTCAATATAAATAAGATTTTATTTATATAAACCTAAGACATAAACTAATCTAACACATGAACACAAGCATTCACACATTGCAGAATGAGAGAAAGTGAGGAAAGGATGAGTTTAAGAGAATGGAAATGTGAAATCCCAAGTTTACAGCAATATGTTCAATTGCATAGACCTTAACAACCATCAATCACTTATTTAAACCTCGCTTTGAGTTTCTCAATAAGGCTAAAATTTATATTCAATACACCAATCCAGTTAGAACCTGGAGGTCTTACTTGCTTGCATTGCCTGTGTTAAGGGGTTTCCTTTGTGTCATTGTCGTTGCAGAAAGGGGGTTCCCCGAAGTTGCTGATTGGCTGGAAGTTCAATGGTCTTTGAAGTGACATCTTGGGCGTTGGCTGAAGATGCGGAGTTGGTCTGGTTGAAGTTTGAAGCGAGTGCAGTCGGAGCTGGACTTTGCAGCAAACTTACATTAGAACACGAAACTTCACAGAAATAAAAGAAACTAAAGTAAAAGAATAACAATAAAAGGATGTAACGAGACTAGGTGGTTTTCTTCTCATTGTGGTAGCAGCTGGCACGTGGGCCAGAGCACGCTCAAAGAGCAGCGTCAAAACGTGGTGGCAAAAGAGAAGCAAAAAGGAGAGGAGAAGGGTGACTAAGAGAGAGATTGATGGTGTCCTGAGTTTTTAAACTCTGCTCTCAGACCGTCCCATCTGGACGTATTGACCAATTAGATACTGTCCTTGCTTGGGGTGTTGCTCTGTTCCTTACCCAACTAATAAATCAACATGTTATCTGTTCAGTCAGAGGTCCGAACTTTACAGACTCTTGCAAAATATACTTTTCAACATGATTTCTATATCAAGACTATGATGCATTTGACAAAGGATTGGAAGAAACATTTAAAGCATGATTTTTCGAACTCATACATACCAAACACGCATATGAATCCTTCAGCTATTCAATAATGATTAAAAAGACATACATAATATTTGATTAAAACATGATAGTCTAATATGTGGGTTACAAACATAATATGGGGTTCTGCATAGAAATGTCCTTTTAGGATGATTTTATGTGCATATGAAAAGAAAGTCTTTGTGTAGTTCTATGGAGAATGAAGGCATGTTCTTTAGACAAAGGAATTTTGGTTTGGTCTGTCTTCTATGTGGGGGAGAAGTCAGTCTAAGGAAGCTTGTGACTTCCAGCCTGGAACCCATGTGATAGCCATCTCTTTGACCATTGATTACTTACCCCAAATTTGACGGTCTCCTTCCTGAATTGGAATTATCAATAAGTTTTCTTTTGTCTCAAGGTTGTAAGCTGTTCTGTGAAAGAGGCTTGCTGGTTAGTTTGCTTGCTTCAGAATAGTTGGAGCTAGGAATCTGATTTACGACGTTGTCCTGTTTTCTTGGGCCTCTCTGTGGATTTCCTGATCCTCATGTTTCAATGTTCTGATCGCATCTTAAATTTGTCTGATTCAGTCTCTGATATTCTACATCAGTTTAAAGCCACATTCGAATAGATTATAAATTCATTATAAATACTCAATTCTCAACTTTACCTAACTTCACCAGATGTGTCATAAAAAAGGTTCAATAGGGTACGCATCCTTTGACCAGTCAGTGAACTCCTGCCTAAACCTTTGACAGAGTTCACACTCGCAGGTGCGTGTCATAAAATAGATGTGATGGGGATGCTTTGATCACTGAACATCTTAGGAAGATGATCTGTTTTGATCAATGAACTTTTTACGTAACGTTCTAACAAAGTTTACGATGCCAGATCCCCTCAAAAACTCATTAGATTGCAAATGAGTCGCATCCCCAGAAACTTTAGATGTTTTACAACAGCCCTCTTGATCTGATACGGACGGTTCAGTAATCATGCGTCCAGCCATTGAGCACCTTTCTCATGTCATCGAACAGTGTGAGACAAAATATTTACATTTCGTAAGATGTTGTAAAAAGTTTAGGCGTCTAATTACGGCTGAAAATCCAAAGACCCCGCCAAAACATTCGCTTTCATTCCAGTTTGCGTGCGCATACGTATGTTTTAACTGAATTAGCACGCTAGCCCCCAGTTTCACAGACAAGGCTTAAGCCTAGTCCTAGACTAAAATGTAATTCTGAGCTGTTTCAACTGAAATAAACTTGCACTGACTGGTCTTAAAACATATCAGTGCCTTTGTTTTGTCTCAAGATGGACACCAGTAATGTTTTTTTTCTAAGGCATGTTAATAAAAATGACTTAAATGTCCTAATTAAACTATGGCCTAATCCTGGTTTAGTCTAAGCCCTGTCTGTGAAACTGGGCCTAGAAGTTCTAAGATTGACAAAATCAAAGAGTAAATAAAGGTATTAAGTATAAAACAAAATTTTCCTGCGGGTTAGAGGTGAATGGTTAGAAGAAAACTTGTGTAACCTAATTTTTAAAGTGAAAAAAGTTTGGGTTATTGTTACGGGGTTGACGAGACGTGTGGATCCATTTGCAAAGCTTTATTATAAAACATGGTCAAGACAGGCAGGGTCAATAAACAGCAGACAGGTATGGCAGAGGCAAGACACAGAGCAATCCTCCATAGCCGTGACTGGGCAGGACAGGGATTCGCAGACGGCCTCCATAGCCGTGACTGGGCAGGACAAGGAGTCGTAGATGGCCTCCATAGGCGTGACTGGGCAGGACAGGGATTCACAGACGGCCTCCATAGGCGTGACTGGGCAGGACAACGATTGACGGGAGGATACCACTGACACCTCTGAAGGTTCTGCAGCAAACGCCGCCACCTCTGGAGGTTCTACAGTGGTAACATCAGGTGGTAGGTGGAGTTCAGTGACGGAGGAGGTTCTGCAGCATGTGCCGCCACCTCTGGAGGGGCTGCAGCGGGTGCCATCGCCTGGGGCAGTTCAAAGGTGATGTATGCGGCCCAAACGCAACACAAAGCGATCCCTAACATGGGAAGTGCTTCAGACAGGGGAGTAAGTTCAGGGACAGGAGGGTTAACATGGGTGGATTTGGGAACACCAGCTGCGCGTGTAGACACCAGCGGTGCATCCCTCACGCTGGACACCAGACAGGGGACTCGAAGGACTGACCTTAGAACTCTGGATGTGACAGACTCTGGCAGTTCAGCCGAGACATGGTGTGACTCTGGCTGGAGCGCTGAGGCAGGGAGAGACTCTGGCTGGAGCGCTGAGGCAGGGAGAGACTCTGGCTGGAGCGCTGAGACGTGGTGTGACTCTGGCTGGAGCGCTGAGACGTGGTGTGACTCTGGCTGGAGCGCTGAGACGTGGTGTGACTCTGGCTGGAGCGCTGTGATGAGGGTTAATCCCACATGATCAACGGTGGCTTGGCGCGACTCGTGATGATTAGCTGTTGCTTGGTCTGACTTGTGAAGATCAACTGTGGCCTGGCTTGGTTGGTTGACATCATTTCTGACTTGACCTGGTTCTTTAACAATGGCTGTGACTTGACTTGGTTCTTTAACAATGGCTGTGACTTGACTTGGCTCTTTAACAATGGCTGTGACCATACTTGGCTCTTTAACAATGGTTGTGACTTGACTTGGCTCCTGACTGGCAGCAATGGCGCTGTGGGGTGTGGTTGCCATTTTGTGAGCGTGCTCTAGCGCGGCTGTGAACACACAATTGGGTGCGGGGTCTCGTTCCTCCGCAACCCCCACAGTGAGCTAGTCCACTGTACACTTCAGATCACTTCCTGCTCACTCTTCAATCAATCAATCAAATTTTATTTATATAGCGCCATACAACAACCTAAAAGGTGCCCAGGGCGCTTTCCAGTATAAAAACAAGAAACACAGTAGACAACAATGAACGCCGACCAAATAAAACTCTTAACCTCAACATGGTTCCTGACACAACACATACCCCTCCACATGTCATCTTTCGATGCAAACTAGGCTCACTTTCACCCTCCCGGCTCTCTGCTTTACTTTCATCTTTGCTTCCTCGCCCTAAACAGTTAGCATCTCTTGATGCTAACAGTGCTAATGGTACTTTCTGCTCCACTCTTACATCTTGTTAAGACACTGTCTGCCCCCTGTCTTCCAGGTCAGCCCGTACCACCCCTTCTGCTCCTTGGTTGTCTGATGTTCTCCACAAGCATCATTCTAGCTCAGGGCTGCAGAAAGGGTGTGGTACAAATAAAAAAATCCTTAATGTGTAACGGTCACTCCTCTCTTCCCTCTCTTCTAATGTCTCCACTGCTAAAGGGACATACTATCACAATAAAATGACCAATCTGTCTAACTCTCGCATGCCCTTTAAAACATTTTCCTCCCTTCTTTGTCCTCCTCCTCCCCCAACTCTTTTAAAGAACTACAGACCGGTTTCCCTTCTTCCTTTTCATTGCAAAAACTCTTGAACGAGTTGTGTTCAACCAAGTCTCTGCCTTTCTCACACAGAAGAACCTCCTCGACAGCAACCATTCTGGTTTCAGAAGTGGACATTAACCCTCTGGGGTCTGAGGTGATTTTGGAGCCCTTGAGATGTTTTGACATACCCTGATATCTGTGCTTATTTCAGCTACTTATAACATACTATTGACCAGCATGTATTTGTTTTTGTATTCAGCACAAACTGTGCTACAATAATGTGACCAAGATGGATGTACATGTTTGCATTTTTTAGAAAAAAAAATATGCGTGGTTAGTAAGTTTTGGGGGAAAGAAATGTAGCTGAAATAAGGCCATAAAACCCACACTAAATAGTCCTGAATAAGACTTTTGAGTAATCAGTCTTGTGGGCTAGAATATTTACTTCAAAATTATGTCAAGTCAAGTAACCTTTATTTATATAGCGCTTTTAACAATGTAAATTGTATCAAAGCATCTGCACAATATCAACAAAGGAACATAGTGTGTCAATAATGTAAAATGAAAAGATTAAAGAAAAGATTTTCAGTTAAAGGCATTTCATTATTGAATTCAGTGATGTCATCATCCAGCTCAGTTGAGTTTAAATAGTGTCTTTGCAATCAGGTCGACGATATCGCTGGAAATGAAGTGTCCCGAACTAAGCAAGCCAGAGGCGACAGCGGAAAGGAACCAAAACTCCTTCGGTGACAGAATGGAGAAAAAAACCTTGGAAGAAACCAGGCTCAGTCAGGGGGCCAGTTCTCCTCTGGCCAAACGAACCAGCAGTTCAATTCCAACTGCAGCAAAGTGAGATTGTAAGGGCTCAACTGGTTCCAGTGGTCTTTCCCGATGGCTGTCTAAGTGGCGGGGTCCTCACTGGGGATCTGTCTCTGGCACTCATCTTGGTGTCCTGGTCTCTGCTGATGTGCAGGGCTGTAGAGGTCGTCTCTGGGTGTTGATCCACCATCTGATCTGGATACGGACTGGATCTGGTGACTGCAGTTAGACATCCAGCCATTGAGTGAAAATCATTCTGCTTACTCATTCACAGAAAACAATATATTGATTGAATTTTTTAAAGACATGTTTTGTGATTGAAAGCCTATATGCGAGGGAGTGGCAATGGCCTTGAATATTAAACCGAGACTGCCTTGCTCTCAGTTGTTGAAGCCCTAAGACTGGCAAGAGCAGTTTCCAAATCTTCATTACTTAACTAGCTGGATCTGTGTGCTGCTTTTGATATGGTCAACCACCAGCTCCTCCTCTCAACCCTTTTGGCAAAGGGCATCTCAGGAACCGTACTCACGGTATCTTGGAGGGGTGAGGTGTCCAAGTCGCAACATCTAGTGGCTGGGGTGCCTCAGGGCTCAGTTCTTGGACCACTTCTCTTCTCTGTCTACATGGAATCACTGTCTACATTTTGTCATTCAGAAACATGGCTTTTCATTTCACTGCTATGCTGATGACACTCAACCCCCTCTCTCATTCCATCCTGATGATCTGATGATAGCTGCTCGCATCTCAGCTTGTCTAACAGACATTTCTTGCTGGATGAAGGACCATCACCTTCAACTCAAACTTGCCAAGACAGAACTGCTTGCGGTTCCATCAAACCCATCACTCCATCACAATTTCACCATCCATTTGGACACATCAACCATCACTCCTTCAAAAATAGCCAGAAACCTTGGAGTTGTGATTGATGATTAGCTGAATTTCTGAGACAACATTGCTAAAACTGCCCGGTCCTGCAGATTTGCTTTATTCAACATTAGGAAGATCAGGCCCTTTCTTTCGGAACATGCAATACAACTCCTTGCTCAAGCTCTTGTTCTGTTCAGGCTGGACTATTGCAATGCTCTCTTGGCAGGTCTTTCAGACAGTTCTATTTAACCTGTACAATTAATCCAGAATGCGGCAGCAAGATTAATTTTTAATGAGCCAAAAAGAACGCATGTCAAACCTCTGTTCATCAATTTTCACTGGCATTGATGTTTGCCTACAAAACCACCACTGGCTCGGCACCCCTTTACCTAAATTCAGACAAGTGAACGACACATTATTGTGCCATCCCAAAGAGGCACTAAATCACTTTCACAAGCAGCTAAAAACACATCTAGTCCATCTATATTTGACCCTCTAGCTCAGGGGTCACCAAGTTCGGTTCTAGAGGACCGGTGTCCATGCAGAGTTTAGCTCCAAACCTAATTAAACACACTAGGTATACTTGAAACTTCCAGGCAGGTGTGTTGAAGCAAGTTGGAGCTAAACTCTGCAGGACACCAGCCCTCCAGGATCAAGTTTGATGACCCCTGCTCTAACTCTAACACACTCTATTCTAAATCTATCCATATATATATATATATATATAAACTGTATGTATATAAAAAACACACGCCTTGTTACGTGTACTGCATTAGGCTAACCACGACTTGTCATAGCACTTGTATTGTATTGCTCTTTTGTTGGATTTGACTGCTTCTATTGTCCTCACTTGTAAGTTGCTTTGGATAGAAGCATCTGCTAAATGACTAAATATAAACATAAATATGTGGTTTGCGTAAATAAACATTGTGTTCACTCTGAGCTTTAATTTTTTAGTGCTAGTAATCAACAGCATATAATAAAGTAATAACCAAAAACGCTCTCACTATACATCTACACGTAAATAATCAAACAACATGGAGTATACATAGTTTTAAAGTTTTATTGTCCATCCTAAACCTAACCACGGGCTCTACTCTTCATGGCAATGGTAACACTACAAAACCAACATAACAGAAACTTCTGCTAAATCCTGAAACTGGGAAGTGGATTTCTAGTTCCCAGCATGCTTTGCATAGGGCTCGATCAGGAGTGTAAATCTTAAAATTAAGTTTTCTTGCTGTAGCTCATTTGCATGCTGCAAAAGTTATTTCGCATGTGAACAAATGTTATGTTGGCTTTTTGTTCTTATGAGCAAAAATAAATCAATTAAAGGCTAATCACATAACTTATATGGTGAGCATTTCTACTTTTCACAATCATAGAACACTTATGTGTTTATCATAGCTACTGAGTTTAAGCACAAACTCCACTCTTCACCACAATAGTAAAAAAAAATTATGTTGTATAAATTATTTTAAATGTTCAAAATAAGTAAACATTAAACTCTAACAGGTCTCTCCATTTTCATAAAAATGCAGAAAACCCACACAACTCTACAAGGGCACCAGTCTGAACACCAACAGTACTGGTTGGATCTATTACGTTGAGAACATTCACAGAATATGTGAAATGAAACTGATATGATCTCATTAAATTAGCATGATTTTTACTCATCAGTACAATTAAATTTAAGTTCAAATAAATCAGTTCAACTGTATGGAAATAAGTGTAATAATTTTATTAACGTTTCAGCTGTTCTGGTATTTTTGACAACTCCTCCAGTGGCATCAAGATAGAAAAACACAGGAGACCTACTTTGCAAATGATGCACAAGAATGCTGATGGCATACCCTGTGTACAAATGAACAATGAACAGATTCATACTGAAAAGTTGTATGCAGGCTGGTATTTTGTGGCACATGCCTTGATTATTGTCTCCATTAACTGTATTTCTATCATGATGTCAGAGTGAATGGATTCCCTTTTCCTAATTTCTGAGCCTAATACTTTCAACTCTTTTTTTTATTGAGACATTGTGTCATGTTCCCAGCCAAGAGTTGCTCGTTTGGTGTTGAGTGTGCTGTAAAAATGCTGACTGGGTTCATGCGTTAGGGCCTTTGCTATTTTTCCTTCTTTTAGGTTGGTTGCTGGCCTAGCCTTTTTCTCTGAAAGTTTGTTTTATATCTCGCCTTTGTTGGACTTACATGTTTACATCTTGGCCCAGTGCAGCAGGATTATTTTGGTTTGTGAAACAGGGTCATTAGATGTCAACTCAACCAGAGGTCCCTGGCTCAAATTTTTGATTTTGCTAATATTTTTCAATCCCAGAGATATGGGGACCTCAATGAGGCTCCATTTTCAGATTGTTGAATATTACATTTCAGCGCTTGAAAACCAAATGTTGGTCATGATCACTTTGTATACAGCTGATACTTAAGTGTATTTTAAAGCAGAATGTCTGAAGAATAAGTAATGTTGAAACTAGGAATGCATCTTGTTTCCCTCAAAATAATTGTATAGGACATACCTGTTTGAGTGTCATAAATATTCAACATTTGTATGCCTGTAACTCAACATGTATTAAAGTATTAAAGTAAAGTATTAAAGATATGATTTTAGATTCTTGTTCCTAGGGATTTTCATTTTTAAGGCCCTACATCTTGGAGCAGCTCCATGTTCAAATTGTTGTGTCCTACACATTTATACATCAAATGTGGTTTTGTGTTTATCTAGTCATCACTGCTGACAATGCAAATAATAACAGTAACCTAGTGTTTACGAATGTACCGTGTGACACATAAGATTATGAATGATCAGGATTAATTGTTAACTCTAGATAAAGTAAGAACAGTGTGAAATGTAAAGTAAGATTACCCAGGATCCCATTTACCTGGGGTTTACAATAACCCAGTGTTAATTATTTAAAGTGCGAGAGACCTTAAATGTTTGAGGTATTATCAATGATTAGCCAAATATGCCCTTTAGCACTATAACTATGCTCAAATTATATAACAATAATAATAAAAAATTATAATAATTAATCCAGGTTAGGCAAATCTTGGTTTGTTGATGTGAATGCAATGTGTGGTAAAAGGTGTGGGATTTGATTCAAACATTTTACAACATTGTGTCTGAACTCTTGTTAGCTTCAGATGCTGTTAAAATGAACAAAATCCCTTCTTCCAAATATCCCAGAAACTGATTCAAATATAGAATCTTATGAATAGGCTACTGAGAGAAAGATAATGTCCCTCAACTCCAATTTCAGTGGATTTTTAACACTCCATTCTGTGCATATTGTTTTGATAGAGAGAAACAAGATGCATTCCTAGTTTCAACATTACTTATTCTTCAGACATTCTGCTTTAAATACAATAAGTATCAGCTGTATACAAAGTGACCAACATTTGCTTTTCAGCCACTAAAATAGGGAATATTCAACAATCTTAAAATGGAGCCTCATTGAGGTCCCTGTGTCTCTGGGATTGAACAATGTAGGGCCTTGAAAATGAGGATTCCAAAAGAAAAGTTTATTAAGAACTAGAATCTAAAATCATATTGCAATATCTTTAATACTTCTTGAGCATGCAAACTTAAGAAAAATAATATTTATGGCACTCAGACAGGTATGTCCAATGCAGTTGCTTTGACAGAAGTAAACAAGATACAGCTCTAATTTCAACATTATTTGTTCTTCAGACATTCCTCTTTAAAAGGACAGAAGTATCATATTTTTGCAAATTGACCCACATTTGGTTTTTGACCACTGAAAATATGTACATTTTAACAATTTACTCTTAGAGCCATATTTAAATTCCAACGTCTCTGGAACCGAACCATATAGGGCCTTAGAAATGAAGATGCCAAAAGGAAAATTTGTTAAGACCCAAAATCTAAAAGGGCTTTAAGATATCTTTCTACTTTGAGTTACAGGCAGGCAAACTTTGGAGAAAAAACTTGAAAGTGCTGTTTCCCAATTTTTGAATAGTCACCATTGGCACATAATTCAACAAAGATGACTTCAAAGATGGCTAAAGTCAACATATTTTAATAACAGACCTACTAATCTCTGTGTAAAAATAGCATTGTGATCCTGCCATTTTTCTTAAGTCATTTTTAACCTCCTGTAATTTGGCTCTGAATCTCAGGTGAAAATTGCCATTTTGACCCCCCTCTACAAAATAGTGGATTACTTAGTAAATATTAATCCATGACATTTAATATTTGGGCTGTCATCACTATACATGTTTATCTTTCTTCAGAAAAAATAGCAAAATCAAAAATTTTAGCCGGGGAGATTTCTGAAATTTGGTTGATTTGACACGGAATGACCCAATAGTATTTGGCTGGGCAAAAGGGGAATGTGCACACTGCTTTAATTTGTAAATATGGACAATTTTTTTCTGCTCCGGGGAGCCTTGACATGTTGATATTTAAATGAGAGAGTTACAACATGGTCTGTCCAAGGTTGTCTTAATTTTGAGGACCCTTCTTGTGGCCTAATCTTATCTCACATTTTCCTTGACATAGGGTTATTTATTTATTTCACCTCTAAACATAGTCTCCAAATGTTGCGAAACATCAGACTGAGAGGGATCCATTTGCAGCTCTTTATTCTCAGAATAGTCAGACAGAACAGGGTAAATCACCGGCAGTAGAATCAACGTAGAATAGGCAGAAATCGTAGTCAGATAAACAGGCAGAATAGTCAGGGCAGGCAGCTTACAATCAGAGTCCGGGTAACAATCCAAGTCGGGGCAACCAGAGAAGAATCACAGAGTCGATGAACCAGGCAGAGATAGCAACCAAAGTAAACACGGATAGAAAACGCTCGGATATGACAGCCAGGGCAAATCAAGACTTCGCGGTGTGTGTGTGGAAGTGTGCTGCTTATATGTGTGTGTGTAAATGAGGTGCAGGTGTGGCAAGGCAATCAGGCCCAGGTATGAGGGATGATGGGAAACTGAGTTCGAATGAGGTTAGTACTCTGGGGATGGCTCCCTCTGGTGGTGCAGAGGGGGCGTGACGGGAGCCTCAATCATAACAGAGCCCTCCCCCTGCAAGCGGCTCCTGACGCGAGGAGGTAAACGACGCCGGGGTCTTCCACGGGGTCGAGGGGCCGGTTTTCCCGGGTGCAATCGGTGGAACTCCTCTGTGAGAGTGGGGTCCAGGATATCACCTGCGTTGACCCATGATCGCTCTTCCGGACCGTACCCCTCCCAATCGACCAGATACTGTAGTGCGCCGCCCCGGCGTCTGGAGTCTAGCAGTTCATGCACTCGATAGGCCTCCTCGCCGTCGACCAGCATGGGCGGGGGAGTCTGTGGCTCGGCTCCCTCCTCAGACGCCCCTCCCGGACCACCAGCGGGTTTCAGTAGGGATACATGAAAAGTGGGAGAAATACGATAATTAGAGGGCAGTTCTAATCGAAAGGATACTGGATTAATTTGTCTAGAAATTTTGAATGGCCCAACATACCTGGGACTGAGTTTCTTGCAGGGAAGTCGGAGGCGAATATCCCGGGTCGAGAGCCAGACCCACTGCCCTGGCTGATAGACAGGGCCCGGTCGTCGGTGTTGGTTGGCCTGAGCCTCCTGGCGCCTGACAGCTCGTAGAAGGTGGGTGTGAGCTCGATCCCAGATCTCCTCACTGTGTCGAAGCCACTCAGTTATCGAGGGTAGTTCGGTGGGTTCTCCTGACCATGGGAACATTGGCGGTTGGAATCCGAGGGTACATTGAAAGGGAGTCATGCCGGTAGCCGGCTTGGTCAGGGAGTTTTGAGCATATTCTGCCCACATCAGATATCGACTCCACTCCGTCTGGTGATTTTGGCAGTAGGAGCGGAGGAAGCGAATGACCTCCTGATTCAGGCGCTCGGTTTGGCCATTCGATTGGGGATGATAACCTGAGGTGAGACTGATATTGACATTCAGGCTTTTGAAGAAGGCTTTCCATACCCTTGAGGTGAATTGGGGACCTCGATCGGAGACGATGTCGTCAGGCAGGCCATAGTAGCGGAACACTTGGTTGCATAGTAATTTGGCAGTCTCTAGGGCCGTGGGTAATTTGGGCAGAGATATGAGGCGACAGGCTTTGGAGAATCGATCAATTATGGTGAGAATGGTGGTGTTACCGTAGGAGTTGGGTAGGTCAGTGATGAAATCGATTGCGATGTGCGACCAAGGACGTCGAGGTGTGGGTAATGGTTTCAGCAGGCCGGCAGGTAATTGTCTGGGTGATTTGGTTGTGTTGCAGACATTGCAGTTGTGAATGAATTCAGTTGTGTCGGTAAAGAGTGTGGGCCACCAGAAGCGATTTCGTAGGAGGTGTTCTGTAGCCGTGATTCCTGGGTGACCTGAACTGGGATTTGAGTGAACCTGAGTGAGAAGTGGTTTCCGGAAAGGTTCTGGAACGAATTCTAGGTTAGCAGGACATTCTGGGGGAGGTTGAGTCTGTTGATTGGCGTGAGCGATTTCGGTCATTATATCCCATTGAAAAGCCAGCAGAAGCTTTTCGGGAATTATGTTCTCGGAGGGGCCTGAGTGGTTGCTATCCTCAATCTGACGGGAGAGTGCATCAGCCTTAGTATTCTTGGTACCTGGTCGATAAGTCACTGTGAAGTGGAATCGTGTGAAGAACAGTGCCCATCTGGCTTGTCTGGGGTTCAGACGTTTAGCCGAGCGTAAGTATTCTAGGTTCTTGTGGTCTGTGAGAACAATAAAGGGGTGTGCAGCTCCCTCAAGCCAGTGGCGCCACTCCTCTATTGCTAACTTTATGGCTAGTAGTTCACGATTGCCCACATCGTAATTTCTTTCAGCATGAGAAAGTTTGCGGGAAAAAAAGCGCAAGGGTGAACCTTCGAGGACTCACTCTGTCGCTGGGATAATATGGCCCCTACCCCTGTATTAGAGGCGTCGACCTCGACGATGAACTGGCGCTCTGGGTCAGGATGTCGCAGAATGGGTGCTGTGGTGAAACGGGTCTTTAGTTTGTTAAAAGAGAGGAGTGCCTCGGGCGTCCAGCTCAGACGTGATGTGTTGCGTTTGGTCATAGCGGTGAGCGGAGAAGCGACGGAACTGAAGTTTCTGATGAAGCGTCGATAGAAGTTAGCAAACCCCAGGAAACGTTGTAATTCCTTTACTGTTTGAGGCTGTGGCCAGTCGAGTACCGCCCGAACCTTCTTGTCGTCCATAGCCACTCCGTCTTGACTGATTACATATCCTAGGAAGGAGGTGCTGGTTTGGTGGAACTCACATTTCTCTGCCTTTACGTAGAGCTGATGTTGAAGTAATCGCTCGAGAACTGATCGGACGTGTCGGGTATGTTCCTCTTGAGTGTCTGAATAAATCAGGATGTCGTCAATGTAAACTATTACCCATCTGTCCAACATGTCGCGGAAGATGTCGTTCATGAAAGCTTGAAAGACTGATGGACTGTTGGCGAGCCCGAAGGGCATAACC
The DNA here is from genome assembly GCF_936440315.1 of Barbus barbus. NCBI lineage: Eukaryota > Metazoa > Chordata > Actinopteri > Cypriniformes > Cyprinidae > Barbus > Barbus barbus. The sequence continues at coordinate 11,092,762 of NC_136738.1, forward strand.
AAGTACTCATAGTGCCCACTAGTGGTAGAGAAGGCTGTTTTCCATTCATCTCCCTCACGGATTCGGACCAGATTATAGGCGTTGCGTAAGTCTAGCTTGGTGTAGAATCTTGCCTTTCGCAACTGTTCGAGGGCTGCTGGGACAAGAGGCAGTGGGTAGCGAAACTTTACCGTGATATCATTCAAGCCTCGATAGTCAATGCATGGTCTGAGCCCTCCGTCCTTCTTCTTAACAAACAAAAAACCCGCGGATGCAGGAGAGGTGGATTTTCTGATGAACCCCTTGTCTAGTTCCTCCTGAATATAGGTTCTCATGGACTCTGATTCTGGTTGTGATAGAGGGAAAATTCTTCCCTTGGGTGGAGTGGTGCCTGGCAGAAGATCGATCGCGCAATCGACTGAGCGGTGAGTGGGGAGCTGTGAAGCTTTCTTCTTGCTGAAAACCTCTGCGAGGTCGGCATATTCAGGGGGCAGATTAAGTGTGTCTTTAGCGTGATTTGTTGTGACTGGGGTTGTGTTGGGGTTTTTGGTTACTCTAGATAGACATTGTTCCTTACACGTAGGTCCCCATTCTGTAATCTGTCCCTCTCTCCAGGATATTTGTGGATCGTGGGTTCGAAGCCAGGGGAGGCCAAGAATCAACGGGTGAGTGGGTGATTGAATTACATAGAACCGAATCCTCTCTGAGTGAAGGGTGCCGATGTGTAGTTGAACGGGCTCGGTGAGGCGGAGAATTTTTCCTTTGCCCAGAGGACGGCCATCTAGCGCCTCCACTGCCAAGGAGGAATCACAAGAGGTTAGTTTTAGGTGATGTTGCCTGACAAACTCACTGTCAATGAAATTTCCCGCGGCACCTGAGTCTAGAAGTGCCATGGTCTGAATTGTTTGACTCGGAGTGGTTAATCTGACAGAAAGCTTAATACTAGAAGTTGGGCTGAGCGAGAGAGGAACGTCACTCACCGAGCGTTGAGCTGATGATGGCCGAACGGGGCAGGTGTTTCTCACATGGCCTGCCCGACCGCAGTACAGACAGAGTTGGTTCTGCATGCGATGTTGTCTTTCCTCAGGAGTAAGGCGAGTAAATCCAAGTTGCATGGGTTCAACGGGGCTTTGAACTTTGGGTGGTAGGCATGGTGCTGATCGTGTGGTGCAACGGGAGCGAATCAGGTTATCAATGTGGATTGTAAGCTCAATGAACTGGTTAAGATCTTTCCCCTCATCCCGACAGGCTAGCTCCGATTGTAGCTCGATGTTCAGACCCTTTCGGAACAGCAATTTCAGGGTATCCTCCACCATCGTAGTTTGCGCTGCCAGAGTACGAAATCTTAATGCATATTCTGCCGCAGTCCTTCCTCCCTGCGATAGTGTCAAAAGCTGCTCTCCTGCACCTCTTCCTTCAGCTGGATGTTCGAACACCTCCTTGAAGTGTTGGAGGAAGGAAGCAAAAGTGGGGAAGGTTGAACCATCGGTCCTCCATACTGCCGTAGCCCACTCCAGAGCTTTGTCGGTGAGCAGAGAGCATACGAAAGCGATGCGGCTAGACTCAGTGGGGTATAGTGAAGGTTGCTGATTGACGAAGAGTGAGCACTGTAATAAGAAACCTTTGCATTTGGTTGGATCCCCGCCGAACTTCTCGGGAAAGGCAAGTCGTGGGCTGACAGAAGTAGTTTGCATGACAGGAGGATTGTTAGGAACAGGTGGCGGGTTAACAACGACTGGTGGTTGAACTATGTGCAAACCTTGCAAGGTTGTAACGAGCTCCTCAGTGAGGGTGGTGAGTCGCTGCAGCTGATGTTGATGCATCGCGAGTTGCGAGGCTTGAGCCGAGAGTTCGGTGGTCAGCTGTATAAGCGCTGCTGGATCGCTGTTTGGCGAAGTCTTCTGTTGCGAAACATCAGACTGAGAGGGATCCATTTGCAGCTCTTTATTCTCAGAATAGTCAGACAGAACAGGGTAAATCACCGGCAGTAGAATCAACGTAGAATAGGCAGAAATCGTAGTCAGATAAACAGGCAGAATAGTCAGGGCAGGCAGCTTACAATCAGAGTCCGGGTAACAATCCAAGTCGGGGCAACCAGAGAAGAATCACAGAGTCGATGAACCAGGCAGAGATAGCAACCAAAGTAAACACGGATAGAAAACGCTCGGAAATGACAGCCAGGGCAAATCAAGACTTCGCGGTGTGTGTGTGGAAGTGTGCTGCTTATATGTGTGTGTGTAAATGAGGTGCAGGTGTGGCAAGGCAATCAGGCCCAGGTATGAGGGATGATGGGAAACTGAGTTCGAATGAGGTTAGTACTCTGGGGATGGCTCCCTCTGGTGGTGCAGAGGGGGCGTGACGGGAGCCTCAATCATAACACCAAACATTTAGTCCAGGCTCTCCCTCTTGTACTTTCATGGCCTCAGGTGTATGCTTGAGACACTCTGAGTCAATGTCTGGCTCCTGGTATAGAGGTTTTGAGTCAAAGTCTGTCTCCTTTTCCAAACTATCTGTGTTGTTAGATCAAGTACCCACGCCTAGACAATTAAGGTCCAGCCCCAGACGCCAGATCCCGTCAGAAAATAACAGTTTGTCCGGTAACAGAACAATTAGTCCGGTAACAGAGTTGTCGATACCCAAACCCTGTTTACAGCAAGTCTTGTCTGCTCACAAAAATACCCAAAATGACTGTTGGAGACGAAGTGATGATGGTAAAAAGTAGCAGAGTTTATTTAACAATCTTAGTTACGTCTGTCTCAATGCTCAGACTTTGTCTGATGAGCACAAATTCAACAAGTAGTATTATACCAAACTGATTCACAACAACATCCCATAAACCTTGAGTTTCCATAAACATTCCCTGCTATCTCTTATTCATACAGACAAAACAGTTCTTTAAACCCTTCAATCCTAAAATTGAATAATAATGGAAATGCACACGAAGATGGGTTTCTCTGTATACGCATACATTTTTTACCGTATAGGCGTTTCGTCCACACGAAACCGGCGTTTTCGAAGAGTGAAACCGATCATTTTTGAAACCGGGTCCCAGGGTGGATAAATTTGAAAACGCCGGTTTCATGTTTTCGTGTGGACGGCGAATCCGTATATTTTCTGAAACGATGACGTCATCAGCCCATGTCTCGCCCCTAATCGGACACCGCTGCGTCACATAACAGCGACAACAACAACAACAATGTCAGACTACGTGCCTGTGTTCGTGCTGCAGAACCTACTGAGTTCATTAGTTTTATTAAAGCAAAATCTTCTGCTTTGTGTGTTAGTTTATATTCAGCGCGCAAGGTTTACGCACAAGGTCCAAGTCTTCTTCTCTGTTTTTTTGTGTATCTCTGTGGCAGAATTACAGCACCACATATTGGTCTGGCATGTGTACTACATTGTTTTCAGTCGGTTTCAGTGATTCCGTGTGGACGCAGATATTTCCTGAGACGACTCCGTGTTTATGGAATTTGAGGCAAAAAAAAAGATCGGATACGGAGAAACCCGTCTTCGTGTGGACGTAGCCTTAGATTCACCCTTCTGTTATGTCATACAGTATGGAATTATTTTTGTGTCAATAAAAATGAACATAACTTTATAAAAATGAACATAACTTTATAAAAACAAACGTAACTTTTCCAGAAACGATCAAAAATATGCCATTACAAAAGAAGAAAAACACAATGAAAATAAAAAAATTAACTCAGTCGCCCAAATGTAACATGCTCTTCAAATAGGCTTAATTCTTTGTTAATGATTTTCATAGATTCGTTTTCGCCAATCGTGGATTCTGAATGCGTTGCTACAGATTTCGCTTACGCTTCGCAAATTTTCGTTTGCTGTTTTGGCACAAACCTCTCGTGGGGGCGGGCTTAACAGCGATCCACTCTGATTGGCTAGTGAGCTTTTGATGGACAGCTGCTCTCTGACCTGGAAGTACAGACGTCAGTGGCGCGCATATTGGAAAGCTGCCGCGGTGATTTGTGTGCAATACGTCGTGCCAAAGACTATAGAATACCTAAGACATGTAATAATAATAATAATAATTAATTAATTACATTTATATAGCGCTTTTCTGCTTCTCTAAGCACTCAAAGCGCTCTACATTGTGAGGGGTGGTGTCTCCTCGTCCACCACCAGTGTGCAGCATCCACCTGGATGATGCGACGGCAGCCATAGTGCGCCAGAACGCCCACCACACACCAGCTTACTGGTGGAGAGGAGACAGAGTGATGAAGCCAATCAGTGTAAGGGGATGATTAGGAGGCCATGATGGTCAGAGACCAATGGGGAAATTTGGCCAGGATGCCGAGGTTACACCTCTAATCTTTTCGAAAGACATCCTGGGATTTTTAATGACCACAGAGAGTCAGGACCTCGGTTTAACGTCTCATCCGAAAGACGGTGCTTTTTTTTTGACAGTATAGTGTCCCTGTCACTATACTGGGGTGTTAGGACCCACACAGACCACAGCGTGAGCACCCCCTGCTGGCCTCGCTAACACCTCTTCCAACAGCAACCTAGTTTTTCCCAGGAGGTCTCCCATCCAGGTACTGACCAGGCTCAACCCTACTTAGCTTCAGTGGGCAACCAGTCTTGGGCTACAGGGTGATATGGCTGTGGGATGATGTCACTCGTATTGTTTTGAATGGGGAAAAATGCAACGCCCCGCCTTCTGAATGAAAGAACCAATCGTTCATCAAGTCAGCGCGCCACTGCAGCTGCCGTTAGAAGTCCCGGTTGCTATAGAAACAGTCAGCGCTCTGAGACTAGGGTGACCACCCGTCCCGCATTTTGCGGGACAGTCCTGAAATGGGACGCTTTGTCCCGCGAGTCACAAGCAGTGTCCCGCATTTCAATTTTTGTCCGTTTTTTTTATTTTTTATTAGTGTTGTTTCTGTATTTTTTTCATATTCCTTTAAATTATAATTCCAAAATGTAAAAAAAAAAAAAAATAATAATAAAAATAATTAGAAAACACTGAACATGGACAGCGTGACAGTAGCGCCAGAGCTGGAAAACACAGAGAGAGGGGAAAAAAAAAAAAAGCCGGCAATAGAAAAAATGGATCTATCGGGAGCTCCAGAGAAGAAAAAGCGACTTTGTTCTTATAATAAAGAATGGGAGAAAAAATACACATGGTTAAAACCAGTTACAGATGACCCTAAAAAAGGAGAGTGCTGTGTATGTCACCGAAGTTTCACCATCACACATGGAGGTGAGGGGGATGTAAGGAGGCATGGAGATGGGGAAACTCACAAGAGAAATGCACACCAAAGAAATGTTAATGCTAGCTTGACAAGTTTTTTCTCTCCAACAAAAGATAGCAACCTAAATAAAATCACAGCAGCTGAAGTGACAAGTGTCTACCATAATGTGAAGCATGGTTTATCATATAGGTCAGGCGACTGTGCTGCTAAACTATCCCCGGTCATTTTCCCCCATTCAGAAATAGCAAAGAAGCTTGCTTGTGGAAGAACAAAGAGTGCATCCATTGTTGCAGGTGTGCTTGCACCAGCATCTTTAAAAATTAGCTTGAAACAGTTAAATACGCCAATTATTGCAGATAGACCAGATTCTCTGCCACATTTCTCAATTGTGTCTGATGCATCAAACCATGGAACAACCAAGTTATTCCCGTTAGCATTGCGATATTACACACCTGACCTAGGAGTGCAGAACAAACTGTTGGACTTTTATGATGACTGTAAGGAAGACTCTGGTGCGATTTTTAACCAGATCGTTTCAAAGCTTGAGGAGAGCAAGCTGGGTTTAGAACGGATCTCTGCATACTCGGCAGACAACGCCAGCGTTAATTTTGGTGTGCATAACTCGGTGTACAAAAAACTGACGGACAAAAATGCGTCAATTATCAAGGCCAATTGCGTGGCCCATATTCTGCACAACTGTGGGAGGCATGCAAGTGATAAGCTGAGAATTGACATTGAGAACGTAATCACAAAAGTATACAACCACTTTTCGTCTTCAGCTAAACGTGTGCAAGAATTAAAGGATGTGTTTGAGTTTGTGGAAGAGGAGTATGCTAATCTTTACAAGAATGTGCCGACAAGGTGGCTAAGCTTGTGGCCTGCTGTCAAGCGCCTACACGACTCCTGGCCAGCTGTCAAAAGCTATTTTTTATCTCTTGGAGAAGAGCGCTGTCCATCAGCAATTTGGAAATTACTCGCAAATAGCGAGGATGGAGAGGACATGCCCTGTGAACTCCAGGCATACCTGATGTTTTTGCAAAATAGCCTCAAAGTTTTTTTCGATGCCGTACTAAACATTGAGGGAGACAAGACAACTGTGTGTGAGCTTTTCGAGTTGATGACTGATCTTAAATTGAAACTCGCGCAAAGGGAAAAGGATAGATTCTTTGGATTGGACACAAGCACTCTCTTGCAACAGTTTCCTACCACACAGGCCGCTGTTATGGAGCAGGACTTTCTTATTTTCTATCAAAGAGCGCTTGCTTACCTAAACAAGTGGTTTGATTTCACTGATGGCAACTACCTAAAGCACATCTCATGCCTGGCTACCAAACAGGAATTTAGCTTCCAAGACCTCCGTGGAGCAGCTGAAGCATTAAAAATGAGCTTTAAACTGGACATGAATCAGCTGTATGATGAATTCTGTGTTCTTTTGCCACGCGTTAAGGAAATTGCAGCAACAACAAATCCTGTTGCATCAAAGTGAACAGCTCTGCTGAAGCACGTTAGTGTTCCAAACATGACAGCTCTGGTATCTTTGGCTTTGAGCATTCCTGTCACCAACGCATTCATGGAAAGGGTATTTTCTCTGATGGCGGCTGCGTGGACAGAGACAAGAAACCGCACAACTGTGGACCTCATAAAAGGTGAACTCCTTGTGAAAGTGAACTACAGCTACACCTGCCAGGAGTTCTACAGACATGTAATGAATGAGAAGGCCATACTCGAAGCTGCCAGAGCAGACAGAAAATATAAATTCAAGACGCACTGAATCTGGTAAGAACACATTTAATTGTTTGCCCGTCTTTTTAACCCCTACATAATCAACACAAAGCTGACACTTCAAAGTTTTCAAACAAATTAGCATTCATGATCATCAAAATACCCCAAATCTCAAGAAAAGCACATACAAACCATATGCTATCATAATCGTGTGTTTGTTTATCTTTGTTGTTTGTGTGTAAAAGTGTTTATCTGCGTTTTGCAGATATCTGCGAGGAAGTGCACAGGAAATGCATCACAGGATGAAGGGGCTGCATAATAACATTAACGAATTGAGTAAACATACAGACAGCGCTGGGGAGTGCTGATGCTAATGAAATCGCCTAAATCAGTGGGCAATGAATAGAAATTGTGATTCTGTCTGAAGAAATATTAAGTCAACATGAGTAAATATTTTTCTCCGTGTATATGCATCTTTGGACTATAAACCCTTATTGATGCTTTTTAGTGAAGCTATGTGAACAAATAAACCGCTGCTGATGTAACTGAATATGAAAGCGTCGAGAATTTCTATTTCAAACATGACACATACAGATTTATTATTTTGTACTCCTAACATAAATTATGGACACTGCAACAATGTTTTATCAAAACAGTGGTCAAATAAAATATCCGACAGCTAACGTTAAGGGCTTAATGGAATTTATGTGCTTATTTGGAAATGTGATTTTAAGGCTTAGATTATTTTTATTTTCACTTTATATTTAGATTGAATGGGTCTAGTACAATAGCACCTGTGCCAAACTGAGTGACGTACGTTCACAACTTCACAGTGCCATCATTGACTTTTTATAAAGCATGTTATAATCACTGCAAGAAGACATGTTGTTTAAAATCATAATTTATTTACATGGAATAATATAGTAAGTTATCTCTCCCTTGTGTCCCGCATTGTCCCGCAAAATCACGTCGGCCGTCCTGCAACAGAGCAATAGCCAGGTGGTCACCCTATCTGAGACGCGCGCTCAGGCATGCGCACTGGCTGATCTAGCCTGAGAAATAAGCTTTTTATAACGCTATTTGAGCAAAAGAAACAACATTTATGACACAGTTGTTGTCCGATTTCATTGGTGATTTCAGATATTAAATTTAATCGTAAGCTTAGTGAACCGTTTTGGAGAATTTGATGGTTCCCCATACAAAGAGATAGGAGCTGCACTTGGATGCCTGAGAGGCGTTTCAAAGATGGCCGCCGAGTGACAGGACTTGTCTTAAAGAGACTTTGGTCGTGCTTGGTTTATATTATTATTAAGATGAGCTCTCAGGAGAGACACGGAGCGGCATCATCATCCTCCTCAGCTTGTCCCACTTAAGAAGCTGAGGAGGACGATGATGCCGCTCCGTGCTTCCAGGTCAGAGAGCAGCTGTCCATCAAAAGCTCACTAGCCAATCAGAGTGGATCGCTGTTAAGCCCGCCCCCACGAGAGGTTTGTGCCAAAACAGCAAACGAAAATTTGCGAAGCGTAAGCGAAATCTTTAGCAACGCATTCAGAATCCACGATTTGCGAAAACGAATCTATGAAAATCATTAACAAAGAATTAAGCCTATTTGAAGAGCATGTTACATTTGTGCGACTGAGTTAATTTTTTTCATTTTCATTGTGTTTTTCTTCTTTTGTAATGGCATATTTTTGATCGTTTCTGGAAAAGTTACGTTCATTTTTATTGACACAAAAATAATTCCATAGGTCTTCGCTCTAATAGGCATTTTCAGCTGTTAGAACTTTTATTAAGACATGTGTGCCTTTCCAAATCATTCCCATTCAATTGAATTTGCCACAGGTTAACTTCAATCAAAGTATGGTAACATTAACAAGCAAAATGAATGCTCCTGAGATAAATTTCAACTGTCCCAGATAAGGGTATGAATACATATGCAATGAAATAATTAAAGTTTTTGCAAAGAAGTTCAAAACCAGTTATTTGCTTTGTCGTTATGGTGTATATAGTGTAGATTGATGTGCGAAAAAAGTATTTTAAAGCAGTTTAACATAAGGCTACAACATAACAAAAAGTGAAAAAAATTAAGAGGTTTGAATACTTTCACAAGGCACTGTATGTCTATATATATATATATATATATATATGGCTGTGGCCATTTGCACTAAGTGCAATGGATTCTATTTACACTAAGTGAAAATAGCAGTATATTTTAATGATATGCTATTTACACTGTTAAAGTAGCAGGATTTTCTGCTATTTATACTACTTATTGCAAATAGTGGCAATTATCTGCTCCTCAGTATTGTAGTACATTATAAAACAGTATGCGATAACGTATTGAGTGTAAATTATAATTTTAATTTAAATTATTAAATGGATGCCACCTTATTGGGCCAATAAACCCCTCCCTACACCTACCCTAACTGATACTTTATTTTAAACTTTTTGATTATTTCCTTCATTTTTATTAAAGCTAAAAGCCTTTCCGATGTGATATTAGATTTGAAAAGGGACAAAAAAGTTTGGAAAAAGGTGGTCTCAAAAAGGTGGTCAATCACGTCAAAAAGCATGCATTTTATCACATACACCACTGGAAATACACTGTTGCATAAGTCTTTTATAGTATTGACTAGCCCAGTCACACGTTGGTGGGCGGAATTGGTGTAAATAGCCTATGCCAATAAGACGGGATATTTGCACTTAGTGTAACTAGACATTCCGTTTTGGTATATACAATATACACTATATTGTCAAAAGTATTGGGTCACCCACTTCTAATGAACATGCTTGACTACTTTAGTAATTTCTATGAGTACGAATCTTAATGTTAAAGCATATAATGATATTCTACGGAATTGTGTGCTTCTAATTTTATTGCAACAGTTTGGACAGGACCCTTTTCTATTCTAACATGACAATGCCTCTGTGTATAAGGCACGGTTAAAAAAAACATGATTGATTCAGTCAGTGTGGAAGAACTTGACTGGTCTGCAGAAAGCCAAGTCCTGATCCCAGCTGAACACCTCTGGTGTGACTTTATATGCAGACATTGCGCCACAAACTCATCACCAAACACCAATGACTTGTACATAAGGGTACTGTCATTTTAGACACGTCCAAAACTGTTGCAACAGAGATGGAAATACAATTTTTAAATCAGAATCAGACTCAGAATCAGAATTAGCTTTACTGCCAGGTATGTTTGCACATGCAAGGAATTTTTTTTGTGACAGTAGCTCCACAGTGTGACAGAATGACAGCAACAGGACAGGACACAGATAATAAAAAAATAAAAATAAAATAATGTACAAATATACAAAAATGGACAATGTGCCAAATAGCACAAACACAATATATAATATAGCTGCAAGCAGCAATGACGGGGCCAAGCACATCAGTGGCAAAATAAGGAGCTAAGCATAGCACGGAGCATCAGACCAACTGCAGAAATTAATAATTGAAGCCTTTTTCTGATTAATTTAGTCAAAACGGCTGAAAAATCCTATATAAACCTCTAGTAATATGATATATTGGCTTATAACGTTTGACCAATAGGTGGCGCTGTTATCAAGTTAATGTGGTGTGTTCTGTGCGAGTTGACAATGGCACACACAAAGATTGGTGTCAATATGCCAAAGCATTGCAGAGATACGGCCTCAAGTGTCATTTTGGGCATCATAACTCAAATTTGTTGTTGTGGTATGTGAAAACTCTTTTTTTCTATCAACACAAAATCCATAACTTTTTGTCAGCATGGTCTGAAGATGATATGATTCCATTTTTGTGAAAATAGGACCAACGGTCTAGGAGGAGTTCTAAAAAGTAGGTTTTTAAAGAAAATCACAAGGTCAGAGAGGAAGTTTGGCACGGAGTATCAGACCAACTTCAGAAATGAGTAACTGAAGCCATTTTAAGATTATTGTAGTCCAAATGGCTGAAAAATCATTTAAAATTACTAGTAATACGATTGAATGACTTTTCACTTTTGACCAACAGGTGGCACCGTTATCAAATCGATGTGGCGTGTTCTGTGTGAGGTGACAATGGTACACACAAAGTTTGGTGTCAATATGCCAAAGCATTGCAGAGATACGACCTCAAGTGTCATTTTGGCATCATGTCTCAAATTCGTTGTTGTGGTACGTGAAAACAGTTTTGTCTATCAACACGAAATCCATAACTTTTGTCAGCATGGTCTGAAGTTGATATGATTTGATTTTGGTGAAAATCAAACCAACGGTCTAGGAGGAGTTCAAAAAAGTAGGTTTTCTTTTTTTCCGAAGAAGCATACTGAGTTTTGTAACGATATGTCAGTGCGTTCGTAAAATATATCATTTTATGACAAAATTCAACATGGCCGATGCCCAAAATGGCTGACATGAGAAAATTGGACTCGGAAAATTGGATATGGTTGGACTCGGCATGATGTAACGAATCCAATGAGACCAGTTTTGTGATTTTTGGCCAAACTATTCACAAGTTATAAGCAAAAATATGCATTTTTCATATCTCCTGACCACTAGGTGGCATAGCGCCGAAACACTGCAGGTAGCCTCAAATCATGCTTGGTATGACACACACCAAGTTTCGTCTCAATCCATCAAACCCTTGCGGAGATATAAGCTCAGATCCATTTTTGCGCGTTTTTTGGCGAATTCGTTAGTGTGGTATTCGAGAACGCTTGGACGAATCGACTTGATTTCCATAACTTTTTGCCTCCATGGTCTGTAGATGATCTGAGACAATTTTGGTGAGAATCGGACGAATCGACTAGGACGAGTTCGACAAAGTAGGTTTTAGGAACAATTGAAGATAGCGGAAAAAAAACTAAACCTTTGGACATGAATCGACTCGGCTTAAGCCAAGGATTCAAAAGAATTTTCATTCTGTGGCTTACCGTTCAAAAGTTATTAGCATTTAAAAATTGAATTTTTTGACAAGTGGTGTCGCTAGAGAGTTTGAGTTAGAGACTCCAAATTTGGTGTGGTTACTATTGACAGTATCATCTATCAGTGTGCCAAATTTTACAACTTTCCCGCAATCGGTTCTATGGGCTGCCATTGACTTTCGGCGGAAGAAACGGAAGAAGAATAAGAGCGCTAACGATTAAAATAGGTGCCTAAGCACCTTCGGTGCAATATTAGGTGCAAATTTGAAATGTAATAAGTATGTGTGTAAAATAAAAATAAAAAGTGTGATAGTGTTGTGTGTTTCATGTTTATTGTTAACAGTTCAAGTGTTCATGAGATGGATTGCCTGAGGGAAGAAACTGTTCCTATGTCTGGTCGTTCTGGTGCTCAGAGCTCTATAGTGTCAACCAGACGGCAACAGTTCAAAGAGGGGGTGTGCTGGATATGAGGGGTCCAGAGTGATTTTACCAGCCTTTTGCTCACTCTGGATAAATACAGTTCTTGGAGAGTGGGAAGGGTTGTGCCAATGATTCGCTCAGCAGTCTGGACTACCCTCTGTAGTCTTCTGAGGTCAGATTTGGAAGCTGAGCTGAACCAGACAGTTATTGAAGTGCAGAGGATGGATTCAATGATGGCAGAGTAGAACTGTTTCAGCAAGTCCTGTGGCAGGTTGAACTTCCTCAGCTGGCGAAGGAAGTACAACCTCTGCTGGGCCTTTTTCACAATAGAGTCAATGTGAATGTCCCACTTCAGGTCCTGAGAAATTGTGGTGCCTGAGAAATACTTAGGAGAAATGTTTCCATCTTTGTTGCCACAGTTTTGTTAGTGCCTTTTTCTGTTCTAAAGAAGGGGGGGGTCCCAACAATTTTGTCATTATAGTGTCTATACAAGTCATTGGTGTTTGTTGATGAGTTTTAGGCTCAAGGTCTGCATAAAGTCACACCAGAGGTGTTCAGCTGGGATCAGGACTTGGCTTTCTGCAGACCAGTCAAGTTCTTCCACACTGACTGAATCAATCATGTTTTTTTTTAACCGTGCCTTATACACAGAGGCATTGTCATGTTAGAATAGAAAAGGGTTCTGTCCAAACTGTTGCAATAAAATTAGAAGCACACAATTCCGTAGAATATCATTATATGCTTAAACATTAAGATTTGTACTCATAGAAATTACTAAAGTAGTCAAACATGTTCATTGGGGGTGACCCAATACTTTTGGCAATATAGTGTATATAAAACAAACTAAGAACTTAGCAATAAATGTATTTTCATTAGTGTATTTGTGCATCCCGAGCTGAATAGGTTTTATAATCAATTGAGAACAAAACTATAGATTTGATGTAAATATGTACTTTTAATAAACACTTTACTAGAAAAAAAAAATGCTGTATGAATGCAACAGTAGCAAAGGTCGCCTCTGCTGGAAAACACCTGCCACCTTGTGGGGTATTTTAACTTGAGTTCTGTCCTGTTACAACAGTTATGTGTCTGACAAAGCAAATTAATAAATATCCCTTTGTAACATACAAGATCAAGATGATAAACATTCCTGACACACGACTACAGTTTGAAATAATAACTGAAAATTATAATTAGAAAATTACAAAATATTTTCACTTTACTTACTTTTACTTTTACTTTTGTCATTTAGCAGACGCTTTTGTCCAAAGCGACTTACAAATAAGAAAAAGTAACTAAAACTAAAAGTTACAACTCTATAAATACTATATACCCACATATTTAAGAAAATAAAGAAATTAAATAAAATTGACACATGCATATAACAACATTTCAATACTAAACATATAAATGAAAAAACTAAAATAAAAAGCGATACTTCTATCCCTTGCCGGTGTCCCTGCCCGGTGAAGTCGCACGGTAGAGTTGATGGTCTTTACACTCTTCGGTCTTCACACTAAGACGACTGCCGCGGTATAATAACCTTTTTTATACCAATACAACAAATCACCATTTCAATTCAGCTGGACCCACTTTCCTGTTTATCAACTAAAAATGGTTAAAATGGTAAAAAAGATACGCAATACAGTACGAGACCAAACGCGATTCAGCACCTCTCAACACAGTAAACAAAATAAGCGTTTCCTAGCAACGGCAAATGCGCTAAACACTGAGACAAGTAAATACACTTACGAGCTGATTTTAAACTTCCGCTGATAGACTGCTTCTCTTAAAGACTATTTCATTACACTGCCTTCTGCTGGCACTTGAACCCACTTTCCTGTTTATCAACTAAAAATGGCCAAGCAAGTACACACACTGACAAGATACGCGATACAGTACGAGACCAAACGCGATTTCAGCACCTCTCAACACAGTAAACAAAATAAGCGTTTCCTAGCAACGGCAAATGCCCTAAACACTGAGACAAGTAAATACACTTACGAGCTGATTTTAAACTTCCGCTGATAGACTGCTTCTCTTAAAGACTATTTCATTACACTGCCTTCTGCTGGCACTTGAACCCACTTTCCTGTTTATCAACTAAAAATGGCCAAGCAAGTGCACACACTGGCAAGATACCCGATACAGTACGAGACCAAACGCGATTACTTATTTTTTATAAAAATAAATTTTTATATTTATTATTGTTTAAAATATTTTTAAAGTATTTGTTTCAGCTGTTTAAAATGTAAGAGTTTGTCCTAATAAACCTCTATGATGTCGTGTACTCTGATAACTTTACTATGGACAGTAAATCGTTGCAGGCTGTCGTAATCGAAACATGTTATTTGTAGATAGTCCCTCAGATGAGCGATGACGTCACGACACTGTGTTTATCAGCTGCTTTAAAACGCCGAGTTCTACTGAAAAATGTGTTGTGATTTGTGCTCATAGTAGTCTGTAATTTTAACTGACTGATATTAGCCTTTTTTATGCAGATTAACGAAGTTATTGAACGCGGAAATGTGTGAATGTTGTGAATGAAAGAATATAAAACCCTTACCCAAGTTAAATCATCATACTCTTAAAAGCTATAACCACAAATAAGTAAATATTGTAATACATTAAAACTGTTCTTATTGATATTCATAAGATTATATAACATATTATCAGGTTTTTTATAATGCATTCATTATAATGCCTTAAAATACCCTTAATGTATTATAAATATGGGCTTAGAAAGTGTTGCCAAAATTACAATGCCATGCAATTACATTACCTGCTTATGGTCTTCGGTATCCATAACCTGGAGAGCAAATTAGTTGTATGTAGAAAAAAAAAGAAGAAGATATTGTCAGGCGCAAGATTGTAAGCTGTGTGTGGTACCAAGAAAACGCTGTACAAAAGCCACCAAGAAAATTCACTTTTCAGAGCTTGTAATACTTTTTAGAAAACAAAACAAACAAAAATTGTACATCACGCTTACCTTTTCCACTCATCTACTGTGCCGCCGCTGAAAGTCGCCCCACTACCGCCACCAGGAGCGTGAACCGATACTACAACCCACATGACATTAAACAAACCAATCAAAATCATCTGTCGGTTTGTACAACCCAGAGAAAGAGGCTGTGTTCGAAATGGCATACTGCTTACTGCCCAGTACACAGTGTATACTGCCTACTATTTTTTAAAGAATAGTGTGTGAAACAGTAGACAGTAAGCAACAAATATTTCAGAGTAGTATGTTTAATTGTCACATGACAAACACAAACATTAATTCAGCACAGCTGTGAAGGTTGTTACCTTACAAACAAATGTGCTAACTATTCTTTTTACAAAGGCTTGTTATTAAGGCTTAATACTAGCAAAAAATATTGACCAATTGAACTAATTTCATAATTGAATAACTTTACATAGGCTAGACTGAACTGAATGAGCTGTCTTTAACTGAACAATATTTTTGGCAGTTACACTAAGTGGAAAAAGTGATATAATCTAATTACACTAAGTGCAAATAATGATAAATTATTTTTACAATAAAATAGCAGCATTTTCTTTAGCAACAGGTGTGTAAATAGTAGTTAGGTGGCAGATATTTATACTGTAGTACATTATAAAACAGTATGCAATAACATATTAGACAACAACATTTTAGTGTAAATTATCATACATTTTATTTGATGAACGCCACTTTATTGGGACAAAAACCTACTAACAGCTAAGCACACTGTATTATTAATGAGGTGTTTAATCTCCACTTTTCAAATATTTACTTAATTTTTTATTGAAAATAAATGCCTTTCTGATCTGGTATGTGATGGGAAAAGGAGTCGCACGAGTTTGACAAAAGCCGAAATCGAACTCGGATCACTCGCATCAACAGCAGCTCGTATCTGTTACTCTCTCCGCCACTGATTCTACAGAAATACACGTGTCTTCTGCATAGACTGTAAAAAAAAATTTGGACGTAGTGTCCGTGACGTCACTCGTAGGTTTCTGAAGAGCGTTTTTGAAGCCTAAAGTGGGCAGAGCCGACCGCCGCCATCTTGGCAACGCGTCACCGCGCGTCACTCCCGGATGATCCAAAATGGGCAATGAGGCGGGACGTGGGCGGAAATGAGGTGCCTGGTTGTCTGTATATAGTATGCTTTATTAATCATGTTCTCACTGAGTTTCGTCTTTTAAAAACAGTTTTAATCGGTTTTAATTCTTTAAGCCACAGAGTTTGTATTATAGCCTAACAGTTTTCTATTGGAGGAAAACGCTTAACCAGTAATGTTAATTACAGGCCTAACGTTACAGCCAATTACAGTCTGTCGGATTCTGGAGTGTAGTTAAGTTTTAAATAAAATTATAAAGAATAAATAAATTAATAAATAAAATTACATTACAATATCACTCACCGGAAAAAATGGAGCCTAGACTTGGACGGTCTGTTAGTACAATTAACCGCACAACAAGCCATTTTATTAGATAATTTTAAGAAATAATAACGAAAAAAGCCATAGACTGTATAAAACAAAAGCAGAAACACGGTAGAGATGCCAAGTTCAGCGGCTGAGGTAACGTGACGGCTAACAGACAGCAGATAGAGACAGCAATGTCAATCAACCTGTCACTCAAGTGGCCACGCCCTTAATTATGCAGAAGTTTAAGGCTTAATATAATTTAAATGGATGAGTTATAAAAAAAATTCACCCCCCTCACAGTTGTCACGAAGGGCAAAATTAGCTATATAGACCAAAATAAATTTTCTACTGTAAAGTTGGGCATTTTAACATGGAGAGTCAATGTGATTGACTCCCTTTTGGAGCCAGCCTCCAGCGGCTAGTCGATGAATTGCAGTTTTAATCACTTCCGTGTTGGTTTCACTAGAGGGAGCAGGAGGTTGCCGCTTGGTCTTCTGCAGAGCTGTTTATCACAGGCAGGCATTGGTGGGCGGAGTTAATGTAAATAGCCTCTGACAACAAATTGGTCTATTTGTCCTTAGAGTAAATACACTCCATTTCTTATTAGAGCTGTTTGCATCGGAATTTAATTCTGTTTGCTTAATTGAAATATGAACTAGTTATATATATAATTTATTTATATATTATATTACTGCAATATTAATATTATTATGTAATATCTTTGAAACAATGTATAAAGCGCTATAGAGCTAAAGGTGACGTCATTTGACTTGCTCGGAAAAGTGCCGTATAGATTAAAGTACAATTTATGTCCTACAAATGATATTGTTTTTAAATGCACAGCGATAGTTTGTAGATTACATGTATATGTATAAACGTGCATATACAAGTGTAACATTTATAATTATTATTCCCCGCCTCCAGTTCACTCACGCGTTTGAAGATGAAAGGTCACATGGAGTGCGTTGCATTCTGGGAAACAGTACCCGCAGCGTCTTCAGATGTATACATCAAATTTCAGCAAATGTAGCACGTAATCCGGGCATTCCATGCATACAGAAAATTCACATACTATTCACAGTATTCACACAGCATACTGCAGTATAGTAGGAGTTGTATGATAGTATGCCATTTAGAACACAGCTTCTGTACTGATTTCAGTATACTTGAGTTATATTTAGCAGATTCTGGCAAATGTAGTAGGTCATCCGGGTATTTCATGCATACAGCAAATGTGCATACTATGAGCAGCATACATACTGAATGCTGCAGAAATAGTAAGAGTAGTATGATAGTATGGCATTTCGAACACAGCCAGAGAGTTGCGACACGCTTTGATCTCGCCGCCACGCGGTCACGTGGTTCATGGAGCTCTCAATAGTTCCAAACAACTCCGCGCTGTCAATAGGTTTGAATGGGATTAATCGGGTCAGACAACAACAGCAGTATTTTCCGGCAAATATTAACACAAAAGGTCTATTGATTAATTTGTTTAATACACTGATAGTAGCATTTTGTCTATGGAATTTAATGGAAATAATATTAATGGGTTTTTCTTGTTTAACTATGGAGGAGTAAAAACATAGTACAATGCAACACACAGGATAAGGCGGTTACATTTTTTTGTATGCAAATTATAAATAGTGTAAACTGCTTAATAAAGATTGGAGATTTGAGGCATGAGTTTTTGTGTTACACTTATTCCTGTGGATGTGCAGATCAATGAGGAAATAAATTATGCTTATTTAAAGAGTATAAGAAATCTAATTAGTATGTAAAATGTGTTATTGTATTAATATATATTTCTTCATCTATGGTCATCTAGTATTCAATATGCATACACAAGTTAATATCAATGAATGCTAGAAAAAATGCTAGAAATGATTTTAGCCATTTTCCAAAAAAAAAAAAAAAAAAAAAAACATCTAAACACCATCTGACCAATTAATACTAGCACTTACCTATTCTATTCTATTTATTTATTTATATTTATGAAAAAAAAAAATCATTGCTATGTGAAATGTGCTAGACTAACTGAGACTTGTCAAAGCACATTGTAAGTCGCTTTGGATAAAAGCGTCTGCTAAATGACTAAATGTAAATTTAAAAAAAAAAAAAGTTTTGCAAATACTTCAAAATAAAAAAGGCAACCAACTGTATTAATCAAAATATTTTATTATATAATATATCCACGTTATCTAACTGCAAATATAGCATATACTGCCTATTATCTAAAAATAAACATTAACTATAACACGTTTCATAAAATGCAACTACTGGTCAGATTTCCGAGAGGTAAACTAATACGTTAAAATGGCAAAAATGCTGTAATTTCCTCAAAATTCTCAGCGAGTGTGCTTGAGAAGGACTGAAATTAATGGGCTTCAATGCTGAAACTATCGGTTAGGGATGGGCGGATGGATCCTAAAGCATCGATACTTTTGATACTGGTGTTGTATATATCGTAAATATCGATTCTAAAGTGCATTTTTTTAAACAACTAATTTTATTTATCAAGAAACTCGGTGCATAAAATAAGCTTCTAAATGGAAAAATAGACTAAAATGTTTCCTGAGCATCAAATTATATTATATTTATTTCTGAAGGATTATGTGACACTGAAGACTGGAATAATGATGCTGAAAATTCAGCTTTGATCACAGATGCATTTTTAAAGGCCTACATTAAAATAGAAAATATTTATTTTATTGGTTACATTTCACAATATTGCTGTTTTTACTGTATTTTTGTTCAAATAAGTGCAGCATTGGTGAGCATGAGACTTATTTAAAAAATATTACAAAATCTTATATATATTTATTTTAGATAGGCTAGTTTGTGTAAGTAAATTTAAACTGTTGTTAAAAGTTCAAAAGATAAAAGATTATGTTATGTTCTGTAATTGCTGTTAATAAATCTGTCAGAAAAAAATATGCTAAAGTTTCACTTTTAGGAGTACAGCATTCTGGCTGTCAGGCATCCTGGCCATGAACTTCCATTAACTCACCACCAGAGGTCATTTGCTCACCACATGAACTCTAGCACTACACTAACTGTTGCACGCCACCTCAGACTACAATTCCCATCATGCCTCATACCTGGGACTGATTACACTCCACACCTGCATCTCATTAACACACACACATAAAAGCCATTCACACACAGCACCTCATTGCGAAGTCTTTGGCTGTATCCGAAATCGCCCCCTATACCCTCATTCACTATTCCCTACATTAGTCCACTCATATAGTTCACTTGAAGGAGTGAATGAAAACGAGTGAGTGAATCAGTTTGCTTCCTGTTAAATAATAATTTGATACGGGCAGCTCCAATAGTAAGATTGAAGGATTTATCTAGAACTCTGTCACGGAAATTATGTATAAACCCTAATAGTCAATTTACAATTAATTGTGTACCTTTGTTGTATTCCACTGTATTACGCCGTGGACGAGCGCTTCTAAAATCAATGAATGGATGATTCAGCTGTGGGCGCCATCTTCTGGTGAGACGCGGGAATTCATTCGGCGCGCGACTCTCGCAGTGCATTCTGGGGATTCTCTAGCCGTTGAGTGTACATCGCTTGTACACTCCTTTTTGCGGTGCATTGTGGGATTGAATGAGTGCACTCGAGAACATCCACTATGGTTTCGAACACCACTTAAAATGGCTGTCCCCTCAAATAGTGCACTATTTGAGGGTATAGGGGGCGATTTCGGATACAGCTGTAATGTGCCCCGGCTGTCATTTCTGAGCGTTATTACCTGTGTTTGTTTTATACCTCTCGACCCTAGACTGTGTATCGTTGCTGATTGTTCTCTGCCTGCCCCGACTTGGATTTGCCTATTGGACTTTTGATTCTCGCTGCCTGCCTCGACCTTTCGCCTGTTTTCTCGACTCTGTCTCTGCCTCGCCTCTATTGCTCAGTTTGCTGGTGATTGACCCTGCCTGTTTGACCAATCTTAATAAAAGCTGCAAATGGATCCAACCCAGTCTGGTCTAATCGCAACACTGGCAGCCTTTTAAAAAAAAAATAACCATGGTTTTATTACAGTAACCACAGTTTACCACAGTATTTGTAGTAAAACTGTAGTAACCACAAATTTACCATGGTAATAATAATAATACATTTTAGTACTTACTATATGTAACACCATGTTTATTTTTCATGAGGTACCCTCAAAGGTACTGAGGTTTTGAGGTTACTGCCCCAGTAAAGGGCTAAAATACAATTTTAGTATATCTAATTTCTGACAGTATAAACAAAAAAGGCCTGTGAAATGTAAAAAAAAAAAAAAAAAAAACATGGCTTTAAAATCTAATATTAAGTGAGTATAATTACTGATTATATTCGTTTAATAATTTAAAAGATAATTTTATTTTACAGGTATCGGTATTGGTATCGATATCGACGATACTGGGCTTGAAAATATCGGTATCGGATCGAAAATAAAATAAGAGGTATCGCCCATCCCTACTATCGGTTGTTTGGAACTATTGGCTGCTCCATGACACGCTTTACTTCCGCGTTCCTATGCAAGCCTATGGGAGTGTCGCAACTCTGTTTCTCAACGGCTCTGGTACAGCCCACTTGCAGCTTAAGTCCCACCCACTTGCATCTGGCCCACTCATTTGCAGCTGGCTCCGACCTCCGTTTACCCATCTCGTTTATACCCGTCTCAGCACATCAGTTTAGCGGTTGTGTGAAATGTAAATTAGAAAAGAGAACAATCACGGCACATAGCCAGGGCTCTACAGTGCGACTGAAAAGTACTGCTTGCGACTATCAAAACATACCCGATCAGCATATTTGTGTTTGCTCTCAGGGGAGCTTCAAAGATTTCTACTTGCGTGTTTGTGCAGAGTTGAGTAATATCGCAAACATATGTTGATTCCTTGAATGCAGTGTTAATCAGAATCCACTCACTGTTCAAAATACTTTTGTTCATTGCTGAGTTATGGGCAACCAGTCTTGGGCTGCAGGGTGATATGGCTGCTGCTATTATTATTATTATTATAGTTGTTAGCATAACTGTGGCAAATAAACATACATTTTATATTTTAAAAGTTTTTAAAATATGCTATATAATATGCAAAAAAAAAAAAAAAAAAAAAAAAAAAAAAAAAAATATATATATATATAAAAAACTTTGTTAAATTTTTTCTTTTTTTTTTTATACCGGTGTCCATCAGCGAATCTGCTGACGGCCAAAGTGCTGCGTTGTCACGGGAACATCCCAGCTGGAGATAATGAGGAAATTATGCTCCCTTTGCCAAGTGCATTTCAGACGACTAAATGATGGCTCGCACGTGCCCTGTTCACTCCAAAGTCCCCACTCCAAGGGGATAGGGATGATCACTTCCATTTGGAACTTGCGCTTGAACCGTTCGATACAAGATACACCCCTAAAAACAAGCAATTACTTGAAATGTTTTTATTGTGTGTTTCCAATAACATTTCTTGTTTATTTACTTTTATTATGGTTTACTTTTTATATTATCTAGGCTCACATGAATAAATAACATTTCACCTAAACTACAGCATTATTTTGTTTCTCCTTACAGATTGTGTGTGTACACCTGTACTGTATGGTTTAAAGTCTATTCTAGAGGAACAAACAGACAAGACAGTCAGGTAGGCCTATTGCAACAAAACAGGTTAAACCAGACTTGATCTAAATACCAGTCATTACAATCTTTCAACAGACTACACGAATATAAATATCTTAAAATGTTCCACTGTACATACTCTTAAAAAAATTACTGTGGCAGTGCCGTGGTACAGGTAAGGTGTCATGTGGCAATGGAAAATATTGAACTGAATGATCATCCATGACTTCAGCATATTAAACTTCCATGGTATTTACTGAGAGTCAAAAGTTTGGACAAACTTGACTGTTGACTGATTATTCTGTGTAAATTATTATAAGAAACGGTAGGCTAATACTGCCCATAGTAGCTACTTCAAAGTATACTGATAAGAAAACCATACTGCCATGCACAAATCCAAAAAAAAAAAAAAAAACAACATGGTACTGGTACTTTTTAAAACGTTTTAAATGAGTGTGTCTAACTCTAACCCCACACTTATCAGGAATTAATTTCTTAGTGCGTCCAAATTATCGCTCTAAATATTGACACGTCGTCACATAATGTGGGTACGTGTAAAACAGGGCAGGTCTGATGTTCAAAACGCCAGCAGGAACTGCGGATTTAAAGTAGGATGTCTAAAACACAGTGGAAGACATGAACACAACTGTGTGTATGTGTGTGTGCTCAGAAGTATCAGAGAACTGTCGAGGTGAATTTCTCGGATTGTCGAAATGAGTGCAGAAAACATTCATTTAAAAGGACCGGAGCAGCACGTGAGTGATGACAAACTTTGCGACGCCTATCTCAGCAAGGAACTTTAACGCGACTATTTCAGGGCGTCATTTGAAACTAAAGCTCTAATATGAATATATTTTTCTAATATGTCTTTGAGTGTAAAACCGCGGAAGTTTGGCAGGACAACAGAGTTTAGTTTAGGTCATACGGCAGAAATGTTGCCACGCAGTCGTTTTTGACTTCGGGATGTCCTTCTGTGGTTACATTCAGATACTCCGTGTTTGGCATTAACAGCATTCACTAACAAGTTTTGTCTATTTACAGCAGTTGCGAGGGTAATGAACATCGTCTCTGTGAGTAAACCACAATCAAATCCCGTTTTTATTATCGCGATATTTTAAATAACGCTTGTAACCATAGCGACAGAGTGGTTTCATTTTAGTTCTGTTGGTCATTTCGTGCGACGTTCGTGGATTCTCTGTTATGTTGTTAAAACTGAATCCATTTTAACCCACTGCATTTGTCCTTTCTTAGCCAGCATACTTAACAGAACTCATATCTCTGTTTCTAATTTGTTTCCTACTTTTTTAATATTCAGGTAGTCACACTATGGAATGTGAAATCACTCTTTCAGAACCGAACTGAGCGTGACTTGAAAGTAATTCGTAGTACTAAAATAATGAAATTTAGGAAGTATTTAAGGGGTAGTGGGAGGGTCTTGGCTTTTGTGTTTATCGCGTCTGTAATCTGGCTCATTTTTGACATCGCAGCGTTGCGGATATCCATCGGTGATGTGAATCAGGATATGAAAGACAGAGAGATTTTACTAAAGCAGGGAAGGAGAAAAAACCATGTAGAGGATATGCTCAAAAACCCCCTGCAAAAAGTAAACATAGACAAAAAGGAGTTTTTGAAAAACAGCTTCAGGTTTGAAAGGAAAGTTGATAAGGTTTACAAAAAGAGGCCAAAGGCGAGGCCAGAAAATCAAGCTGAGTTAAAACAAGACAAACATTTGAATCCAATGTCTATGGCTGACAAGTCTTTTGTGAAACAAAATGAGGTAATTAATCAAAGTAAAGTGAATCTTATTGTGAACTCACTTGTAAAGGGAACAATTATTAGCATCCCTGAAAAAATAAACACGACACAAACTGTTATTAATGGCAGAGCGAAGAATATAACCACAAAGATAAACAAAA
Source organism: Barbus barbus (assembly GCF_936440315.1). NCBI lineage: Eukaryota > Metazoa > Chordata > Actinopteri > Cypriniformes > Cyprinidae > Barbus > Barbus barbus. Next base: position 11,116,919 of record NC_136738.1, read on the forward strand.
TAAAAGCTGCTTTTAATGGACAGACAGATGCAAATCTAGATGTCAAAGCACATTTACTTACTAAAGCACTGCCTGCTGTCCAGGAGAAAACGCATCCTCCTGCGCTCAAAGAAAACGGTGTAAAGAAAGTACATCATATTAATGATACAGTAGTGATGCCACATAATGGAGTACATGTAGATGCAGGTTTACAAAAGAACTTGAGTAATGAATTGTTAAAACCATCAGAGAGCGATAAACCGAAGAACATTATTGAAAATTCAGAGAAACATGGTAATACTTTCAACAAAACGAAAACAGATATTATTCAAAAACCAACTGAACTGAGGGCTCAGGACCCAGCAGAGGAGGCATTACTAGTACCGCAGTCTACAAGTGTGCGGGGGAGGAGGTCAGGAGGGCATCATAAGGTTATGGCCCTAGATGTGACAGACAGGCCCAGAGATCCCAGGGCGGTGGGACAGTTTGGACAGCCTGCAAGAGTTCCCAGAGATAAAGAACTGGAGAGTCGAAGACGCTGGAGTGAAGGATTTTTTAATGTATTCCTGAGTGAACAGATACCTATAGACAGAGCCATCCCAGACACCAGACCTCAAATGTGAGTTTGAACCATAGATTATTTTTGTTGTAGTCCTGCATGTCATGGCAAATCTTCTGTTTTGGCAATATATGTGTAACAAATCAATAACCTGTGTTGTTTAGATGTTCAGAAAACCTTGTTCATGATGACCTGCCCAGTACCAGTGTGATCTTCTGTTTTGTGGACGAGGTTTGGTCCACTCTGCTGCGCTCGGTGCACAGTGTGCTCAACAGGTCTCCTCCACACCTGCTCAAAGAGATCATTCTGGTGGACGACTGCAGCACCAAAGGTTCAGCGATTTGCTCACATTTTAAATAAATTATTTAATCAAGTGAGTTCATTGACAGGGTTTAATAGTTAAACGCTTAAGTCCTGTACACATTTTTAAAATCCAATTTGGCATACAAACTTGTGTGTGAGCAGCACTAAATACAGAATTAAATATGGTCCAAAACAAGCTTATGTTTCACAGATATCCATAAAGTAGGTAGCAGGCGTGGCTCGTCTATATGAATACCAAAATATTCATCCACAACATAGACCTCTATATAAACTGAAACAATAATAAATTGTAAATGTGTTCAGCATTCTGCAACAAATATTTTTCAGATTTTCGATACTATTTTAAGTCGTAAAGTAAGCAGTATATATTAAAATCCAATGCATGGCCAACTCATGTATACATGATACTAAGCGGGGCAGACCATGCCTGAGACCTCCCGAGCTCAACAGCACCCCACAATTTTTCAACGTAAATCTGTGGAGAAAACGTGAACTGCAGTGCGCTCTAATTGAGAGCCATTTGGGCAGATTTGAGACCGCCCCGCTTATTTTCACGTTACCTTACGTGAATCTCACTCCACCAAGATGATATCAATCCGCTTCAGCTATGTGTCTGAATCAGGTCAATAACTAGTTGGCATGTCTGTTTTTTTTTCTATGTGGAGTAGTGGAACATATTAACAAAATCTGTTAATTTAGTTTAAATAATGTGCTCACATGAATAGCCTTTATATGGTTAAATTGTGTTTGTTTTATTATTATAGTGAAGTGACATTCAGCCAAGTATGGTGACCCATACTCGTAATTCGTGCTCTGCATTTAACCCATCCAACGTGCACACACACAGCAGTGAACACACACACACCGTGAACACACACCCGGAGCAGTGGGCAGCCATTTTATGCCATTATTCTGAGAATAGACATATGATCGTCTTTCCTCACGCGAATTGCTCCACAACTTGTAACATTCTAAATCAACATTTGGAGGTGATAAATGCTATATTAAGGCAATTATAATATAGCCTTTTATGTGTGTTCTCCGAGCCTGTCAATCAACATTAGCGCGTCACCCACAGGATAACACAAGGATATCTCTGCCAAAATTTTGTCCGCATGTGTTCAGAGATTAGAATATAAAGTTTACAAAATGTTTTTCATATATTAACGCTACGACCCAGAATCTGCCCCACCTAAATTTACGCTCAGGAGCTGCTACTTGTAGGTAGTTAATTCTTTAATAAGGTACTCCTTTGCCCACTCAAAATCTGTACTTGCTTAATCTACGACAAAACATCACAAGTCCTAAAATAAAAATATAAGCATGGATGTCATCATCCTTCAAGAGGATCTTGGTATAATGTGTGTTTTGGGGCATTTGGAAATTACATGTGCATTCTTGCATTGAAACACAGTTAAATCAGATTAATTGAATGGAACAGAGTGCAAATGTTTTTAGAAGTGTTTTTAAAGACTACAGTTTGACACAGTATGCTGTTATAGTAAAGAATGGTATGGCATGGTAAAGAAACACCTCTGATACCAAATATGAAAACTGAAAGAAAGAAGAAAAAAAAAGATTTTTAAATTAGTCAATTTGTGTAGTTGTTGGATCCGCAATTAATTGTTGTAAATTGCACACCTAATGAATTGAAAATCTGGTGTTCAAAGTAGAAGTTTCTTGATTTTACTATACACTTCTTTTAAAAGGGAAGTTAAAAAATCTGAACGGGATTTTTCTTGAATTGAAGTTAAATTAAGTTACAGTGAAAAAGATACTGTATTGTGATCTTCAAAACAAACAAAAAAACTCTCTTTTTTCAAGCATTTTTACTTTAAAACTGTAATAAAATTAAGAAAAAATTACTCTAATTGAAGAATATGTTTCTGGATTTTTGTTTCTCTATGACTAAATTGATTTCTTTTTCTATTGTAGACTACCTGAAGGAGCAGTTGGATGTTTATATGTCTCAGTTCCCTAAAGTACGAATCATCCGTCTGAAAGAGAGACAAGGCCTAATCAGAGCCAGAATCGCAGGGGCCACCATTGCTACAGGTATTGTACACTCACATTTGAATCAGTTCAGTGTAGTGCCAAAGATTCAATCCATGGATTTGTGCTTAATTTAATCTGTTTGGAATACATAGAATAGAATCGAATAGAATATTTCACATCTCTGTTGTATAATATGCATATTGTTTTAGTGTATGGCCTTATTGGTCGTTTCAGCAGATGTTGTTTCATCTGCAGGTGAAGTGTTGACATTCTTGGACTCTCACATTGAGTGTAACGTGGGGTGGCTGGAGCCACTGTTAGAGAGAGTTTACCTGGACCGCAAAAAAGTGGTCTGTCCTGTTATTGAGGTCATCAGTGATAAGGACATGAGGTAATGAAGTATATTCAGTCATGCAAAACCCTCTATAGGACTAATTGTGAATTTACAGCTTAAAAAATAATTGACTTTATATTTTACATATATTTAGGAGTAAAATCATTTTCCAAAAATTGTTTTCATCTGACCTTTGACCTGTATTTTAGGAATCTGTCATTTATAATTGACATTGTCCCATTAGAGTAAATAATTTTTGCCAAATTGTCTGAAACTTTACACACAATCAAATGATTTTTCACTATCTTAAAAGAAGTGAAAGTCTTAATGTTTCAAAAAACATTAAAAATCTTTATGAACATTAAATTTTTTTCTTGTGCTGCTATATTTGATCTGGAACTCGCGCATGAAAATGTCTAAAACATTACACAAATTCGGATGCAATTTCACTGCCTGAAAACCAGTTAGTGTTTCAAAAGGTGTTTCATCTTGAAATTTCAAATCAATTATCATAGTACAAGTGAAAGTCAACAAGACTCTTCTTTTTCAGTGTATCCCACACGTAAGTAGATGTTGACGTGTGCTGTATTCATAGGAGCATTGCTGTCTGTCAGTATAGTAATAACGATAGACATTGGCATCTTTCCTGAGGTTGTTGTATGGATCACATATTTCAAACTGGCATACAATAATGTACCCAAATGCCTGACTTCCACAACAACCTATTCTTCATCACTGCCCTCACCCTCATTGCTTCTATCCTCCTTTTCTGATGCACTCATATTAGGGCTGGGCGGTATATCGAGTTTGTACTATATAAAGCTATATATATATATATTTTTATAAGCTATACGGTGTGAGGCAATACCGTTTATATCGATTTACAGGACGAACAAAGCACATCTGAAAAAATATCTAGAGGTGGACTGAACTGCTGTGGAGAAAGTGCTTAATACAAATTGTTCTAAATATGTGACAAGCTTTATATTAAGAGCTTTATAAAAATACTCGTAAGATATAGAGAGCTGCTCACGCTGTTTAATGTGTTTGCTGTTTTCCTTAATGCGTAACTTACATTTCACAGGTATATTCTCCATAAATGTTAGAAAGCCATGGAAATATTTCCAATTTGCTGTCGGAAGTGCATGAGCCTTTTGCTTTGCGATTCTCCGCTAAACTTCACAGACTTCATTTAGAACGAGCGCACCAAACAGACAGAGCGCAGTGAAATAGGAGCGAAATAATTCTGACTAAATATACATTTTGCTTAAATATTTGTTGTTGGACAATAAATGTGACATATGTAGAATTGTATACCAACAACTAAGTGTATTTGTATGATAGCACTAACTGCAATGGGGTAATCAAAATAGTCTTTTTACTCAATTAGTCTGTGCTTTTTTATTATTTTAAGTTTTAGTTTAGTAAATTTAACTTCTGCTTTAAAAGCATTAGTTTTGTTTTTAGATTGCAATGTTACAATGTTAAAATGTAATGTGATTTTAACCCTTTTTTGCACATAATATATGCCTACATGGTTACATTTTATTTGTTTAATCCAAATACAAAAGTCTAGAAAATACAGAGATACCTTATACCTCAAATCAGCCAAAGGATACTGAGATATGAATTTTTGCTCATATCACCCAGTCCCCTAACTCATATCACTATCATCAATAAGTTTTCTCAACATCTTCCAAAAATCTTCCAAAAATGAACCTAAAACACATGCATTATTATGCACAGGCTATTATAAGAGCTGGTAAAATGTAAAAACTGTAACTTGAATGCAATGTAAGTCGCTTTGGATAAAAGCGTCTGCTAAATGCATAAATGTGAAATGCATAAATGTATTATACTGCCTGCCAATGCTGGTCAATAGTGCCAGCTACAGCAAATATGCATCACATAATAGGACTTTGTCAGTCATGCATGACGCTCAGATTTGTTGGTCTCTGAGTTGTTGTTTTTATAAAAGTGCATTAAAAATGACAAAAAAAAATTAGAAAACACATTTGGATGCACAATTATATTTTTTATAACTTGAATTTATATGTATTTTGTAGTCTAAAATGAGCTCAATATGGAGCTTTGAGAGCATGTGACCTAACGTGCTAATGTCTTCTTTACTACTTAGTTACCAAAAATCTGAAGCACATGGCTAATACATTTTTATTTTAATGGTTGAAGGGGATGTCATTTGACATCACTAAAATAAAATTTATAATAATTTTGTTGGTTGAACATTAATATTGTATTTTAAATGCAATTTTCTTACCGTCATTTATAAATGACGATATCCCATAGAGGGTTAAATAAATGCTGTGCTCCACATTTTGTACATGGCACATTGTAGAGATGTTGCACATATCCATGTCCTTATGAGACTCAATAGCCCTTTCCAATGTATCATTCCTCCACTGCTGCACTGAACTGTTAAAATTCATGCACTAAAATGTATTCATTTATTTTTTGTGTATGCAGTTACATGCTTGTTGATAACTTCCAAAGAGGCATTTTTAGATGGCCACTGGTGTTTGGCTGGAGTGCGCTACCAGAGGAATATATTAGAAAAAACCAGATCAAGGATTCAGACCCCATCAGGTAACATCAATGAAATGGCATACACTATATATACACTATATTGCCAAAAGTATTGGGTCACCCCCTTCTAATAAACATGTTTGACTACTTTAGTAATTTCAAGAGTACAAATCTTAATGTTAAAGCATATAATGATATTCTACAGAATTGTGTGCTTCTAATTTTATAGCAACAGTTTGGACAGGACCCTTTTCTATTCTAACATGACAGCGCCTCTGCGTATAAGGCACGGTTCAAAAAGACATGATTGATTCAGTCAGTGTGGAAGAACTTGACTGGTCTGCAGAAAGTCAAGTCCTAATCCCAGCTGAACACCTCTGGTAGGTCTTTAAATGCAGACCTTGAGCCAAAAACTCATCACCAAACACCAATGACTTGTATAGACAAAGGTGTTCAGCTGGGATCAGGACTTGGCTTTCTGCAGTCCAGTCAAGTTCTTCCACACTGACTGAATCAATCATGTCTTTTTGAACCGTGCCTTATACACAGAGGCACTCTCATGTTAGAATAATTTTGTTTAAGTAATATATGTGTGTGTACTCTGTATATTTATTATGTATGCATGTATATATTTAAGAAAAATGTTATGTTTATATATTAAATATATTTATATATATAATCTAAAATATAGGAGTATAAATATATAAATGTATATACATGTAATTATTTTCAAAATATATGTTGTATGTGTGTGTCTTTATATATGCATAATAAATATACACAGTAAACTTTTATTTTGGATGCGATTAATCGCGATTAATCACTTGACAGCACTACAGTGCCCTCCATAAATATTTGAACAGTAAAGACAAAATTGCTCTGTTGGCTGTGGAGTCAAGACATTTGCAAATATGATTAAAAGCTGAAGTTAAATATGGATATAACTGATAAAACACATTCCCTGCTTTTAATATCTGAAGAATTAATGCACAGGACACAGCTGATCACTTAGAAAGACCTGTGAGGCAACTGTTCCAATACTTATGCTCACATCAGATAGGGGGATGAAACTCTAAAAGTGCTGAACTTCTTAGTTGGTAAAACATCTATGTGTTGAATCACCCAATAATAAAATGTGACATTCTGTAGTTTTGTCTCATATTCATCTCTTAATCATATTTATAAATGTCTTGACTCCACAGCCAACAGAGCAATTGTGTCTTTACCGTTTCAATACTTTTGGAGGGCACTGTATATATTTTAGTGCTGTCAAATGATTAATCACGATTAATTGCATACAAAATAAAAGTTTTTGTTGACATACAGTTATGGCCAGAATTATTGGCATCCTTGGAAAATATGATCAAAGAAGGCTGTGAAAATTAATCTGCATTGTTAATCCTTTTTATCTTTTATTTTAAAAATTCACAAAAATCTAACCTTCCCTATCAGTCGGTCACTCCGAGTCACGTCGGTGGCCGACGAATTGGGATCGCGCTTAGAGAGACCAATCCACTATGAGTGTATCTAAACGAGCCAATGCACATTGGCATGCAATTATTGCATCAAGCTGCCGCTGATCACAGCGTGAGTATAAGTAGGCAGCAGGTGCAAGCGCATATTCAGCTTTTCGCTTCGGAGCCGAGCGGTTCATCGTTCTGCTCCTGACAAAGCCTATCGACTACGGTGTCTGACAGTCAAGCACGCTCTCCGGAGGTCTACCGGGCAGCCGACAATTCGTGCCTAGAATTTGGGCCGGCTGACACCCAGGTAATCCTGAGGCCCCGGCCTGGCTATGTGCCCAAGGTTCCCACTACTCCCTTCAGGGACCAGGTGATGAGCCTGAAAGTGCTGCCCTCGGAGGAAGCAGACCCAGCCCTTGCTTTGCTTTGTCCCGTCCGAGCATTGAGATGCTACGTTGACAGGACGCAAAGCTTCAGGACCTCAGACCAGCTCTTTGTCTGTCACGGAGGCCAGCAGAAGGGGAATGCCGTCTCCAAGCAGAGGATGGCCCACTGGATAGTGGACGCCATCACCCTGGCTTATCAGGCACAGCGTGTGCCCTGCCCATTCAGGTTGAGATCCCACTCTACTAGAAGTGTTGCATCTTCCTGGGCGTTGGCTCAAGGCGGTTTCCTCCTGTGTTCTCACCTCAAACGGGTAGAAGCACTGAGAGACTCTGGTTTCTGGTCGGCTTGCTAAAACTGCTCCAGAGAGTCCGTACTGTAGACCCTGTCGAGCTCCTCCATTCCCTCGGCAGTCAGATGTGGCGGAGCGTCTGTCGCCAGGCCCCTCACTCTGAATCCGTGAGAACCGGTAGAGGGCTGGGTTCCAAATGTGAGACCTAATTGGATCCCATATGTGTGAAATCCACAGTATAGCCTTAGAGCCCGTATTTCCCCGGCAGATGTTCTGCTATTGTCAAGAGGCTACAATCTCCTCTAATCTTCCATATGCACCTAAACGGTTGTTCATATGCGTAAGTGCTTCTGAACCTCCTTCGGTAAGGTTGGGCTTCTGCAGCGTCCGGTTCCAAGTGGAACGGGTACGTTTCCCAGTGGTATCCAGTCTTACTGAGTGGGTAGTGCCATAGCAACAGTAACTGGCCTTCTGTGTTAAGCCCTGACCTGCGCCAAAAAACAGGGGCGCAGGAGGCTTCCACAGGACACTGGAAGGGGCAGTATCCGTGGCCCTTTGGTAGGGATCCCAATTCGTCGGTCACCGATGTGACTCGGAGTGACCGACTGATAGGGAACTTCTCGATTACGTATGTAACCCCGTCACGTCCCGTCGCCACGGCTGCTGTACCACCGCCGAGTGGCCGGGTCTCCGGCTCGGCTCCTCAGCGAAAACCTGAATATGCGCTACACCTGCTGCCTACTTATACTCACGCTGTGATCAGTGGCAGCTGGATGCAATAATCGCATGCCAATGTGCATTGGCTCGTTTAGATACACTCGTAGTGGATTGGTCGAGATCCCAATTCATCGGTCACTGACGTTACATCTCCGTTCTCTCCTTCAGGGAACAAGGGTTACATACGTAACCGAGACGTTTCATTGAATAATGATTTTAAATAATAATTTAAAATGTGGGGAAATATCATTATGAAATAAATGTTTTTCTGTAATACACATTGTCCACAATTAACGGCACCCCTTTTATTCAATACTTTTTGAAACCTCCATTTGCCAGTTTAACAGCTCTAAATTTTTTCCTATAATGCCTGATGAGGTTAGAGAACACCTGAAAAGAGATCAGAGACCATTCCTTCATCTAGAATCTCTCCAGATCCTTCAGATTCACAGCTCTATGACGGTGCTTCTTCTCTTCAGTTCACCTCACTCATTTTCTACAGGGTTCAGGCCAGAGGACTAGAATGGCCATAGCAGACGCTTGGTTTTGTGCCCAGTGACCCATTTTTGTCTTGTTTTTGAGGTTTGTGTTTGGATTATTTTCCGGTTGGAAGATCCAAACATGGCCCATTATAAGATTTCTAACAGAGTCAGTCGCTTGTTGGTTTTTTTTTTTATCTGTTGGTGGTATTTGATAGAATCCATGATGCCATGTGTCTAAACAAGATGTCCAGGACCTCCAGCAGAAATATAGGCCCACAACATCAAAAATACAGCAGTATATTTCATTGTACACATTGGGTACTTTTTATCCTTGACCCATCTTGAGTTTTTGCTGCTAAAAAGTTCATTTTTAGTTTCATCTGACCACAGAAGCCATTTTTTTTTTTTTTTTTAATAAAAGATCAAAAGGATTAATAATGCAGGTTTATTTTCAGAGCCTTCTTTGGTCATATTTACCAAGGGTGCCAATAATTCTGACCACGACTGTAATATATGTGTGTATACTGTGTATATTTATTATGTATATATAAATACCAACACATGCATGTATATAAGAAAATATGGTATGTTTATATATTACATATGTTTATATATACTAATATAAATATATAAATGTATATACATGTAAATATTTTCAAAATGTATACTGCATGTGTGTGTGTATTTATATATACATAATAAACATACACAGAACACATACATATGTAAACTAAAACTATATATATATATATACAGTATATATATATATATATATATATATACAGTGTTTATATATATATATATATATATATATATATAATTTCAGAGCAAGTTGACTGATCAGATTTGTTAAATTATTTGTTTATTGATTTGTTCGTTGATTGGTTTAGGTGTACTTTTTGCAGGTTACAAAGTTGACTAGTGTTTTTATTCTGTATTTTAGAGGGTCTTACTGAATCAAATGATTTACTACAAACACAGTCATTCATAAGCCCTATTATGTTCCATTAAATATTTTGTTAAACATAAGGTTTCCCCACAAAGCGCAGCAAATCAGGTTATTCTTTCTCTGCTTGGCTTGGCTTTTTATTAAGCTAAAATAAAAACAACAAATTCCTACATCTTTAGTGGTCCAAGCACCAATCTTCACTAAATTTTGCACACTGTGGCTAGGGATGGTGCTGGTAAGAAGTTTTGGTTTCACTTTATTTTGATGGCCCCGTAAACACATTCTGTTGACTATAAGTAATGTTGTACCTAAATATCTACTAACTCTCAACAGAGTGTTAGTAGAGTATTAGTAGACTGGTAGGGTTAGAGTTAGAATAAGTTTCCTTGCAAAAAAAAGAATACTTGCAAAATTACTTGGAGTCAGTTGCATGTCTGTTGGGCAACCATCACAATAAAAAGTTAGCCGATAATAGGCTTAGTAGGCTTACTACGTAGGCTTATTATATTAGTCTACTAATACTCTAATGAGAGTTAGTTGATATGTTGGTGCAGCGTTACTTATTGTTCAAAAATTTTATTTGAATATACAAACAGTTATAGCCTTCAACAGCCAATCAAAATTAATCACCTTATAACATCAAGTCTGAATGGCAGACCATCACAAAGTTTGGCAGGTTAAAGAAAAATTGCTGAACATTTACAGGCAATGCAAGATGTACAGTAGATGAATTTCTTGTTCTTCATCACAAAAAAATTTGGAGAAATTTAGCATTACATCACTTGTTCACCAACGTATCATCTTCAGTGAATGGGTGCCGTCAGTCCAAACAGCTGATAAGCGCATCATAATAAATGACTCCAGTTCAGCTGTTAACATCTTGTGAAAAGTGGAAACGTGGGTTTGTGATAAATTAATGCATTAAGACTTTTTAAAATCATTGCATCCAGCTAAAATACAAGTCTTCATAATATTGCTTTCTCTAGTGAAAAAGTCAGCTGGTCTAAATCAGACAGAAATATGCACAGATCAAGTACCGTTTACAGACAAAAACAAGAAAAACAGTCCAAACAAATACATTGGTGGATTTTTGATGAGAGGACAACAGAGGAAGACTTTTTCACTAAAGGAATCATTATTATTGACTTGATTATTAAAGTTAAAATAGATTTTTTTTTATATATTTATGTTTTTTACAAACACACAGCTTTTCACTTCACAAGACATTAATTGATGGACTGGAGTTGAGTGGATTATTATGATGTTTTTTTATCAGCTGTTTGGATTCTCATTCTGATGGTGAGCAAGTGATGTAATGCTAAATTTCTCCAAATATGTTCCGATGAAGAAACAAACTCATCTACATCTAGGATGGCCTGAAGTTAAGTAAACGTTCAGGAAATTTTAATTTTTGGGTGAATTGTTGCTTTTAAGGTGTTTATTGAATTTGGTAAGAATTAACCACAAGGTTATTCTTTACGTATGTTTTTGATAATAACTATGGATTTGTAATAGTCAAAATTAATCTCTCTTCCAATTCCATCAGTTAACTGTGTGTTTATTTATTTACATGAAGTTTTCCACCATTTTGAGTTTATAAAAAAGAAAAAGGATATCCACCATCTGGAGATGCCCCTGACAAAAAGTTGTCAAAACGGTTTTGATAACTTGGTAACACTTTAAAATAAGGTTCAGTAGTTAACTTTAATGAATGCATAACTAATATTAACTATCAATAAGCAATACATTTGTTACAGTTTTTATTAATATCTGTTAACATTAATTAAATTACAACTGTACACTGTTAGTTCATGTTAGCTCAGGTATAATAATTATATATATATATATATATATATATATATATATATATATAATAAAACTTTGGATTTTAATAATGTATTAGTATATGTTGCAATTAATATGAACTGAGATTAATATGCTTTACAAGTATTTTTCATTGTTAGTTTATGTTAACTAGTGTAGGTAATTAATGTTAACAAATGGAACCTTATTATAAAATGTGACGTTGCAACCATATAGACCAATATATTTGTGGGTTTTGCCACAAATCTTTTGAATTTTATGTTGTGAATGCAGTGTCCAAACTTCACAAATCTTATAACAATATCTTATTACACAGCAGGACATCCTGAGTACATGTTAAATTTAATGAATTTGCTCAGAGGGTAACAACCGTTTCTAAAATATCAGTAATTTTTTATCAATAGTAGTGACAGTAATGAAGACTGTAATACTAACGTTGTCCACTAGAGAGAGCCACAGGATAATAATTCTTCTTAGGTCTTTCAAATGTTCAATATATATATATATATATATTCATGTTATTTTAATATAGTTTGATAGAGTTTAATCTAGTAAGTTTACAAAAAAAGTGATCTTCAGAAAGCTTACAGATAATTACATTAATACCTTCACTTTTATATATCCTAATGAAACTGTTTAAGATATATGAACATAATTGTCAAGTGACTTGGTTGCGGTCCAGTTACATGAAAATACAAAATTATTTGTCTGTTTTAATTTAATACAATAATACTTCCATAAAGAGACACTTTAATAGTCACTTTAAGAAAAGAGACAGGTCTACTGTACCATTGTTGTATGAGCCATTGGTGCTTGGGCCATGATAATTGCCGCTTGCAGATATACAGTGCTGCATGAAAGTTTGTGATCCTTTTAGAATTTTCTATATATCTGCATATATATGACCCAAAACATCATCAGATTTCCATATAAGTCCTAAAAGTAGACAAAGAGAACCGAATCAAACAAGTGAGAGAAAAATATTTTCTTTGTCATTTATTTATTGAGAAAAATTATCCAGTGTTACATATCTGTGCATTGCAATAGTATGTGAATCTTTACTTTCAATATCTGGTGTGACCCCCTTTTGCTGCAGTAACTGAAGGTAAAGTCTCTTGTAAATGCTGATCAGTCTTGCACAATAACATGTTCAAGTTCAAGTTTATTTGTATAGCACTTTTTACGATACAAATCGTTGCAAAGTAGCTCTACAGGAAATTAAGTTTCCACAATATATTTATATATTGCAGAACCTTAATATATTTAACTTATGGCAAAATTAGGTAATTCTGTACGTTGTCTGAGCATTGGCCTTCTCTGAGCGGTTGGCATTATCTTTTCTCAGGTGTTCGGTCATCTCAGATGTTAATCCCGTGGCAGAAACAGAGAAACAAATAGAGACATAATTAGCATAGCTGCTGTTCCATCTAAGCAAAAATGATTTGTTCAACCCAAGCTAAAGAATAATAATAATGTACATTTGATCCGATTTAACGGCAGTACAAGATTATAAGATGCATTATGTGAATGCTTGGCTAAAGAAATGTGTCTTTGATATAGATTTAAACAGAGTGTGTCTGAACTCCGAACATTATCAGGAAGGCTATTCCAGAGTTTGGGAGCCAAATGTGAAAAAGCTCTACCTCCTTTAGTGGACTTTGCTATCCTAGGTAATACCAAAAGTCCAGAGTTTTGCGACCTTAGGGAGCGGGTTGGATTGTAGCGTGGTAGAAAACAAGTTAGGTACGCAGGAGCTAAACCATTTAGGGCCTTATAGGCAAGTAATAATATTTTGTAAATGATATGGAACTTAATAGGTAGCCAGTGCAGAGACTGTAAAATTGGGGTAATATGATCATATTTTCTTGACCTGGGAAGAACTCTAGCAGCTACATTTTGGACTATCTGTAGCTTGTTTATTGAAGATGCAAGACAACCAGCTAGCAGTGCATTACAATAGTCCAGTCTAGAGGTCATGAATGCATGAACTAGCTTTTCTGCATCAGAAACAGGTAGCATGTTTCGAAGCTTGGCAATGTTTCTAAGATGGAAGAATGCTGTTTTTGTAACATGGGTAATATGATTTTCAAAGGTCTGCTGTCTAATATAACACCCAGAATTGTCACTTTAGAGGACGTAACAGTGCATCCGTCTAGTTGTAAATTGTAATCCAAGAGATTCTGTGTAATGTTTTTTGGTCCAATAAGTTATATCTCTGTCTTATCTGAATTTAATAGTAGGAAATTATTGGTCATCCAATCTTTTACATTTTTTACACAATCTATTAGTTTAGATAGTTTAGAAGTTTCATCTGGTCTTGTTGAGCTATATAGTTGAGTATCATCAGCATAACAATGAAAACTAATCCCGTATTTTCTAATAATATTACCAAGAGGCAACATGTATATTCAAAATAGCAGAGGACCTAGGACAGATCCTTGTGGTACTCCATACTTTACTGGTGATAATTGAGATGACTCCCCATTTAAATGAACAAAGTGGTAGCGATCGGACAGGTAGGATCTAAACCATCTTAAAGCCTGCCCATGTAGGAGTTTTAGCCTATTCCTTAGTGCAGAACCACTTAAACTCTGTGATGTTGGTGGGTTTCCTCCTATGAACTGCTTGCTTAGGTCCTTCCAAAACATTTTAATTGAATTAACATCTGGACTTTGACTCAGCCATTCCTAAACATTAACTTTGTTCTTCTTTAACCATTCTTTGGTAGAATGGCTTGTTTGCTTGGGGTTGTTGTCTTGCTGCATGACCCACGTTCTCTTGAGACTCTGTTCTTAAACAGATGTCCTGACGTTTTCCTTTAGAATTTGCAGGTATACTTCAGAATTCATTGTTCCATCAATGATGGCAGGCTGTCCTGGCCAAGATGCAGCAAAACAGGCCCAAGCCATGATACTACCACCACCATGTTTCACAGATGGGATAAGATTCTTAAGTTGGAATACAATGTGTTCTTTTCTCCGAACATAATATCTTCTCATTTAAACCAATAAGTTCTATTTTGGTTTCATCCATCCATTAAACCTTTCTCCAATAGTCCTCTGGCTTGTCCACATGATCTTTAGCAATCAATTTTCTTTTTGGAGAACAGTGGCTTTCTTCTTGTAACTCTGCCATTCACACCATGGTTGCTCAATGTTCTCCTGATGGGGGGGCTCATGAACATTAACAATAGCCAATGTGAGAAACGCCTTTAGTTCACAAACTTTCAAGCAGCACTGTATTTTTAATTGTGTGATCATTAGTCATTTTTAAATGTAGATAATATTGTGCAGTTTTTCTCTTTGCACATTGACATTGATCACACTAAGGTCTGAGGTTACTAAGGTAATAAACAGTGCTCCGTTTATTGTTAGGATGTCAAGAGGTTTAAAAGTTACATTTTTAGCCTGGTCTGCTCAGTGGCCCCCCAGTGTTCAATCAAGACACACTTACGGCCCTGGAACAAACATGAATGGAACATCGTAATTGTATAATTGTATTGGTTTTCATGTTTGAGCAGATAAGCACTTACAATTTAACTATCAAGAATATTATATATAATAGTTTCAGTGTACTTTTAGTTCTAATTATAGGTTATACTACATTTATGTTGTAATATGTAGTTGTAAAATATCTCAATCTAAACTGCAGTTAAAGGTGACTTTTTTTTCTTTCTTTTTTTTTTCCACAGGTGTCCTGTGATGGCAGGGGGTCTTTTCTCTATAGACAAGAGTTATTTCTATGAACTGGGGGCATATGATCCAGGCCTGGATGTCTGGGGTGGGGAAAATATGGAAATCTCTTTCAAGGTAAATAAGCCAAATGTTTATTTGCAGGGTCAAATACTTTTTAACCAGAAATTTAAAAAGGGATCATCTCATGGGGTATGGCATTTTCTAAATAAAACCATTTGTACATTGTACTATGAATAAACATTTTAACTTTTCAACTACAGACAGTGTTAGGATGGTGTGTGAAAGTAAATGAGAGTCAAAAGCAGACCACTTTTAAGCTTTTCGTCAGTAAATCAAGCTTGCATACATCTAGGGCAAACAGCATAACATGTCACCTTTTTGTTAATAGTTTATGGACCATAAATAAAAATTACATTTTCCTTTTAAAAGATTGAGTGACTCTGAAATAACTGTGTACATTCCCCAGTGGCAGCAGGTAATGTGTTATTTGTGCTGTAGATCTGGATGTGTGGAGGCGAGATTGAAATCATCCCCTGCTCACGTGTTGGCCACATCTTCCGTGGTGATAACCCTTACAAGTTCCCTAAGGATCGTGTGAAGACAGTCGAGAGAAACTTGGCCAGAGTTGCAGAGGTCTGGTTGGATGACTATAAAGAGCTGTTTTATGGCCATGGCTACCATCATCTGCTGGACAAAAGTGTGACTGATATAGGAAATCTGACAGAACAGATTGAGCTGAGGAAAAAACTCAAGTGTAAAAGCTTTAAATGGTACTTGGAGAATGTCTACCCAGACCTGGACACCCCTCTAGTCAAAGCAGAAGGACTGGTAGGTAGAAAATAAATAAACTAAACCACTATCACTTACACGACTAATTATTCTATGTTACTAATCCAACAATTTATTTATTTTTTTTCAGATTTTCAATGTTGGAACCAGAAAATGTTTGGTATTTCAAAATGGCATTTTATTTTTTGATAAATGTGATCTCACAAATAAGGTAAATCCAAATCATGCATATTATTCATGTGGATATTCCATTCTGATGTATAATCTTTCAGAAAAAAACACTGCATCCTAAAAACTGTTTCTGTTTTCTCATGCCTTGCAGAGTCAACACTTCAGCTACACCTGGTTAAGGATGCTTCGACAGAACACTTCCTGTTTGGCTCCTCAGGAAAAACAGATTATCATGGAACCATGTGACAACACAAAACCACATCTCTGCTGGATGCACAAGTCTGGTAAAGTTTTGGTAAGTACAGCACAAAATATAATCTCTAGGTATAGTAACACTGATAAATTAATCAATGAATAGTGGGACAGGAAATATTAAATAATATCCCAATGTGATTGTTCCACATTTCCATTTATGCATTTAGCAGACGCTTTTATACAAAGCGATTTACATTGCATTCAAGTTACAGTTTTTACATTTTATCAGCTCTTGCTTTCACTGGGAATCGAACCCATGACCTTGGCGTTGCTAGCGCCATGCTCTACTATTTGAGCTACAGGAAAGCTGTTCCAAATGTTTTAACAGAAATTGGATCACTTGCTTCTCCCATGGTTAATGTTAATCTGGATTTAAATAAAGGACACTGAACCAACACTGTCAGCCCATGAATAAACTGTTATTTGCCTTTAGACATTTTTTGTGGATTTCAATATTGTTGAATAATTGTTTTTGTTAAAAGCTGTTTTGATTTAGCAATATATGTTAGCAATAAGGCATGTGTGGTTGGGCATACGGTGGCAAGAATAAAATAAAAATATATGGATTTCTGCATTGATTATTTATAAAATGTAGTCTGATCTTTCTTTAACTCACAATTATAGATAAACAATCTGACTAAATTAATAACACACAAATAATTGTATTTGCATTATATATATTGGGTAATGATTCACAGTGCAGGGTGGAGAAAGTAAGTGAAACCTTGAATTTAGAAACTTGTTGGTCCACCTTTAGCAGTAAAACCTCCACATCTACCTTTTGTATACATTTGACCAATTTTGGACCATTTCTCCCCACAAATCTGTTTTAGTTTATCAATATTGTCTTGATAGCACAGCCCTCTTTAGGTTATGTCACAGCATCTGAATTGGCTTAAAGGGATACTCCACCCCAAAATGAATATTTTGTCAATATTCACTTACCCCCATGTCGTTCCAAACCCGTAAAAGCTTCGTTTGTCCTCAGAACACAATTTAAGATATTTTGGATGAAAACCAGGAGGCTTGTGACTGTCCCATTGACTGCAAAGTAAATTGCACTGTCAAGGTCCATAAAAGTATAAAAAACAACGTCAAAATAGTCCATCTGCCATCAGTGGTTCAATCTGAATTTTATGAAGCGTCGAGAATACTTTTTGTACGCAAAGAAAATAAAAATAACAACATTTATTCAACAATTTGTCTCCTCTCTGTGGCTCTCTATGTCAGTGTAGCACCATTTTGAAAAGCATCCGATGGACGCAAAGTGCGTACGCCCTTCTCTGTCATCAGTAACGCATGCGGAGACAGAGAGGAGACAAATTGTTGAATAAATGTCTTTATTTTTATTTTCTTTGCTTCCAAAAAGTATTCTCGTCACTTCATAAAATTCAGATTGAAGGCAGATGGACTATTCTGATGATGCTTTTCATACTTTTATGGACCTTGACAGTGCAATTTACTATGCAGTCAATGGGACAGTCACGGGCCTCCAAAATATCTTAAATTGTGTTCCGAGGACGAACTAAGCTTTTACGGGTTTGGAACGACATGTGGGTACGTGATTAATGTGAAAATTTTAATTTTGGGGTGGAGTATCCCTTTAAGACCAAGGCTCAGGAAAATGCACATTCAGCCACTCTTTATTTGGTATTTCTTGTGTTTTGGGTCCTTTTCATGTTGCATCACAAAGCCTCTTAAGTCCTGACAATCTCCTGTAAAATGTCTTGATACACTTTATAAGAGGGAGGTTCGAAGATGATCAGATACTGTCGTAGTTCAGATTGTAAACAATGCTGATACCTAATTTCTGGCTGCATTATTCCAGTAACCCACTGGGCAGCATGTAGGAACCATGTAGGAGTCTGGGTTCTGAAGGGAGTATGGTTGCAAAGATTACATTTACAGAAATTGATGGAAAGGGCCCACCAGGAGTGGAGCGTTCATTTGAATTAGACTCAGCATGGGAAGCCTCACCCAGCCAGGACACAGAAATGACTGACAGATTGATCGGTCTTTCTTGATTCTGTGGGTGGTTATGCATGGTCATAACCCACTGGGGGATTGGTGTGGTAGCTTAAGTTTCCCTGCATCTCCCGGCTAGGCCCACCGCATAAGTGTTCAGACCCTTATGCAGCAAAGCATTGTTAAACCATGATATTCCATCCACCATGCTTCACAGTTGGGAAGAATTGCAGGGTTGAGGCACTTTTTCCTCTAAACAAAACATTGTGCATTTTTGACAAAATTGTTAACAGTTTTCAAGGGGTCTTTTGCTGTAGCAACAGTTCAGAATTTCTACATTTTTAGACATGGTCTCTTACGGTGTGATTCTTAAACACCCAGGTCTTTGGCAATGCTTTCCTATAGCCTTTCCCATCTTTGTGTATCTGCATTTTAAGCTATTTGGATCAAGGCATGGTTTATACTAAATAAGAAGACCAGATTTGTCAGTAGCCAGGCTTTGTGTTTCTTTATTTAAAGAGCAGTGCACCTGTGCAACCCGTACTTCCAGTTTCATTAACTGACTAGCTTGACTTAGCTTTTGGAGAAGACATAACACAGAGTATTACTTACTTTTTCCAGCCTGCTCTGTTATCGATCACTAAATGTCTTGAATAAATAATAATAATAATAAAGTGTGTTATTGGTTAATCAGATTGTTTGTCTTTAACTGTGACTTACAGGTGCATCTCAATAAATTAGAATGTCGTGAAAAGGTTCATTTTTTTCTTGAAAGTTCATATTTTACATTCATTGCATGTAAAGTAAAACATTTCAAAAGTTTTATGTTTTAATTTTGATGATTAGAGCTTACAGCTCATGAAAATCAAAAATCAGTATCTCAAAATAATAGAATATTTACATTTGAGTTTCAATTAATGACCATCCCTACAGTATAAATTCTGGGTATCTCTTGTTCTTTGAAACCACAATAATGGAGAAAACTGCTGACTTGGCAATGATCCAGAAGACGAACATTGACGCCCTCCACAAAGAGGGTAAGTCACAGAGGGTCATAACTGAAAGGTGTGGCTGTTTACAGAGTGCTGTATCAAAGCATATTAAATGCAAAGTTGACTGGAAGGAAGAATTTGGGTAAGAAAAGGTGCACAAACACCAGGGATCACTGCAAGCTTGAAAATACTGTCAAGCAAAGCTGATTCAAACACTTGTGAGAGCTTCACAAAGAGTGGACTGAAGCTGGAGTCAGTGCATCAAGAGTCACCACGCTCAGACATCTTCAGGAAAAGGGCTACCAAGCCACTTCTGAACCAGAGACAACATCAGAAGCGTCTTACCTGGGCTGTGGAGAAAAAGAACTGGACTGTTGCTCAGTGGTCCAAAGTTCTCTTTTCAGATGAAAGTAAAGTTTGCATTTCATTTGGAAATCAAGGTCCCAGAGTCTGGAGGAAGAGTGGAGAGGCACAGAATCCATGTTGCTTGAAGTCCAGTGTGAAGTTTCCACAGTCAGTGATGATTTGGGCTGCCATGTCATCTGCTGGTGTTGGTCCACTGTGTTTTCTGAAGTCCACAGTCAACGCAGCCATCTACCAGGAAATTTTAGAGCACTTCATGCTTCCTTCTGCTGACAAGCTTTATGGAGATGCTGATTTCATTTTCCAGCAGCACCTGCCCATACTGCCAAAGGTACCAAAAGCTGGTTCAATGGCCATGGTGTTACTGTGCTTGATTGGCCAGCAAACTCGCCTGACCTGAACCCCATAGAGAATCTATGGGGTATTGTCAAGAGGAAGATGAAAGACACCAGACCCAACAATGCAGATGAGCTGAAGGCCGCTATCAAAGCAACCTGGGCTTCCATACCACCTCAGCAGCGCCACAAACTGATCACCTCCATGTCACGCCGAATTGAGGCAGTAATTAAAGCAAAAGGAGCCCCTACCAAGTATTGAGTACATATACAGTAAATGAACATACTTTCCAGAAGGCCAACAATTCACTAAAAATGTTTATTTTTTATTTTTATTGGTCTTATGAAGTATTCTAATTTGTTGAGATAGTGAATTGGTGGGTTTTTGTTAAATGTGAGCCTAAATCATCACAATTAAAAGAACCAAAGACTTAAACTACTTCAGCCTGTGTGCATTGAATTTATTTAGTTTCACAATTTGAGTTGAATTACTGAAATGAATGAACTTTTTCACGACATTCTAATTTATTGAGATGCACCTGTAGGTGAAGGTCAGACCACATTTTAATTACAAAAAATAAAAAATCAGTTCCACTTTATATTAGATGACCTTAACTACTATGTACTTACTATACATCAAAATATACAATGTAAAAATACTGTATGTTCATAATAAATGCATTGTATCAAATGATTGATTTAGCCTAAATGTAAGTACATACTGTAGTAGTTAAGGCCACCTAATATAAAGTGAGACCAAAAAATATATTTTTAAAGTGTTAACAAACTTACCATTGTATATAATAATTAGCATGCCCTCAAGTGCCTTTTTACCCTTTATGAAATTGTTACCACATAACAAAAATATTAAGGACATTTTATTTATTTAAGGTAATTCAATCACTTTCCACTAAAAGGTTTAGTTCTTGACATATAAACTAGTGTTACTGTTGTAATCTATTGGTACTGCACAGTGATACACACAGTACAGTAGCTATGGTGTTTTACAATGTTTCTGTGGTGTATTTTAACATTGACCATTAAGCAACCAAGAGCTGTTTTATAAGGTTTTATATGAAAAGTATGAGGTTCTCTTATAAATCATCTTGTGTGCAGTTGCACTCTTGATTTCATATATCAAGATAGGAACTGTGCTCAGTTTAAATGTGTAAACATTGTTTGACCAAAGTCTACCATCTATATCTATGTCTAGACGGAGCATGTGATGATGGAGGGTCATTCCCGACCCATTTGCCTGGAAGCTGGGGTTAAAGCTGACAGCATCTTTCTTAAGGACTGTGATCCTATCAATACTTTTCAGAAATGGCAGTTTACACACTACTACTCTGAGTGAGGTGCTCCAGAATATCACTTGTCACTCATCTTGTCCATAACAACTTACACCTCTGTGCATGGATTTGTAATTTTTTTTTTTTTTTTTTTTTAATAGCCTATGTGTGGTTTGATGAGAGTCTACTTAATGCACTTTGTATAATACAAATGATTTTTGACATTCTGAATCATAAGGGTTTGAGGTTCACATCTGGGAATCAGGTCTTCTTTTTTAGTTAATCCAGGTTATTTGTATTTTATGGTTTTCTTGGGAAATACTGGTATGGATAGCAAATGATACACACAGGGGGTTTTCTACAACAAAAAACATTCTGAAGTACCCTTATGATATTTTCACAATAAAGTTCTTGTTGCTTGTAAACACAAGGATTTCATTTTTATATCTTGTTCAAGTCATTATGAAATGACCGTCCTTACGTCCACAAATATTGTGACATATTTGCAAGTGAATATTTTTTTTATATATTGGATTGTAATGAGTGATGCGTGCCTATGAGTGTCCCCTATTGGCCAGATGACCCTATCCAATGGTGTGGCTGAAGGTTTCCTGCATGTTCTGTCTTTTATGTGCACTACTGTGAATAACACTTAAGTTATTGCAGTTTAAGGTATTTAATTCTAATTAATAAATTACTTTCTGACTCTATCATGACCTTGAATTTGGTTTGGAACTCCAAATAATTATTGGTCATTTGATCATTTATCTTGGTATTTTTGATTATGCAATTTAACCCTTCACTTTAGATTGTGCTCATTCATTCAGATTCCAAAAAACTCTCATCTGTGTATGTGGTCCTCACAGTCACAAACTCACTAGTCATAGGTAATTGCCTTACAATACTGTTTGCAATGACCACTACTGGTCACGACTACTACTGTTTGCAAAACTAGACCAATATTATATATATATATATATATATATATATATATATATATATATATATATATATATATATATATATATATATATATATATATATATATATATATTTTTTTTTTTTTTTTTTTTTTTTTTTTTTTTTTTTTTTTTAATAGCAGCTTTACAAAGGGCAGTCGTGGCCTAATGCAGGGGTTTTCAACCTGTGGGGCGCGCCCCCCCAGGCGCGAGCATCAATTAATTCAGAGACATTGCCTTGAAGATTTATGAATACGAGCTTTCAATTCTTCAGCCATCCGCTAGGGGGCAATCTGACTCCCGCTGTTCGGCGACAGCGAGAATGGTGTAAAATAGGGGTGTGCGATATGACGATTTTTGATCGTGGACGATAAAAATGTCTCCACGATCTGCTTTTGAAGAAATATCGTAGTATCGTGCTACAGCACACATTCTGTCAAATACAGTTCTGGTGCCTCCGTCTCTATGTACTGTACAACACGACATACAGCAGTAGAGTTACTCTGAGAGGACACTGCACTTATTCGCGATCGCAAAAGTACATTATTTGCACACAAGCCTTGCTGGTTAAATGTTTAATTCGCGCGCTGGTCTGAGGTGCCCTTTTTCTGAGCGCATACACCTGAAGCGCGCGCACTAAAAAGCCTGTCTAACAGCGCCAGATTACTCAACTAACTTATCTTTTGCGCTAATACTGTCAAAACACACCAGGTTTACATACAGACTCAGTTGGTTATCTCTAAAATGAAAGTAAATAGTTAGAGAAAGGGATGCGTGTCTGTATATTAGAGGCGTGCAGCTCTTAAAGAGACAGGACACTAAACATGCTGTCGACTGTCATAAAAGGGATAATTTTAAATTTTAATAAATTTTAAATTTCTGTCATTATTTACTCACTCACGTTGTCCCAAACCTCTATTAATTTCTTGTGCTGAACCCAAAATAAGATATTTTGAAGAATGAGGGTAACCAAACAGTTGCTGGTCCACATTGAATTTGATAGCAGGAAAGAAAAATCCTATGGAAGTCACTGAGGACCAGCAACTGTTTGGTTTTCCACCTTCAAAATAGCATTTATGTTCAACAGAAGAAAGAAACTCATTCAGGTTTAAAACAACTTTTGAGTAAATGATGGTATAAAAATAAAACATTATGACAGAATTGACAGACAGATGACAGAATATTTATTTTTGGGGGAACTAGTCATGTAACGTTAACAAAACAACAAAACGCAAAGAGAAAAATCACTCACTATTCTTGACTGAAAATCTTTAATACAGTTGCTTTAGCAATCAGTCTATCTAGTGTTTTATTTTTATATTTGTTCATTCAATTTCATTGAATGCTCCTGCTAAATACACCTATACCTGAAAATAAAGCACTGTTCTTCATCACTGTTCTTCATACATCATTGTATCTTTGTTCTTATTTTTTAATAAGAAAGATAAAATGATGACAAAGATTTTTATATTTGCCCACTTTGGCCTAAATATCTGCAATGTCTTTTTTTTTTTTCTACCTTGAAAGGTTTTGGCTTTCTAGTTTGGCTGTAATGCTCAGACAACTTGTAAAACCAAAATAGTAAAACTAACATGACAAAGAATCGTGATAAAATCGTGAATCGTGATATTTAAAAAAAAAAAAAATTGTGATATGATATTTTTCCCATATCGCCCACCCCTAGTGTAAAATGATTTACGGTTAGTCATGTCAGAAATCCAACCACAGATTGGCATGTTGTTATCTCAGAAACAAGCTCAGCCATCACACTGAATCAGGTAAACTGGTTATATGTTTATGTTTCTTAATGCTACGCACTGGAAACGCAGCAAATAATATGTGAATGATGTTCGCACACTTTGGGCTCGCGGGGGGGTGGGGGGGCGCGAGTGAAATTAGACAAACTTAGGGGGGCGCATGTCCTAAAAGGTTGAAAACCCCTGGCCTAATGGATAGAAAGTTGGACTTGTAACTTGTAAGGTTGTGGGTTTGAGTCTCAGGTCCGGCAGGGATTGTAGGTGGGGAAGTGAATAACACAACACTCTCTCCACCCTCAATACCACGACTGAGGTGAAACCCTTGAGCAAGGCAAGACAAATATTGAATCAATGTTGATTTTTGGTCAGCATTTCACTGGTGAAACTTTAGACTGTCAATCCCTCATTCAACACTTAAATATGGTACGTTTTCCTGAAATGTAGTGAGCACATGCTCATCAAACAATAAATTCTGTAAATTTTGTTAACTTGTCACCACAGCACTACGGAAGTTCTAAGTGGCCATGCATTATTATAATTTTTCTGTCTTGTTTTCTCGTGATCATGACTTAATTTTCTCGTGTTCTCGACATAACGAAAGTTGTTTTGTCGTTATCACGACTTAATTGTCTCTGTGTATTCGGCATGAGAAAATGCTATAGAAGCAGCATCATGGATGATCGTATTCGCTTTTGCTATGATCAGGGACTCACTCAAACTGAAATAGCTCTGTCTGACAGTGATTGACACTTGAGAAGGAGGCTGTCGGGTCTGCAACTTTATCGTCGAAGACAATATAGCGACCCTGATTTTCTCACGATAGCTACAATTACGTCGTGAGAAAACGGTTTTTACGTTGAGATCAACAACTTTCGTTATGTCGTGATCACGAGAAAACAAGACAGAAAAATTATAATAATGCATGGCTGCTTAGAACTTCCGTAGCACCGTTAAATTAACAAATAAAACTGTCTGCTGAGTGTGTGGATTAACAAAGAACTGTGGCCATTAGATAGAACTCCAGCAGGATATTATTATTATTATTATTATTATTAGCAGTAGTAGTAGTAGTAGTAGTAGTAGTAATGTTTTTACAGTAGTAATTAATGTGTTCATTACCCGTTTTTGGCTAGCTAGAGGAGTACATTCAGCCAGAGATAGATAATGACTAAATGCTCCAATGAATGTCCTTATAATTATTGTGGTCATCCAGTTCATTAACTTAAATTAAACATTTTTATTTTTAAATCAAAATACTTTTAAATTATAATTACACGTTTAAATTATAATTATCATTTATATTATTTATAATTTATATATTCATTATAATTATTAGATTTAAATCATGTGGAATTTACATTTAATGAATTACCTAAGAATACAGGTTAATAGAGCGAATGGAGAGAATTCAGAGTTTACTTTATTTCATGCGCCACAATCCAGTCCATTAGGTGGCAGTAATGCAGCTAAAGCTGGCTGCCAACCGCCAATCAAATCAAAGCGCGATATAACAGATTTCAAATGCGAAACAGACGGAGACGAGGCCTAAAGGGCAACGGCATAGTTTTTTTTTTTTTTTTTTAGAGGTAAGCAATAAAAGATTACTAAAAAAAAAAAAAAAACTTGACAAAACATAACGCCTAGAAATAATTATATTTAACTTGTGAAGTGAAGTGACATTCAGCCAAGTATGGTGACCCATACTCGGAATTCGTGCTCTGCATTTAACCCATCCAACGTGCACACACACAGCAGTGAACACACACACCGTGAACATACACCCGGAGCAGTGGGCAGCCATTTTATGCTGCAGCGTCCGGGGAGCAGTTGGGGGTTCGGTGCCTTGCTCAAGGGCACCTCAGTCGTGGTATTGAGGGTGGAGAGAGCGCTGGACATTCACTCCTCCCACCTACAATCCCTGCCGGCAGGAGACTCGAACCCGCAACCTTTGGATTACAAGACCGACTCTCTAACTATTAGGCCACGACTTCCCACACTTACTTTCTTTACAGAGAGTTCCCTTTATATGACGACAGTTGACAAATGTTGATCTTTTACTTAGCTACGAACACAATGCATTCACCTCAGAGAAAAGAAGTAGTAGTGATTTCATTTCATTATTTATCTTCCGTTACAACTTATGTGTTTTTCTGGACAAGTCCGAGTGAACTGAGTCTGCAACTAGTCACATGAACGCGTGCCGTCCAGACCAACGAACGGCCAAGGTAAGAATTTTCATTAAATATATTCAATTTCGCTTTGTTTTCCCACCAAACCCTACCAGACACAATAGTGAGAGTGTAATGTTTGTGTTTGAACACTGTGTGTGATAGCACACTCAGGCTGATCGCGATTTTGACTTTCCTTCCTGAAAAGAAAAATAATAATAATAATACGTAATACATATTTCTACAATATTCGTGCCATCGACCTTATTTGAATTTCATGGGAGGGGAAAATAGGGAAAACCTTGTATAATTTTATGTAATTTATGTTATTTGAACAATTTTATATATTACTTTTCTTTTACTGTACACCTTTTGACACACCTTAAGTCAGTACCTCACAAAAACAATTACAACCAATATCTGGTTTACCTAATAGCTGTGTTTTTCATTCTTCATTTTTCCCTTTTTGTAGGCCCATCAGAGGGACATTTCCTTGGTTTGCTCACATCTGGTAAGAATGATTTTCTGATGATTGTTACCTGTGACAGGTGTTGCATACTCTTCATTTTTCCTTTTTTTTTTTTTTTAATCTAGGTCAGAGGATGGAATCTCCTGGATCAAGGTTAATAATAAAAGGCAAGTCATTATTAAATGTACAAAATACATGTCTTGACTTAAAGCATCAGGGGGGGCCTGAGAACAGGAGCTGAGAAACTCTACACTAAGGGTTATGAAAAATTAAGGCTGTGTATCATGGAAGTTGTTGATCTACTGTGTTTTTTTTTTTTTTCCTCAAACTGCTTTCCCATTGCTTCTTCTGAAATGACTGGAATAGTGGCTGAACTAGTGTCTGGAGGTCTGGGGTTTCATCATGAGATGCCAGCTAGCAGAGCGGATTCTTCAAAGTGAAGATGCCGGATGTGTGATCATGGTAATTTACATTTTAAGATGTATTTATTTTTGTTTATTTATTTATTGACAAAAGCAAGTTTTTCATTCAACACGGAAACTACATTCCCATGACATTTATTTGTAATCTATCCATGTTTTGTGCAAATATGTTCCTGACGTCCTTATAGGTTGGCTGTTTTTCTGTTGGAGGAGCATCAGTTGAGGCATAGGATGCTGGGCTGTACTCTAACCAATGAGCCGGCTTCTCAGATGAACTGGGCAGCAGGAGACCAAAAGATCAGCATTAACAAAAAAAACAACAACTCATTTAGAGACACCACACTGTAAAAAATGTACCTGTAAATTAACGATAAAATACTGGCAGCAGGGTTTCCAGCTGTGTACCGTAATTTTACATTTTCATTACCGTAATCTAAATTACAACTTCTCTGTAAATTAACGGTAAAATACTGGCAGCAGGGTTTCCAGCTGTGTACCGTAATTTTACATTTTCATTACCGTAATCTAAATTACAACTTCTCTGTAAATTAACGGTAAAATACTAGCAGCAGGGTTTCCAGCTGTGTACCGTAATTTTACATTTTCATTACCGTAATCTAAATTACAACTTCTCTGTAAATTAACGGTAAAATACTGGCAGCAGGGTTTCCAGCTGTGTACCGTAATTTTACATTTTCATTACCGTAATCTAAATTACAACTTCTCTGTAAATTAACGGTAAAATACTAGCAGCAGGGTTTCCAGCTGTGTACCGTAATTTTACATTTTCATTACCGTAATCTAAATTACAACTTCTCTGTAATTTAACAGTAAAATACTGGCAGCAGGGTTTCCAGCTGTGTACCGTAATTTTACATTTTCATTACCGTAATCTAAATTACAACTTCTCTGTAATTTAACAGTAAAATACTGGCAGCAGGGTTTCCAGCTGTGTACCGTAATTTTACATTTTCATTACCGTAATCTAAATTACAACTTCTCTGTAATTTAACAGTAAAATACTGGCAGCAGGGTTTCCAGCTTTGTACTCCTTTGTAATCCTGCAGTTTCATTACTGTATTCTAAGTTACGTATTATTTAACTTTAATATCTATATATGTACTTGTACAAATAAACTGGTATTGCAATATTTAATGTATAATATTTTCCCAAGGTTAAAAAAAACAGGATCAAGAGGGTACAACTTACAGCACAACTTTTATTGACATTTTAGTGACAATCTGAATACTTTTACAAAAAAGCAAATCATAACTGAACCAATAGAATAATCAGTCTTTTTGTGTTTCCAAAAAAACAGCCTTTAAGAAATAGTATTGTATATGAAAACTTTTGAAGGTGATTTTAGTTTAAGTGTCAAAACCTGGCAAGTAACTGGAACAGGAGCAGGCCAAAAATATTCCAGAAACTTCAAACTGATGCAGGTGTAGTCTGAAAGATAAAAATGGGGGGGTTAGTTCACTGAAATGAAAATTCTGTCATTTATTATTCATCCTCGTGTCGTTCCACATCCGTAAGACCTTCATTCATGTTCTGAACACAAATTAAGATATTTTTCTCCATATTGTCTCTCCATAGAGATCCAACGCAACTACCACTCCAAAATCCAGAAAGATAGGAAAAATATATAATTAAAGTACTCCATGTGACTCCAGTGGCATAAACTCAATTTTATGAAGCCACGTTAGTGCTTTGTGCAAAAAAACAATTTACCACTTTATTTACAAAAATATTGATCTGCAACACACGTTCACGAGAGCTTCACGACACATGTGTGTTGTGTTCAGACTTGCGCGTCACCTCAATGCACATGTACGCGTTTTCATTAGAGCATCACGACGCATTCGTTTTGTGTTCACGAGCTGGCGTTGTTGCGTGAACGCTTTGGATAATATTTTGTAAATAAAGTAGTAAATTCTGTTTTTTTTTACGCAAAATAAGCAGTCACGTCTCTTCATCAAATTGAGCTTAAGCCACTGGAGTCACATGGAGTACTTTAATGATGCCCTTTTCCTACCTTTCTGGACCTTGGATTGGTAGTTGCACTGGATCTCTATGGAGAAACAGAAACCTCTCAGACTTCATCAAAAAGACCTTAATTTGTGTTTAGAAGATGAACGAAGGTAACATTAAAGGATTAGTTCACTTTCAAATTAAAATTTCCTGATAATTTACTCACCCCCATGTAATCCAAGATGTAGTCAAAAAGAAATTAAGGTTTTTGATGAAAACATTCCAGAATTCTTCTCCATATAGTTTACTTCAATGGACTCGATACCAGACGATGAATAAGGGTCTTATCTAGCGAAATATGAACGAAATATGAATGAAATTCATGACTTCACATAATTACGTTGAAAAGGTCACGCTTGACGTAAGCAGCAGTACAGAGTCAGTGATTACAAGTTGAACGTGCAAATACTAAGTCAAACGCCGTTTACAAAAAAAGGGAGTTAAAAGGTAAAACAACGATGTCGGATGATTTTGAACTTGGAGGAGAAGATAAGATGGAGTTTTTCACCCTTGTAAACACTGACTCGGTACTTCCGCCTACGTCAAGCGTAACCTTTTCAACATAATTACGTATTACGTGAATTCATGAACGCGCAGCAAAGCGAGCATTTGTGTTTATAAAGCATATACATTTTTATTTTTAAATGACCGATAGTTTCGCTAGATAAGACCCTTATTCATCGTCTGGTATCGTTTATAGCCCTTTGAAGCTGCACTGAAACTGTAATTTTGACCTTCAACCATTTGGAGTCCATTGAAGTAAACTATATGGAGAAAATTCTGGAATGTTTTCATCAAAAACCTTAATTTCTTTTCGACTGAAGAAATACATAAACATCTTGGATGACATGGGGGTGAGTAAATTATCAGAAAATTTTTATTTGAAAGTGAACTAATCCTTTAAGACTGGTGTGTACGACACAAGGGTGAGTAATAAATGACAGAAATTTTATTTATGGGTGAACTAACCCTTTTAAGGAGAGAGTAAATGGGGAGACATTTTGAGCTTGAAGAAGAGGCGGCAGGGTTTTTTATATGCAGTGGCATGGTGCAATGATGCCTGTCACAAAAAAGGGCTTTACTGTCCATAACTCTGGGTTATTGTTCTTTCTAAACCCTATTTTAAATTTAAAGGGTTAGTTTATCCCAAAATTAAAATTCTGTCATTAATTACTCACCCTCATGTTGTCCCAAACCTGTAAGACCTTCTTTATCCTTAGAATACAAATTAATAACTTTTTTGATGACAGAATGCTGTCAGATTTCCTTCCATAGACTGCCTTTGCAACTACCACTTTGATTCTTCAAAACCTTCATTAAGAGACAGGTACAGAAATAAGTGTGTATGTGCAAATTTACTTACCTATATGAAATCCCATTCGAAATCCACAAGATTTTTCAGGAGAGAGGCAACCTTTGGATTAACTGTTGCAGACTTTTTATTCACCACCTTGCCTGTCTTCTTCGAGACCACCTTGCCTCTGCAGGTCTTTGAGCCTCTTTCTGGGTTTATTCCAACGAAGCGTCTAAATACAGTTATATAACAAATTACCATAGTATACAAGAATGTGTCAATTCTTATGAAGATGATTCTGTGTGTCACACCTTTGAAGAAACTCCAATGTGCAAGAAGCCTTCTCTTGATACTGCAGGTTGAAGACGTAGTACACAGCAAACAGCGCTGCAAGTGCAGTCAAAAATGATGACTGGACACACTCACAAATAACACGGCCCTCTAGGCTTGTCATCCATCGTACAACATTTGTCTCCTCTGCCATACCTAGAATAAAAACAGCAAAAAAAAATAATAACAAAAAATATATATAAAAAAATATAACAATAACGAAAACATTAGCACAACTCATTTCAAGATTTGCCTTTGAGAAGACTATATTGTAAAGGGTTAGTTCACTCAGAAATGAAATTCTGTCATAATTTACTGCACGCAAAGGAATATATCTAGAAGAATGTTTGTAACCCAACAGTTGTGGGGCAGCATTGACTTCCATAGTAGTAAAAAAATACAACCGTGTGGAGCATTCAGCAGTGCAAAGAAATGTATACAGGTTTGGAAAAACATGACGGTGAGTAGATGACAGAATTTTAATTTTTGGGTGAACTATTCTTTAACAACTGCATACAATAGAAATGTTTTTATATTTTTATTGCATCTTCCCCATATGTCAATGTTTCGTCTTAAATAATTAGTTCACTTTCAAATGTAAATTAGCCCAAGTTTTACTCACCCTAGGTATACAGGACTTTCTTCTTTCTGATGAACACAAATTGAAGTGAATTTCATCTGTTATAAAGACGGCTCAATGTACGTAGTTGGAGCAAATTTATCGAGTGCAAAAATATGCTGTTAAAACGGTTGTGTTCATATACTGTACAAAACCAACATAATAATACAATTTAGATTACCCTGAGTTGCTTTTGACGAGACTTGACATTTAATCAGTGCAGATAACGTCCAGTGAGACGGACATGAGCAGTTCACTCGTGCTAAAGAAGCTCACTTCCTCCACCGTGTAAAAAAAAAAACATACTGTCAAAAGGCGGCAAATTCAAAAACCTATTTAATAAAATAATCCAATGAACACACTTATTTTATATTTCCTCTATATTAGGCTAACTTTTGCACAATAAAAGAACAAAAATATATGCAACAAACGAGAACACACACACTTAAGTTTGAGGAACAATAAATTTAGCTGTCTTAAAGCGCAAAATTAAAAGTACATTAATAAGCTTAAAATTGAACACACATATTTTAGATTCACCTGTGGTCTACTACCTGTAAATTAGATTTAACATGAAAACTGTGTGGATAACTTCCACTGAGAAAGACGTGTGCTGCTATGCAATTAGCTCCTGCTAAAGAACCTAGCTGTTCCGCCAAGACCAGTACCCCCCACTGCATAAAAAAAACATACTGCCAAAAGGCGGCAAATTCAAAAACCAACTCAATAATATAATCCAACGAATGCACTTATTTTACATGTCCCTCTATATTTGGGTATACTTAACTTTTGCACAATAAAAGAACAAAAATATGCCAGCTGCAAGCAGGCACGCACACACACACACACACTTAACTTTGAGGAACAATAAATTTAGCTACATCCACTGTTTTAAAGCGAAAAATAAATGAAATTAATAAGATTAAAAGTGAGCACACTTATTTTATATTCACCTGTGATCTGCTACCTGTAAATGAGCTTCAACTTCACACTTGATGAAAACTGCAGATTCCACTGAAAAGTCGTGTAACTCACTCACTCTTGCCGTTACTCCCCTCCCCCACAGATCACGTGCTAATTTACGGTAAGAAACTGTTTTAGAAAACGGATCAATACTGTCAATTTCTGCTGTAAATTTACAGCATTTTTTTTACAGTGCAGGCTCCAAGATGAGCATGGTAAGTCTCCACATGGGTCCTTTGGTCTTAAATTCAGTTTGATCAAATTTGAATCCATTAAAAGACATAAATATAATATAAATAAAATGTTGCTAACCCAATGCTGACGGAAACCATTGACTTCCATTGTATGGGGGAAATGTACTATGGAAGTTAATGGCTACCGTCTACTGTCTGGTTACCAACATTCTTCAGAATATTTTATTTTATGTTCAACAGAAGAAAGAAACTCATACAGATTTGGAACATTTATATATTGACTATATACTCTTTGAGTTTGTATTATATAATGTATAAACAATATAGAATTAAGCAATGCCATTTATATCAATATACAGTAGTTTGATATAATAGGCACATCTTAAAAATGGAGGGCACAGAGTGAGCTGCTGTGTGGAAAGTGCATAATCCAATTTGTTCCAAACATGAAAAATTATTTATATTAAGGGTTTCAAAATAATACATATGTCTATAGGTGCTTAAAATTTCTATATTAAAATGAAATACTTAAATTTGAATTCACCATTTTTTAGCTTGGAAAAGCTTCAAGTCCTAAACAGCAAACTGGTAATGTTTCAGTCTGTAGTACTTTAGTGTTTCTGCCTTTGATGGTGAGTTTTCATTTGTATTTACTTCCATTTTGCAGATGCAGTTTGCATTTGTTAGGCCTATATGTTGTCAGTTTTACAAGCTCTTCTCCTGGCATTTGCTTTATAAATTCAGAATTAACTGTTCCATGTAATTAAGTCACTTTGTCATTAATTTTATCATATTCTGTATGTAAATTGTATTTTAAGCTCTGTCTCCCAGTTTCACAAGCCTAGTCCCAGACTAAAATGCATGTTTGAGCTGTCTTAACTGAAAAGAACTTGCTCTGACATATCTTCATGTCATTGCCTGTCTCAAGATGCACACCAGTAATGTTTTATTTATTTATTGCATTTTTATGAAAGCTGTTTAAGTATCCAAATTTAAGGCCTAGTTCTGGCTTAAGCTAAGCCCTGTCTGTGAATCCGTACCTATATGTTTTGAAGTCACCACCAAGTTTTTTGTTTTTAAAGAAACTTTTTGATTCAAATCCATATTAATTGCAGTCCTGCATGTTCTCTGATTGAAAGGAGTAAGAAGCCGGATTGATTTGATAATGTTTCAATGTTGATTCAATGTTAAATAAGTGATTTAAGTTGAAGAAACGTTGATTTTTATGACCATCTTGATCGATTTTTCATCATTGAATTAACGTTATTTGAGGGTGCAAACCTGATGAAAAATCGATGTTAAACTTCAACATTGATTCAATGATAATTTGATTGATGCATCAGCATTGATTCAATGTTGATTCAGTGTTGGTCTGCTATCTGGGAATGTATTTAATTTATTAATGTATTTGCTTACCCACTTTAAACCATCATGGAGTGCTTGTAATGACTTCTGATTGTGATTTATAGTTGATTTTGATTCTATAATAAGCAGACACATGCACTCTTTGTATGTTTAATAACACTACACTGCTAATATTAGTCAGTTACATCCTTTATTGCTATAAAAAAATACCATGAGCTGCATTCAAAACACATACAGAAAATATATCATCATAATCATGTATTTCATGTGTACAAAAATGTTTCACTCTTTTTTTAATACAGAAGATCTAGAGAGTGAATGCGCTCTGTCTCATAACACTCGTGCACATGGAAGAAAACGGACTGTGCTCAACAGATCACATGATTCAGTGGAGAATTATTAGAAATTATATTCTGTATGAAGAACATGTGAGAATAAATCTGTTCTCAAATACCAATAATTTATATTTGTTACATAAAAATATTATTTCTATGTTAAGACTAGAATACTTATGGCAAAAATGTGTACACTCATTGTAATTATATCCTATTGCAAATACACTCACAATAGTATAGTAAAAAAGTAGTTATTTGTGATTGGACCAGTATTGTGGTATAGTGTAATGAGAATGCAGCAACGAGACAGGGATTCCTTTTGGAGGCTGGCTCCATTTATCATTTGAAAACAAGAAAACTATAACAATCTAAAATTTGAACAAAAAATGATGAAAGATTTACAAGAGTTAAGGATGAAAAAAGATAGCAATATTTACAAGAGAGGTTGAAAAGATGTGATTATTTACAATATATAAAGGGTGTAAATCAAAAGAAAAGACAAAAGGATGAGAATATTTACAAGAGCTAGACATAAACAGCACAGGATATAATAAACAAAAACTATTCAGTCAGTTGCCATGGGACTGCTCCCTCGGCTGAAAAGTGAGCCATGAAGCTGTCCCTGACCCGGATGGCCTCTGGCAGAATTATTTGCTGCAACCCAACCGAGACTGCAGCGAGTCCTCTGCACCTTGCACACCCCCCCCCCCCCCCCCACAGCAGGTGCCTCTGCAGATCTCCTCATAAAGTTGTGGAGTTGTGCGCCAACAGCGCCATTTTAGAATCAATTTGCAGCTGACGGGGTCAGATGTGTTCTCTGTCGCTCTGCTAACGAGAGCCTGAGTGAAGGAGAGAGATGTGTGTCCAAAGAATTAATTTGTGCTCTGTGTTTCTGCAGAATAAAAGAAACTGAGACCTCCATCTTCAGCATAATTTTTTTAATAAGTTCACAACCAGAGTAAAACTGCTACATAAAATGGTGCCGTGACCTACTGGATCAGCCGCAGCCGACCGCCAGAGTTGTGCTACGTGTTCGTGATGCCAGGAGTGCTGAACGTGGTGGTTGAAGAATCGGTTTCATCACTGTTCCAGTAGCTGTAACAGGAAAAGAGACTGTAAAGGAAAAAGAGACTTATTTTATTTTTTTGCAGACTGATACACCAAACTTTTATTTTTTTTCCTCATCATACCTGTCTGACATTCTCTGAGGTTGGTTCTCCTTTGTGTTTATTCTGTTACTGTTGTAAGTTTATACTATGGCTGGGGGTAGGAAGGATTCTGATATGATGACACCGTACCTTGGGAGGGGTAGAGGGTTGTTGGGGGTGGAAGAGCCTGCTATTGGTAAACCTAGAGTGTTAGTTTATAGTCCCCAATCACCTGGTACGCCAACAAATCAACCTCTTTGGGCCGACTGCCTCTACTCCTAGCAATGATAATGTTACACAGCAGTTGCTTGATCTTATTGGTGAATTAGGCAGTCAGATAGGAGATTCCATCGTCACCAGGCTGTTGACCAGTCAGAACCCAGTCACCCCCCACAGTTCAATCCCATTCAATGCTGTTGCATCAGAACCCTCCCGTGCAAGCCGGACTCATACCAACGTCAGCCTGATAGTCAAGCCAGATGTCAGAGAACCCCCAATGTTCAAAGGAGATGGAACAGACAAATACACAGTTCAGGTATGGATCAAGTTGATGGAATTGTATCTCCTCAAAGCGGAACATCTATGATGTGTTAAGGCGTTACTTCAGTGAAAGTCCTTGATCATGTCAACCTCTGGTCGACTTCTATGCGACACAACCCAAAGCAAACGAGTGCCCTGTCGACTACTGGGTTAGATTAAATGCAGCTGCTGAGTTAGCAGAATGTGATCTACAGAAACAAGGCACAAAGATGAAGAGTTCTTAAATTGCGATGATGTTCATCAGGAACTGTCCAGAACCAGGCCTCTCTAGTGTGTTTAGGTGTAAACCTATCAGTAAATGGTCAGTCACAGAAATTCAGGAAGTCATTGATGAGCACCAGAGGGATGTTCAGTCTAAGAAACTGCCTGTCTCACATGGAGTTAACTCTGTCCAAGTCGCTGCAGCTGAAGTATTATCCTACCCTCACACTGTCCCTAAGGGTGAGAGGTTGAATGCGGCTGCACCAGCTTATGTCCCTCAAAGTCCGTTGAAGGCTGCTGAACCTGCAAATCCAGAAGCTGGCACTTAGGAGCGTGTCTTGAGTATGCTGGAAAGGGTATTGGAGCGTACAAGTCAATCTGCTCCAGTTTCACAGCCAAGAGCAACTCAGTGGCGTGGCATATCTCCATGTAGAGTCTGTGGTGACAGGAATCATTCCACCCGCTCACACTGTATGAGAGAGAGGAGATGCTTGTCATGTATTATCAAAAGTTTATCCCGAACTGTTCCAGTGTTGCAAAGCATTTTTTGTTCTGTGGACCCTTACCTGTCTAACTAAACTGGGATTTCAGCAGTGGACGTGTTTGTGGCTCGTTATTACAGAGATAAAGGTACGTACGGCTTTTTTACTCTGCGTGTTTGGATGTGTACTGCTTACACAAATGTAGCAAATTTGTGCCACTCATTCCTTATAAGCTTTCCATCGAAAAACAGCGATCTGTCGTCGATGCTTGAGGCTTAGACCCTCAGAATGATATATAGTTTGTCAAGATTAACTTTGTCCCGTTTCATTTATTCTATTAGAAAACAATGACACATGCAAACAAAGAGCGTTCAGTGCGACGTCGCTCTGGTGAACGTTAACAGGTTAAACGATACCAGACGATGAATAAGGGTCTTATCTAGCGAAACGATCGGTCATTTAAAAAATAAATAAAGTTTAAGTTTTATAAGCACAAATGCTCGCCTTGCTCTGTTCTGTGATGCCCGTTCGTGATGTCACGTAATACACAATTACGTGGAAAAGGTCACGGTTGAGGTAAGCTGCACTGAAACTGTCATTTGGACCTTGAACCGTTTGGGTCCCAATGAAGTCCATTATATGGAGAAATGTTTTCATCAAAAACCTTAATTTCTTTTCGACTGAAGAAAGAAAGACATGGATATCTTGGATGACATGGGGGTGAGTAAATTATCAGCAAAAGTTTTTTTTTTTTAAGTGAACTAATCCTTTAAGTGCAAACATCTGTACTGTTGAATGTCTCCCTTGTAAGGTGCTAGACCACTGTTCACTTACTTGTGCTGAAGTGTCAGCGGTCCTTGATGTTCATACACAGCGGGAGTTGGGAACAAGTGGTAGAGCGGTCCAGTGGCTCACTCAGGATACCCACCAGTTCTTGTCTCCAGGCCCCAGTCCACTGCCAGTGTTCTCACTGAGTGAGTTGCAAAAGAAGCAGCAAGATGACAAGGTCCTTTCAAGAGTTCTGTTCTATGTGAGTAGAGGGAAAAGGCCATCCAGGCGGGAAAGAGCCGGAGAGACATTCGAGGTGCTCAGAACCCTGAAACAGTGGGAGAAGCTTAAGATGCTTGATGGAATGTTGTACAGGGTGTCAAAAGATGTCCTGATGGGAAAGAAGAGATGGCAGTATGTTGTTCCGGCTTCTCTTGTGAGGCAGGTTCTTCAGGGTATTCACAATGAAGCTGGACATCAAGGTCAGGGTTAGGGATGGGAACCGAGAAACGGTTCTTCTTTAGAACTGGTGCCCAGTGAATCGATTCCTTGGAACCGTTAGCGTACCTGCTTAACGATTCCGCTTATCGGTTCCGCTCGTTGCAAATGTGTCATGACATCACACACGCGCTGCGTTGTTTTGGTTACGCAGCAAACATGTCATCGAGGCAGAAGCGATCTAAAGTGTGGTTATATTTCACTCGAAAAGACACCAATGCGGTCATTTGCAACACTTGTAAAAGTTTAATTTCGGCAAAGGGGGGAACTACCTCCAATATGCAGAAACATTTGGCCACACAGCACGCAATTCATTTGCAGGACTGTCGCGTGTTTGATACACTACTACTTAGCGACACAGCAACAACAAGTGAGTCAAGCAGCAGCGGAGCTAACGAGACACCATCTGCTATTAATGCCGAAGGTAACTTGTCTATTTAGTTAATGTGAGCGCCATTTTATTGTGTAAACTTTTACTATACGGATAATAATCTCCATTGTCATTGTCCATCAAATTTAGATGATGATGATGACGGCCATCAGAGTCTGGCTGGCTCAGAGGCTGCAGCAAGTATCTCTCGTCGTGCACCTCTAGCTACTCCGTTTACAGAGGCAGGGAAGAATAAAATGACCGAGGCGAGGATAAACGAATGTCACCGAGCAGTGACTAGGTTTGTGGTAAACAAAATTACACATAATGTGTGTATACTCTGAGTATGTGCTGTGTTCTTATCAGATATTAAAGTGAGTTAATACAAACAAATTTGTACTTATTCCCTCACCCAATGAGAATTGATAAGAGAATCGATAAGGAATCGGATCGATAAGCAATATCGATAATGGAATCGGAAAATAAATTCTTATCAATTCCCATCCCTAGTCAGGGTAGGACTTTATCCCTTGCGAGACAGAGGTTCTTCTGGTTTAGTTTAGAGTGGGATGTGCGTGAGCATGTTAAATGCTGTGTAGTGAGCAAAACGCCTGAACCTGAAGGAAGAGCTCCTCTGGAAAGCATTGAAACATCATGCCCTCTGGAATTAGTCTGCATAGACTTTTGGTCTGCGGAGAATTGCAGTGGTCGCAGCGTGGACGTCCTGGTCATAACTGACCATTTTACTAAGATGGCCTGTGCTTTCCCTTGTAGAGACCAATCTTCCAAGCAAGTGGCAAAGATACTATGGGACAAGTTTTTCTGCGTTTTTGGCTTTCCAGAAAGGATCCATTCGGATCAAGGTGCCAACTTTGAGAGCCAACTGATTCGCGATCTCCTGGAAGTTGCTGGTGTGAAGAAGTCCAGAATGACTGCATATCACCCGATGGGCAACGGTCATGTTGAACGATTTAACAGAACCCTGGGTAACATGATCCGGGCGTTGCCACCAAGGAGCAAGCAAAAGTGGCCGCAGATGTTGCAAACCTTGAGCTTTGCTTATAACTGCACAGCCCACGAGTCAACTGGCTATGCTCCATTCTATCTAATGTATGGCAGAATTCCCAAGCTTCCAGTGGATGTGATGTTCAGCAGTGTGGAAAGGGACTGTGTCATCGCTGACTATGATACGTACGTGAGACGTCTGAGGGATGACTTCAAAGACGCTTTGTCTCTTGCTCAAGGGAATGCCGAAGCCAGTCAAAGGCGCCAAGCGGACCTATATAACAAGAAGACAAGAGGATGCAGGATTGAAGTTGGTGACCAGGTTTTGCTGGCGAACAAAGGAGAACGTGGACGGAGAAAACTAGCAGACAAGTGGGGGTCCACACCTTATATTGTTGTTGCTCTTAATCCTCAATGTCATACTTACCGCATTCGCAACACCCACAATGGTCAGGAAGAAACTGTTCATAGAAACGTGCTTCTTCAAGCTAACTTCTTACCGATTGAGGTTGACGTATTCGAACCCTCGTTCAGTGATGACAGTGAACCAGACGTTGATTGCAGTGGAGTAACATTGAGTGCTGCTGTAACACCCACGTCTGCATGCAACATTGCCGATCGAACTGCCTGTTGGGTTGAAAAGTCCGTAACTCCAGATGATGTCCCAAACGGTGTCCCCTTTGGGTCAGAAAGTGTTTTTTCATTGGCAGTGAACCCAGAATCTTCAAGGACTGATTTAACTGCAGTGCAAGGTGACTTGTGTTACAATGATGTCACCGTTCATTCCAATGGGGCAGAGACTGATTATGACACACAATCACCCATATCAGAGAAAGGTCCAGTCAGTGACGGCGTGCTGACCTCTGAATCTATGGATTCACCTTCTAACCAAGTTGGATTACAAGTTAGAACTAGGTTCGGAAGACTTGTGAAGCCTGTGAATAGGTTAATTCAGAACATGGCACAAAATGTAAAGACAACAAGTTCTGTCAGCGAGTTTGCAAGATCTGTACTGGCATAAATCGAGCTAAGACAAACAGAGGAGTCATATTAGTGAATTCCTTTTGTGTAATCCAATTTTTTGGCCCATTTTCTCAATGTTCATGAGATTCTGAGTTTACAAATCACTGTCTTATTTACGTCATAATAATGGTGTTTGGGGCACCCTTATTGCAAGTGTGTCTTTAGTAGGCCTGATCAACCTGTTTGGACTACTTTCCCTGTGGAGTGGGAAGCATATATGCTGCCATGACTAGTATATTAATTGACAGTCTAAGTTTTC
The DNA here is from genome assembly GCF_936440315.1 of Barbus barbus. Taxonomy (NCBI): domain Eukaryota; kingdom Metazoa; phylum Chordata; class Actinopteri; order Cypriniformes; family Cyprinidae; genus Barbus; species Barbus barbus. The sequence continues at coordinate 11,157,819 of NC_136738.1, forward strand.
TTGAGAATTTTTCATAATAGATGCCTTCCCTAATAAACAAGTTTTGTGAAGTTCAGGGGGGAGTATGTAGCTGGGCTAATAATTATAAAATGTTGAATGTGAGTGAACTTCAACAAAACTTATTTCTTTTGTGTTTTTCATTTGTGTTCTGAGTTATAAGGTACAGTGTACATCATCTATTCTATGCAGAACCATATTTGCAGGATTTTGTGTTATAGGGAGCACATATTAGTGACGCACATGATACCTCGTGCGGTGCGCCAACAGCGCCATTTTAGAATCAATTTGCCGCTGACGGGGTCAGATGTGTTCTCTGTCGCTCTGCTAACGAGAGCCTGGTAAGAATGTTTGAAGTGCACCAAATGAGTTCAGTGTGTTATTTCCTGAGATAAAGAACGTCTAAATGTAATGTAAGGCTGTGATGTCATGAGAATGAAAGTAAATGATCGCATTTTGAATGCTTTACTGGTATAGCTTACAAGTTTCTCATTTCTGTCTGAGCAGAGTGAAGGAGAGAGACGTGTGTCCAAAGAATTAATTTGTGCTCTGTGTTTCTGCAGGTATGCTGTATGTTTACTGTGTTATATGTTGATAAATGTTTAAAATCAACTTTATGAGTTTGATATAAAAAAAGTGAGGTCTGTTTGCAAAAGTGATGTCATATTGAATATTTTGATACATTTTACTTGCATTTTTATTTGATACATTTGTTTTGATATACATATTTGATACATTCATATTTGGATGTTTGGTTATTTGTGTATAATTTTTGATGTTTTACATTTTCCATCTTATTGCTCATCGATATGAGTAAGCAGAAAAGAAATATTCTTCCTATACTATGTCTATACACACAATATGATACCTTATCTCATATAACATGTATTTTGTTGGCTACTTTATTCTGTGGTTTATTTGTTTCTTTCTGTTTTATGTTTTGTAATTATTACTTTGAATATATTAACATTTTAGAATCAATTTGCCGCTGACGGGGTCAGATGTGTTCTCTGTCGCTCTGCTAACGAGAGCCTGAGTGAAGGAGAGAGACGTGTGTCCAAAGAATTAATTTGTGTTCTGTGTTTCTGCAGAATAAAAGAAACTGAGACCTCCATCTTCAGCATCATTTTTTTAATAAGTTCACAACCAGAGTAAAACTGCTACACTTGCATCCACAACAGCAAGGAGAACTAAGGAAAAAGTTCCCTTGTAGCTGTGGAACTGGGATCCGGTGTTGGGGGGTGCCTTTATCAGGGCGTGCTTGCCGTCCAGTGCTCCACAGCAGAGCGGGAAGTTCCACCTCTCCTCGAAACCCACTGCAATGGACCTCCATTCATCTGTGGAGGAGACAGCCATGAACTCCTCCACTAAGCAGTCCCAGATTGCAGTCACCACGTCTGGGACAACCTTGCAGACTGTGGAGACATCAACACGGAAGCTGCTGGCCATGGTCCGGAAGGAGTCTCCAGTAGCAAGATATCTGAAAGAGAGAAAGAAAATAAAAAATAAAATAAACATTGTTATAAATGTAGATTGCAATTCCATATTAGCAAATAAAAAAATATAATAGTGGTTTTTGTGACGTTCATTTCTCTTTAGTTTTTTACAGTTAAACAACAACAAGCTTGATAAAATGCACTTAATACTTTACCTTTATTTAGCATTTGCTTGCTACATTGAAAAAACAGACTATTATTCAATATTATAATATAGCAGTTACCTGCACAATTCAAAACCCACTTTGACAGTTGTAGACGAAAGTTAATTGCAATTTCCAGGTCAGGAAGCAAACAGACTGGCTAAACCGACCGTCTGTTAGCCGCCTCACTTCACAGAAGTCAGTTAACTCTCAGCACATAGTCTCCTTCACCTAGATCGCACTATAGAGATTGTGTCTGTTCCCCGAACTAGAAAATACAGAACCCGTCCAAACCAAATTAAGAGTAACAATCTAATTGATGTTCAACAAATAAAAAATGTTTACAATACAGAGAAACAATTGATAAAACTTGGCTTACTGAATATCAGGTCGCTTTCTACAAAAGCACTTTTTGTAAACGATTTGATCAATGATCATAACCTAGATTTGCTCTGTTTGACAGAAACATGGCTAAAACCAGATGAATACATTACTTTAAATGAGTCTACCCCCCAATATGCTATAAAAATGAGCCATGTACAAAAGGTAAAGGGGGAGGTGTTGCTACAATTTATAGCAATATTCTCAGTATTTCTCAGAGGGCAGGCTTTAAGTATAATTGGTTTGAAGTTATGGTGCTGCGTATAACATTATCTAGAGAAACACGTAGTAGTGATAAATCCCCTATGATGTTTGTACTGGCTAATGTATACATGCCACCAGGGCACCATACAGACATTATTAAAAAGTTTGCTGATTTTCTATCTGAGTTAGTACTGGCTGCAGATAAAGTCTTAATTGTTGGTGATTTTAATATCCATGTCGATAATGAAAAAGATGCATTAGGATCAGCATCCATAGACATTCTCAACTCTATTGGGGTTAGACAACACATTTCAGGACCTACTCATTGTTGAAATCATACTCTACATTTAATACTGTCACGTGGAATTGATGTTAGTGGTGTTGAAATTCTGCAGCAAAGCGATGATATCTCAGATCATTATCTAGTCTTGTGCAAACTCCATATAGCTAAAACTGTAAATTCTACTCCTTGTTACAAGTATGGTAGAACCATCACTTCTACGCACAAACGACTGATTTGTAAGTAATATTCCTGATTTATCTAAATTCCTCAGCATATCCACCAGCACAGAAAAACTTGTTGATGTAACAGAAACTATGGACTCTCTCTTTTCTAGCACTTTAGTTACAGTTGCTCCTTTACGCTTAACCTGTTAACCTTTGCCCCCCATTTTGGGCCTCACAGGTGAAAATAACCTACCTAAATTAAAACGGTAACAGTTCCTGACAAAGTGTGCTACACAAACAAATTAGGTATCTTTGGAAAGAAGACACTCTAGGCTTTCGGTCTGTAATCGACTAGATCCTTGGGGTCAAGCTGTGTGTTTTTTTTTTTTATAAGAAGCTTAATAACAGCCAATTTGAAGGTTTTGGGGACATATCCTAATGACAATGATGAATTAATAATAGCCAAAAGAGGATCTATGACTTCTGGAAGTAGCTCTTTTAGTAGTTTAGGTGGAATAGGGTCTAACATACATGTTGTTGGTTTAGATGATTTAACAAGTTTATACAATTCTTCCTCTCCTATAGTAGAGAATGAGTGGAATTGTTCCTCAGGGGATCTATAGTGCATCTGATGCGATACTGTAGCTGATGGCTGCATGGTTACAATTTTATCTCTGATAGTATCGATCTTGGAAGTAAAGTAGTTCATAAAATCATTACTGCTGTGCTCTTGGGAAATGCCAACACCTGTTGATACTTTATTTTTCATTAATTTAGTGACTGTATTGAATAAATACCGGGGGTTAGGGTTTCTTCTAGAAGAATTATGTTCTGTAATATAGGGTACTTTCCCACCAAGCTATATGAAACACCTCTAGCTTTGTTTTCATCCAGCTGCGCTCCATTTTCCGGGCTGCTTTCTTTAGGGTGCGATTGCACTCATTATACCACGGAGTCAGACTGTTTTCTTTGATCTTCCTTAAGCATAAAGGAGCAACTGTATCTAAAGTGCTAGAAAAGAGAGAGTCCATAGTTTCTGTTACATTATCAAGTTTTTCTGTGCTGTTGGATATGCTGAGGAATTGAGATAAATCTGGAAGATTACTTACAAAGCAGTCTTTTGTGGTAGAAGTGATGGTTCTACCATACTTGTAACAAGGAGTAGAATTTACAGTTTTAGCTATATAGAGTTTACACAAGACTAGATAATGATCTGAGATATAATCGCTTTGCTGCAGAATTGCTGGCTCATTTTTATAGCAGTAATCTTGGGGGGTAGACTCATTTAAAGTAATGTATTCATCTGGTTTTAGCCATGTTTCTGTCAAACAGAGCAAATCTAAGTTATGATCATTGATCAAATCGTTTACAAAAAGTGCTCTTGTAGAAAGGGACCTGATATTCAGTAAGCCAAGTTTTATCAATTGTTTCTCTGTATTGTAAACATTTTTTATTTGTTGAACATCAATTAATTTGTTACTTTTAATTTGGTTTGGACGTGTTCTGTATTTTGTAGTGGAACAGACACAGTCTCTATAGTGTGATATCTAGGTGAAGGAGTCTCTATGTGCTGATAATTAACTGGCTTCTGTGACGTGAGGCGGCTAGCAGACGGTCGGTTTAGCCAGTCTGTCTGCTTCCTGACCTGGGCCCCAGTACGGACTCTAAGACTATGTGCCATATTTCTAGAGAGAAGAGCGGCACCACCCTAGGAGGAATGAACACCATCTCTTTTCAACAGGTCAGGTCTGCCCCAAAAACTTGTCCAATTGTCTATAAAGTCTGTTATTCTGCGGGCACCACTTAGACATCCAGCCATTGAGTGACAGCAGTCTGCTATGAATCTCGTCACCACGGTAAACAGGGAGCAGGCCAGAGCATATTACAGTGTCTGACATCGTACTTGCAAGTTCACACACCTCTTTAACATTATTTTTTAGTGATCTCCGACTGGCAAAGTCGAACATCATTACCACCGACATGGATAACAATCTTACTGAATTTACATTTAGCATTAGCCAGCACTTTTAAAGCGGCTCCCGGTAAACATTGGACTATGGTGGCTGGTGTCTTTTCACATTCCTTACAATAGAATCGCCACTTTCATCAGGTTTCTCAGTGGGTGCGTCACTGAGTGGGGAGAACCTGTTTGATGTTTTGATCGGAATGTAAGAGTGTTGTTTTGACCCGCGACTAGGCTGTCTTACAGTCACCCAGTTGCACTGCTGCATGGGCTCTAATGCCGGAACTGAACAATGTACAGGACTCCCTGACTTAGTCGCATCCAAGGCCGTATCTACAGCCCTCACATTCTTCCTATCCTCAACTACAGTTTGGATGCGTGTTTCTTGTTCTAAAATCTTCTTTGTCAGCCAGCTATTTCCCTGCATTTATCACATGTGAATCCTTCGTCGCCGACATGGATAGAGAAATTGTACATGTGGCAAGCATTGCAAACAACAATAGCAGGAGAAGAAGCCATTACTCACCGTGATTGATGAATGATACCAAATTAACTTACCACTTACCACTGTTGTTTGATGACCTCGTGAAAAATGGAGCAAGAGAGAAATGAAAATGGAGCGGGAAAAAAGAAAACAATAATAGGCGTGAATAGAAACGTGAGTGGAACCGCGAGAAACAAGCTAACCGGCTAACGAATGCTAATGCGCTGCACTCGCGGTTTTAAAAGCGCACAATCAAATTAGTTTGATAGATAATACCAGAAATATAGTGGGTAATATATAATTTAGATAATATATAATTTAGTTATATATTATCACTTTAAACAACAGAGAGAGAAAGTAAGGTAAAGATTCAATAAAAAAGCAGAGCTACAATCGCAAACCTCTCAGTAGCACAACAGACAGGAACAGACTGAAGCAATCTATAGAGAAGCGGAAGTAGATTTGTATTTTGTTGCCTTTGAATGGGTTGCTACGAAATTGCGCTGGCCAAATGATGTGCGGGCTCTGCTTTTGCAGTGCAGTCTTTCTGGTAAAGCGCAGGAGGTTTGCTCTGCTTTACCAGTAGATCAGTCCCTTGACTATGATACAGTGAAATCTGCCACCCTGAGAGCGTTTGAGTTAGTGGCAGAGGCATACCGTCAAAAATATAAATCACATCTGAAAACAGCCAAACAGACGTTTGTCAAGTTCGCGAGGGAGAAGAAAACCCTTTTCGAGAGGTGCCGTCTCTCCAGTTGGATAACGACCCTTGATCAGCTTCAAGAGCTGGTCTTACTGGAGGACGTCAAAAGTTGTATTCCGGAAAATATTGTTGTCTCTTTAAATGAGCAGAGAGTTTCAAATCTTACCAATGCCACGGTTGTAGTTGATGAGTTTGTGTTGACTCACCAGACATTGTTACATTTCACATACATTTCTGACTGTAAGGTGTGAAAGGAAAAGAACTCTGCTTCCAAATCTAAAAGTGTTGCACTCATACACCCTGCACATGAAGAAAGCTATACAATCGATATGTCATATCAACCTTTCCCCCTGTCTGGGTCAGTGTCTGTCTCCGTTGACCCTGAGTGCAAACCTGTCACCATTTTGAGAGATACTGGGTCAGTTCAGTCATTTATTTTAGAGGAGTTATTGCCCCGGTCTGGTACTTATTCTGGTACAGATGTGCTTATACACGGAGTTGGAATGCAGTGCATAAATGTTCCTCTTCACAATGTCTATCTGAAATCTGACCTTGTAACAGGAACTGTAAAACTTGGGGTACATTCTCAGTTACCTGTTGAGGGGGTGGGCGTTATTCTTGGAAATGACCTCGCAGGGGGTGAAGTTTTTCCCTGGCCAATTGTGGTCCATAATCCTTGTGTGAATGAGCAATCTGATCTCGCACATCAATTCCTGGCAGTTTTCCCTGCATGTGTCGTGACTCGTGCCCAATCCTCTAAATTCAGTGAAATGGTGGATCTCTCTGAATAATTTTTTGGTGTCACCAATTTGTGACCAACTATTGGAAAATCAGGTGCCTGTAGAGCCAGAACTTTGTCCTAGCAGTGAGGGCACGCTTACCTTTCCTTTAAAGATTGGTAGGGAACAGTTGGCAGCTTCACAGAAATTAGACTCCTCATTAATAAAATGCATTGAAGCTGCTGTTCCCCTCAGTAAAGTGTCTAATGCTAAGGTAACTTATTCCTGGGAAAATTTGGTGCTCATGCGTAAGTGGAGGGATAGAGCTCATGCGGATTCACAAGAATTGTTCCAAATTGTATTGCCAGCTGGTTATCGTGAGCAGGTGTTCAAAATGGCTCATGAACATGTGCTATCTGGACATTTGGGTGTTACAAAAACCTTTCGTTGAGTTTCCAGGTATTTTTATTGGCCCGGATTAAAATCGGACGTGTCTAACTTTTCTAGATTGTGTCCTGTTTGTCAATTGGCTGGGAAACCAAACAAAAATATACCAGTTGCCCCTCTGCAGCTGATTCCGGTTATGAGAGAGCCTTTTGAGCAACTCCTTGTTGAATGTGTGGGTCCGGTACCCAAGTCTAAGTCAGGACACGAATATATTCTAACAATTGTGTACCGCAACACGTTTCCCAGAAGCGATATCTTTACGTTCAATTAGGGCCCAAGTGATAACGAAAGAGCTGGTGAAGTTTTGTACTACCTTTGGCCTGCCCCATGTTGTGCAAACGTCAGTCGAACTTTACATCCAAGGCATTCACACAGACCCTTCCTGAGTTAGGAGTCAAACACCAACTCTCAAGTGCATATCACCCTGAGTCGCAGGGTGCTTGAGAGATTCCATCAAACCCTTAAATCAATGTTGCGCTCCTACTGCATAGCCCAGGGGAAGGACTGGGCCGAGGGTCTTCTGTACCTTATGTTTGCTGTCCATGAGGTAGAGAAAGAGAGTCTTGGGTTTAGTCTGGCTGATCTTGTTTTCGGTCACACCTGTGCGTGGGCCGTTGAAATTGTTTAGTGAGCAATTATTAGCTAAAAACTCTCCACCTGTGACCGTTCTTGACTACATTTGCACTGTTCGTGAGCAACTGTATAAGGCCTGCGAACTGGCTAGAGAACACCTGATTACAGCTCAGTCAAGAATGAAGACCCGCTACGATAAGTGAAGTGTGAATCATAGTTTTCAACCTGGTGATAGTGTCCTTGTTAATTTACATGATCTAATTTCCTCCTCTGTTTCACCTCTTGCAGTGGCTACTGTTAGTGAAGATGAGCCAGTTGAAATAGTTGCACAAGTTTCAGCTAAAAAGCTTCAAAACTCTATATTGAGTGATTTTCAGAGCTTTCTTGCACACCTGACAACAGAACAGAGTGAGCAAATTATTAAATTGGTTCATGAATTTCCTTCACTCTTTTCGGATATGCCTGATAGAACGACCATGTTGTAAAGGATTAGCCCTTATTTTAATTTAGCTTTTGGGGAATCTATTCTTAAGATTCAATATTGATATTTACATGATTAATCGATATTAATCAAAACGTCCAACTTATACCTTGTTAACGATACCTCATTAACGACTTGTCCAGCAAGCATTAAAATCAGTACGTTATGTCTTAACAATTCAGTTTTATTTACCGTGGCCACCAGTAATACAGAATTGATTAGGTCAATTTTGAGCATAGGTAACGCGATCTTTGGCAAATAGTTTAAGACTTGAAAATCACCCAGCACCAGACAAAGATTTCTTAATAAAATCAAAGTTTATTTTACTACTCTACACAAGTACTAAGCTAAATAACACAAACAGAATACGCAAACACACAAACACACACATTGCAATGAATTTATTTGATATGAAGAGAGTTTAAGGTTCTAACACTCGTTTTCAAGAATGCTCTAACTTCAACCTGAGGGAGTCATAAGCAAGGAACTTTACTATCTTTACACTTAAAGATGAATGCAACCAGTTTCCAGAAGCATTAGGAAGAATTGTTTGATTTTACTTGAGCTCTGTTCCTTTCCTGGTCGAGGGAACCCGGGTGCGGATTGGCTGCTGAAATCGCTGTTGCGTGATATCACTGGGGATGCCCTCTTGCGATTGGTTGGTTTCTCTGTGACGTGATGATGCTCTTAGGAAGTCTGTTTCAGTTCTTACGGCTTCAGATGTTACAGTTTCTTTAGAAGTTTGACTGTGTCTTGATAGTTGTTCACTGCTCGGCCAGATGTTAATGGCTGGAAGCGCTTAACAGCGCGATCAGAGCAGTAGCAGAAGTTTCAAACAGTACAAAGAGAGCAGAGCACAAAGCTGGGTGTCTGTCTTTTAACGGACTGACTTCAGTCTGCCCCTTTTGCTGTTTGATCCAATCACAAGTGTCTCTGTAGGGCGAAGCCCCGCCCTGCATGGCTCAGTTTTCCGCGCATAAATCAGTTGATGCATTATTTAATAAAATAAAGAGCATATCCTAGCAGATTCCTATAAGTGTTTTTTTTTCCATTGTGAACGTCAACGAGCACTGGAACAAGAAGCAGGGAGAACAGGCACACACAAGGCACAAACAACATCTCCGTCACTGACTGAATCCTGGTGCAGGGTAATTTGGGAAGTAACAGGTTAGAAACTTGAGAAGACATAGGTATTGGTAATAGGGTCATTTTGATTGGTTTAGTTGTCAGGGGTTCGACGAGGCGGTATAGGCGTGATCTCAATCAGGTTGGTTGAGTTCTCCGGTTCAGGTTCTTGGTCGGTTTTATCACGTCGGAAATTGCACGGGACGCCTGACGTGCATTTGTTGAAAGACTCTTGAACGGCGTTCACTCGCTTGTGTAGGAGGAAGGCCAGTGTCAAAGTCACAACATATCCTACAATAGTAGAGATGCAAAGCGCTGTGTCAGCGGCAGACCAGGACCGAACAATTGGCGTGCCGGCGGGCGGAAGGCGAGGGATAGCTTCTAAAGCGGCATCAACAGAAGTTAAATCAATGAGTTGCGTTCCTTCCTTCTTGATCCTTTCCTCCAATTCTGAATCAAGGGCGAAGGAGTGCTGTTTGAAGATGGGTGAGATTTCGATTTCAGCCTGATACTTGTCGTCGGTAAGGTGATACAATGCTAAATCGTCGATATGGAGGATCGAGCCCTTAGGGACCGTGATCCATAGAGTTTGGTTAGGGAGGATAATGCGTGTGGCTGTTTCATGTTGATCGTATGTGAGGGTAGCCGTTCGCGCTTCGGCGGGGAAGCTAGTGTCGGGCCTAATAGATTCTAGGCTGCAGATGCCCTCAGTATTATCATGGACAAAAGGGTTTACTTGGGCAAAGGAAGTGAATGTCCTTCGTGAGCGTACACATCTTTAGGTTTGGGGCCAGATACAACTGTTCGTTGTTATCGTGATACGCAACGACTTCAGGAGTGTGGATTTTGACACAGGTGTTCCTCTGGCAAAATCCCACATTCACAACGTCTTCGAGCCAGTAAATGTTATTAGCGTCGATAATGGGCAAACTGAGGAGAAAGGCCCGGTCGCCTGGATCGGTTGACCACGGTTCTCACAACGAGTTACAAAGACTCTATTGAAGGGGGTCAATCTTAATTTCGGGACCTGGATTTTAAGGAATTGGTAAAGGGAGTTCTCTGATGAGGGGACTAGAGGGGAAAATAAGTTACAGTGAGAGAGGAAAAAGGAAAAACACAAAAGAGACACAACGAAAAACAAAAAGAGGCACAAGGACACCGAATGAGGTGAGGCAGCAAACGAGCGTCAAATGTGTGGAGTAACTCCTCTCTACTAGATGTTGGCCCTAGCAGTGCAGCTGAGGAGAGCGTGTAAGTGTTGTGTTTCAGCAAGGTCGCTATATGTTTCCTAAACAACAGAAGTTATGTTAGTGTGGTGTAGTGCGTATGATTGTCGGTCTGTGTCAGTGGGTTTGATCTTCCCCCTTTCCCGGTTGGCTGGAGCTCTTGTGCCTCTTTATCTGGTTTCGATGGACCCATCGAAGGACTGGCTCATGGCGCCCTTGGCTGATTTTGATTCGGTAGGCGACAGGTGAGAGCTTGTCTACTATCTCGTGGGGTCCTGTCCAGTGAGGTAAGAACTTCTTTGACAGGTGATGGGGAGTGTTCTGCTTTGCTTAGGCAAAGCTGTAGTAACACACTTTGTCTCCGACATTGAGCTTATGGTGAGAGGCCTTTTGGTCGTAGTAGGCTATACGACCTTCCATGCTTCGTTGCAATTGCTGTTGCACGAAGGCGAAAGTTGTTCTCAGCTGCTGATGCAACTCTTCCAGGTACTGGTGAGTGGTATAGGCGGTGACGAGGTTCAGGTCACCGGTTGGTACAGCAGATGTAGCGGTAGCGTCATCCTGTCATCTACCTGTGAACAGGGGTACTCCGGTGGACTGGTGAGGGGTGGCTCGAGTGGCCATCAGTACCAGCGGAAGTTTAATATCCCAATCCTTTTGATTAGTGGACACGTACTTCTTTAACATGCTGACCACTGTCTGGTTGCCACGTTCCAATTGACCCGAGGAAGTTGGGTGGAAGTTTATGGGGAGCTTGGCCTGTATACCCAGGAGTTTCCACACTTCCTGCATGATTGCAGTGGTGAAGTGGGTTCCGCGGTCAGAGTTGACCCTTAAAGGCAGTCCAAATCTTGAGAAGATGTGGTTCATTAACAGGCAGGCTGTTGTTTCTGCTGTATCATTGGGAGCTGGGAGGCATTCTATCCACTTCGTGAATTCGCAGACCACGGTGAGGAAGTATTTGTTACCCTGTGTTGACTGTGGCAGCGGTCCTACCCAGTCTATTTAGAGATCCGACCATGGGAAAGTCATTCCCTTTCTTTGCAGTGGGGCTCGGTGGTTTGGGTTTGCCGGTTGGAACTGGCAACACACCAGGCATCCTTTTACGTATTCTGCTACGTCTTGCTGCATGCCAGGCCAGTATGCTACTTGCTTGAGTGTTTCATAGGTGGCCTTGGCACCGTGGTGTCCCACGCATGGTGCATCATGTGCGTGTGTCAGCATTATCCCCCTTTGGCCGTGAGGCACTACAAGTTTTGGCGCAGTGAGGGGCTCAGGGACATATGTGAGAACACCGTCTCTTAGATGCAGCATGTGCTTGAGTGAGTGGAGCGTGCGGAGCTTGGAGGAAGCGGTGAGGTCGGAGGTGGAAAAAGGATGAGATAAGGGATCGGCAATGTGAGCTGCCATAGTTCACAGTGTTGGAACCTCAGTTTGGAGGGTGAGGAGATCGTCAACAACGAATTCAGGTGATAGGGCAATGTGGGAGGAGGTGGGGGTATGTGCGCCAGTGGCGTGCTGGCGGCGGGTTATGGCTGCCACTGATGGGTTGGGTGGGAGGGATTGAAATGTCCAGGACTCTCCGTGTAATGCACCTGCTTTGGCGAGGGCATTGGCTTAGTCATTGAAGTCTTTGTCTTTTTCCAATAAACGATGATGTCATGTTCAGTGAGAATGGCATCGCTTGCTTGTAAGAGTTCCTGTGCTTGACAGGCTTGTTGTTAGCTGTCTTGAATCCATTCTGTTTCCATCCAGCTAAATGGCAGGTGAAGCTGAGAGGTGCGTAGTTTGAATCGGTGCAGATGAGGAGTTATTTGATGTTGTGGGATGGAGCCATTTGAAGTGTGATGAGGATGGCTGCTATTTCAGCATATTGCGATGAGCGAGGGCCTAAGTTGAATTGTTGCGGTGGGCAAGGGTCATTGTTGAGCCAGACCACTCCCGCTCCAATTTGTAAATTGCCCTTGTGGTTGTAGGAGCAGCCATCGACATATGCTGTGGGCATTCCTTCACACACATTCTCCTCGAAGTACCTGTGGTTCGTCAGTTGAGGTTGTGGTGGTTCTTTAGGTTTCGCTGATGTGTGCAGCATGTCCGTTGAACAGTTTTGGCAGGCTGCTAGCCCATTTCCCAATTATTATATTTAGTTTTGGGCGTATCTTGCCTCAACGTCCCGTCCTTGGAGAGTCATTAGCCAGGTAGTTATGTGTGTGTTGGTCACCACGCCATCTCTGATGCGTTGACTGTTGAGGAAGGTGACAAGTCTCAATGATGATTTTCTGTGCACCGATGTAATTAGAGAAACGCTGGATAGGCCCACACAGTGCAAAGCAGAGCTTTTTCGCAGTCTGAGTACTTGCATTCTGGGGGAAGCAGCGTTTTACTAGCATAAGCGACCACTCGCTTGTCTTTGTCATGGAGCTGGTATAGGCCTGCGCTTAGGCAATGACTGGAGAATCCAGCGTCCAGATAGAATTCTTTTCCTGGATCTGGGTAGGCCAGGCACGGAGCAGAGCACAGGCGCTTTTTGAGCTGGCTCATCGCTGTGTCCTGGGCTTCCGTCCAAGCGAAGGGTTCATCCTTTTTCAGGAGGGAGGTTAGTGGTCGGACGATGTCCGCGTAGTTTTCGATGAACTGTAATTGCACACTCCCAGAAAGCTTTGCAGCTCAGAGATGTTGGTCGGCACTTTTATGCTTTGGATTGCTTGGGTGCGGTTAGACTGTGGCTTGATGCCGTTTCTTCTGACAAGCAGTCCGACATAGTTCACTTTGGTTTTGCACCACTGTCCTTTGTAAAGGGCGATTTTGGCTCCTGCCGTTGTCAGCTGGTTTAGGACGTGATCAATTTCTTTGAGGTGGTCTTCCACACTTGAGCTTTTCATCAAAATATCATATACATAGACAAGGTTGCCTCTGGCTCTGGCGTCAGGACATGCTTTGTTCAGAAAGATGCTGAATTCAGCTGGTGAGTTGGCATAGCCGAAGGGACACCGTGTGAAGGTGTACTGTCGATTGCCAAAGGTGACTGCTAGCTTGTGTTGGTCATCGGGGTGGACAGGGATCGACCAGAACCCGGAGGCAATGTCCAGTGTGGACAGGATCGTCGAGCCTTTGATTTTGGGAATTTCTTGGTCCAATTGGGTCATAGGCCATCGTGACAATGGTACTTGCTGATTCAACTTGCGATAGTCGATAGTGGGCCGCCATTTGCCATTGGGTTTTAGGACTGGCCATATCGGGGTAGAGTATGTGCTTTTACAGGGCCGGATGACCCCCTTTTGCAGCATGGAGTCAACAATTTCTTGCACTGGCTCATATGATGATATTGGAACCTTGTATTGTCGCACAAATGTGGGTGGCGCATTTGGGTTTGTCGGGATGCGCACCGTGTGGATGTTGGTCAGTCCACAATCCAGGGAATCCTTTGCGAAGGAGACCTTATACTTGTGCAGAACCTCTTTGAGTCCTTGGCGATCCACTTCGCTGTGGAGGGCATCCGCCTCACTCAGGATCTGCTGAATTTGTGCGTTGAACCCGGCGTAGGGTTCTTCTGCAGTTAAGTTATTTGAGGGGCTTTGGGCCTTGGGACATCTATATAGGTATTCACCTGTGTAGGTGATTCTGTCGCAGGCTGTGTTGCGACAGTTTAGACAGCGAGATGAGTGTCATCGGTTAGTTCTGAACGGCAGACGCTTTCTCTGGACGCAGAATGGAAGTGATGCAATGATTCCATGGGGTTTTGTGAATGTTACGGTGTCGTTGTATTCGTCTGGCATTAGCTGTTCTGGTATAGGGCCTATGACAGGTACCATCAGTTCAAAGTCGTGGAATGCCTGGCTGATGAGCCATCTCAGGTGATTGACTTTGGGAACGTGGATGTCTTGGGCCGTACAGTTGTTGAACAACACATACACAGCACGAGATGACACTTCGATGAGAGGTGTGGCTTCCAGTGTCAGTCCTAGTTTCAGGCAGGTCCTGGAAGGTTGGAAGAAGCCTAGCTTACTGTTGAGAGTTTGGCCAGGTCGCATGTTGAGGCGTACACTGACACTCTTGCTGTGGCTGTGGCTTCTTGCTCTTTGATCATAGCACATGCGTCTGGCATGGTTTGACCAGATTGGAGGTTCTTGAGGTTGGCTGAAGTTTTCAGTTGGTGTGACAGAGGAGCCCATATGGTGTCGTTCATGGTATCAATGCAAGCATTGAGCAGGACCATGATATCCGCTCCAATGTAGATGTCATGAGGCAGGTCTGGGACAACGAGGAAGTAGTGACTCAGATGTCTGTTGTTCCATCGCATGTCCACAGTGCAGATGATCTTGGAGGTGGCCATGGTTGTCGACCAGGGACTGAGAGGGAAGTGGCTGTGCTTAGCGACATGTGGTAGACTATGATGTTTTTGCTTCAGTGTTCTGAATAGATTCAGGCTGATGGCTGAATTCTCTGCCCACAGGGCTAATGCCGCGTCGGACACTGATGTGCCTTGGACATCTATTGCAGTCATGATTTGAAGGGGGCCTGTCTTTGATTCAGGCTCCTGCAGTGAGCAGAGGAGAGGGTCCTGGTCCTTGCTGCTTGTGCTTGATCCAGGTACAGGCTTTGCTACTGCATCATCAGTCAGTGCATTAGGGGCTGTGTCTGTGACTTGACACTGCGACACGTTGGAGTCTAATGACTGGCAGGGCAGAGGCTCGCGGACTTGTGTCCACATATTTAGGTGCTTGAGGGTTAGAAGCAATTAACCCTCTGGGACCGATAAACACGTATACGCGTTTTGGGGCAGATTTTCCTGATAAGGCAGAAATGAGCTTGAATTACTCTGCCATTTTTGATCGTTCAGATAAGAGCAATACAATCTGTAAGGGGTCTACTTTTATTTGTATACACTCATAATAACAACTAAACTTTGTGCTTTTGAAGAATAAAGAAAACAAACAGGGTGCGCTCTCTGTCTTCTCCGTCTCCGCAAACTGTTTTCAGAAACGCGTCACTAAAATGAAGTGGAACTCAGCAAATACTCGACACACAGACATGGGAGTTATCGCTATAGAAAGCTTGAAGTGTCTACTTTCAACTGAAGTAAGTCATATCGAAAACAAATATTCTGTGATGAAGTAATCTGTATGAAACCAACACAATGTTCAGTCTGTCCCGTCTAATTCATTATTTTTAATGGGATCCCGCCCCCTCGTGTTCACATGTAAATAACCACGTGATCCGCACGCTCATGGAGACGCCCAACATAAAGAGTCAGGAGTGAAGAGTTCATCGCTGCTATACTGTTCGTTTCTGGAAGAAGACGCGCTGAGTAAAGGCTGGATTTCCCTCAAAATAAGAACAAGAGTTTATCAAGTAGAGAAGATCGATCTGATGAGTAAGTAATGTTTATGTTTTGCTTTAGTTAACGTGTTATTGTGACATAAACTTGAACACATTACTAGTTGGGTTTTTCCCAAGCTACAGCACGATGAATGCTACGCATCTAAGAAAGTTTAGACCATGTTTATTATTAATAATCTGTTCACAAATATATTTTAATAGCGTGCCAAACGATAACAATTAGTTCTCAGATATAAACTATATTTTTTATAGTACGAAGTACATCCTTTTATAGTACAAAGCATGCGTGAGTCTATGAGTGCAGAATCATATCTTCTATACCATAAAATCATACATGATTTTCAGGATGGCTATATGGGCTATATAGTATCCCCAAACTATAATTCCTGACTAAAATGTTTGAAATCCAGTAAAACATTTTGAATATGATGGGCAATTCATTGTATTTAAATTTCTTACGGCGCGAGTATGTTTTCATGCTCTATATAAAACAATAAAAGTAATATGAGAGTACATTGTAACATGATGAATGCTACGAGTCTAAGTATGTTTAGAACATGTTTATGATTAATAGCCTACTCTGTTCAAAAATAGATTTTAATAGCATGCTAAACAATAATAATTAGTTTCTCAAAAATAAAATGTCTTTTTTTTTTTAACGATAATACAAATCATGCATGAGTCTATGGCTACAAAACCTATATATATTGTGGCGGGAGGAGCCAACGACAGACACAGTGGGCGTGGCGTCAAGCCTCGGAGAGGTTTTTATTAAACAATAAGGGATAAAATAACGTGTCCAAAGGGGAAAAAGTGTCCAAATAAACGGGGAATCTGGTGTCCTCGTTGTGCCGCGGGGCTTGTGCAGGAAGGTAGTGTTCAGAAGGGAAGGGTCCAGGGAAGGGGCGGAGTCCGGTGGCCGCACGCGCTCCCCTCTCGGGGCCGGGAGCGAGTGGCGGCGGCGGCGTCTCGTGCGCGGCTCCTTCCATCTCCTTGGTTCCCGGCGCTTCTGGGGGATTCGGCGGCCCGGCATCCTGGCCCGTCAGCCGCCTAACGGGTGCGGCAGTCCTCCTCGACGCACCCTTCCTGGACCCACGAGGACACCAGCGTGCATGCACGGGGAAGAGACCGGTCTCCCGAGGAGAGGCGCGCTCTGCGTTTAAACGGCGGCGGTGATGAGGCTCTATTCACGTCAGGTGCGCCTCATCACACGCCGCCAGCCCTGCGTGTTCAGCGCCCCTCCTCTCTCACACACCCACTCCCGTCGGGAGCCTGGTGAAGGGCGGCGAATACGGGACGGGGTGGTGATGATGGACAGGGGGGAGGCAGCCGACTCGTCACAATATATATATATATACAGATGCTCCTGATATAAACATGCTCACAAATGGTTTTTTTTTTTTTTTTGGTTGTTTGTATTTTATTGAATCAGATACCTGCTGATGATGAATCCTGCTGACTTTCAGTCTCTTCCAACTGTTTTCCTCTGAGAGCGCTGCACCAACATCAGATGTCCAACTACAGTGATATTCTATGGTAAAACAAGATCCTTGACTACTGATAATGTTTTTTTCTTCTTGAATCCATGGAAAGTAGCAGAAACACTTAAATAACACGTAAATATCAGGTATGATTTGTTTCACTTGTTAAACAGAATCTGTTGCAGAAATGTCTGTTCACATCTCTGTGGTTAGATCAGTGTGCACAATAATGTGTCTTTGACCTTCATTATGTATGTTTTGGTTATACTGTGTTGTAAATAAAATACAAATAATTTTAAAAACCCATTTTTTCAATCTCCTCACACTCTGTCTTACCTGCCTCAGTCACAGTCACACTGATGGCCCATTAGCAGCCTTTAGGGGAGGGCCCTTTGTCTCTCAGGTGAAAATCACTTAATATTGAAGGCCATTACCACTCCCTTGCATATTGGCATTCAGTCACAAAACATGTCTTTAAAAATTTAAATCAATGTATTGCTCCCTTCCAGGAACTCGAGCTGCGTCAAAAGCATTAGGGGAACGCCCTCAGCGTGACCGCGCTCTGAACCAGAGTGTAATCTGTCCAATGGAAGGGCGAGACGTCATAGGTGGGTGACATCACTGACCGGAAAGCATAAAAGCACGTGCGGTGGAGCTGGCGTTTGCTTTTTGTCATTCAGCAACCGCCTCTCTGTCTGTGTGTACTGTCCTTGCATGTTGTCAGTCTTATTTAGTGTTGTACGTCCTCAATCACGTTACAAGCTCCATAAGCAACATGTCAAAGAGTGCTCTCAAAATAAAGCACTCGGGCGAGAGCAGACCACATTTCAGACCGTGTGTTCCCCCTTGCAGACGCTACATCACTGCGGGGGATACTCACGAGCTGTGTGTGGTCTGCTTGGAAGCGAGTCATGCCGAGTCGGCTCTCGAGGGAGCCGGCTGCCTGCATTGCGAGCTCCTTTCGTTGCATGCACTCCGCTCCCGGAAGGCTCTCTTTCACGAGGGAGCCTTCGTCAGCGGTCCCCGCAGTGCTGGTCCCGCTTCCGCCGAGGCGGAGCGGTGGCTGCACTCGTGGGGTTCGCAAGTGGATCTGTTAGTGGGAAGTGAGACGGGCCAGTCCCTATCTCCTTCCCCGCCTATCAGACCTAGCGGCCGCTCTCCGGTGTCGGAAGCCCGTTCTGCGGTTTCTTCCCCCCCAGGGCGCGGCTCGACGCTTCTCCTCTCGTCCTCCGAGGAGGTTGAGATGGAGAGCGTCGATGAGGCTTCGCACCCTCTGCCGCCCCAGTATGAGGAGCTAGTGGAGGTTATAACTCGCGCTAAGTTAAATATCAGCTGTCCCGCCGAGACGTCGGTCGAACCTCAGCCTAGTAAACTCGATGAGAAATTTCTGCGTGTTAGGCCGTCACGTCCACGTCCGCCTGCCGTTTTTCCCCGATCTGCACACCGAGGTGTCGAGATCGTGGGCTAAGCCATTCTCGGCCCGTCTCTTCATCCCCGCCTCTGGTAATTACGGTAATGTGGCGGGGGTGACTGAGCACTGCTATAGAGCGATTCCCCTGAGTGGAACAGACGCTTGTGAGCTATCTGTCCCCTCGCTCGGCGTCATCTCTAAAGGCTCCATCCTTGCTTACAACTTCAGCGTTGGTGGGCAAGGGGTACGCGGCTGCGGGTCAGGCTGGTGCGTGTCTGCACACTATGGCTGTGTTACAGGCGTACCAGGCAGACCTGCAAAAAGAGCTAGACGAGCGAGAGGGGTTCGGGCCTGAAGATATTACTGAACTCCGAAAAAACGCTGATCTTTCTCTCCGCGCCACCAAAGAGACCGCTCGCGCCATTGGCAGGTCTATGGCAGCACTGGTGGCTGCGGAGAGACACTTATGGTTGACCCTGTCTGATTTACAAGACTTACGAGGGCAGATCCAGAGTTCCAGGGCGCAGCGGGCTCCAGCGAGCAATATTCTCAGTTTCTTCTGCCCCGAAGTGTAGCGGAGCTGAGAAGCTCGCCCCCCCTGCGGGGGTCGTTAGAGTTCCTGGTTCGGCCGTCTCCTGCTGGTCCTCCGCTTCAGGGCACAGAGCCAGCAGCTTTGGCTACATCAGAGGCCAGTCTCGAGAGACTGGTTCCCTTAGTAGTCGTGGCCTAATGGTTAGAGAATTGGACTCGTAATCGAAAGGTTGCGGGTTCGAGTCCCCGGCCGGCAGGGATTGTAGGTGGGGGGAGTGAATGTCCAGCGCTCTCTCCACCCTCAATACCACGACTGAGGTGCCCTTGAGCAAGGCACTGAACCCCCAACTGCTCCCCGGGCGCCGCAGCATAAATGGCTGCCCACTGCTCCGGGTGTGTGTTCACGGTGTGTGTGTGTGTGTGTGTGTGCATTTGTTCACTACTCACTGCTGTGTGTGTGCACTTGGATGGGTTAAACGCAGAGCACCAATTTCGAGTATGGGTCACCATACTTGACAATTCGTCACGACTTTACTTTACTTTAGACCATTTGGCAGCGTGGAAAATACTGCCAAATGTATCTCAATGGGTCCTACTTACTGTAGAGAAAGGCTATCGTATTCAGTTCGGCCCACCGCCTTTCAACGGGGTGATTCCCACGTGCGTAGGCCCCCAGCAGGCTCTGATTATGGAACAGGAAGTAAACACTCTCTTGAGGAAGGAGGCCATCAAGGTGGTCCCTCCTCACGAAAGAGAGTCCGGGTTCTACAGCCGGTACTTCATTGTTCCAAAGAAGGATGGAGGCTTGCGTCCCATTTTAGATCTGCGTCAGTTGAACCACTCAGTCATGCAACTGAAGTTCAGGATACTAACAATCAATCAGGTCGTGTCTCAGATCAGGTCCGAGGACTGGTTTGTCACATACAGGGTGCACATACACATGCACAGTGTTTCGTGTTTCGTGCACTCAAGCACTTTCTCCCAGACCTAAGAGATCACCATGTGTTGGTGCGCACCGACAGCACATCGGTGGTCTCTTACATCAACCACCAGGGAGGTCTGCGTTCGCGCCCCTTATACAAGTTGGCGCACCAGATCCTTGTGTGGTCCCAGGGCAAACTCCGCTCGCTGAGAGCCGTTTACATCCCTGGGTATCTCAATGTGGGAGCAGACATCCTGTCGAGGCAGGGGCCGAGGCCCGGGGAATGGATGCTTCACCCTGAGGTGGTGAAGCAGATATGGAGAATTTTTGGCCAGGCTCAGGTGGACCTCTTCGCGACTCGAGAGTCAGCACAATGTCCCCTCTGGTTCTCTCTAGTTCCTCCAGCTCCTCTGGGACTGGACGCTATGGTACAGGCTTGGCCGAGGCTTCGTCTGTACGCGTTTCCCCCGATCGATCTGCTCCCGGGAGTTCTGGCGAGAGTGCGCCAGGACGAGGTCAGCCTACTGTTGGTAGCACCGTTCTGGCCGGGCCGAGTATGGTTCTCATGCCTGATTTCTCTCCTCGACGGCTCTCTGTGGGAGATTCCCGTCAGGAGAGATCTCCTCTCACGGGCAGGGGGCACTATCTTCCACCCCCGCCCGGAGTTGTGGAAGCTGTGGTTGTGACCTCTGAGGGAGCGCAGCTCATAGCTTCCGGTCTCTCAACCGAGGTTGTTGAGACCATCCTCCAATCCAGAGCTCCCTCTACGAGGAAACTGTATGCCCTGAAGTGGAAACTTTTCACTTCGTGGTACGGAGACCGCCACTCTGACCCAGTTAACTGCCCGATTGGTACAGTGCTGGAGTTCCTACAGGCCCGTTTCTCCGCAGGGGTAACTCACTCCACCCTGAAGGTTTACGTGGCGGCTTTATCGGCCTACCACGCCCTTCTCAGTGGACTTTCAGTGGGTAGACACCCCCTGGTTACACGTTTCCTCCGCGGTGCGCTGAGGCCTCCAGTACGGTCCCGTGTCCCTACGTGGGACCTGGCTGTGGATTTGGAAGCTCTCTGTAAACCTCCTTTTGAGCCTCTTGAAGAGATCTCTGCTCGCCTTCATTCTATTAAAACTACCTTCCTGTTTGCTATTTCTTCCTTAAAGAGAGTTGGGGATTTGCAGGCCCTTTCTGTGGCCCCTTCCTATCTCGACTTTGCCCCTGGTTTGGCTAAACTCCACGGCCGGTCGTGCTGCAGGCCTTCAGTCCTCCTCCCTTTCGGGAGCCTGACCAGCGAAAGCTTAACTGTGTGTGTC
This sequence comes from Barbus barbus, assembly GCF_936440315.1. Classification (NCBI taxonomy): domain Eukaryota; kingdom Metazoa; phylum Chordata; class Actinopteri; order Cypriniformes; family Cyprinidae; genus Barbus; species Barbus barbus. The sequence goes on from NC_136738.1 coordinate 11,179,202, forward strand.
CAGTGCGAGCACTGGACGCATACGTCCACAGAGCTGCTCTGTGGAGAAGGACGGACCAATTGCTAGTGTGCTTCGGTCCTCCTAAGCGGGGTCTGCCTGCTTCTAAGCAGACCCTTAGCAGGTGGATTGTGGATACTATTTCCTTGGCCTATGAATCTTCAGGTCTCCCTTTGCCTATGGGGGTTAAGGCCCATTCGACTAGGAGTATGGCGGCCTCTAAGGCCTTTCTGGCAGGGGTTTCAATGCAGGATATCTGCAATGCTGCGGGTTGGTCCACGCCCCTCACCTTTGTTCGGTTTTATGACCTTGACCTTAGGGCCACTCCCGGCTCTTCTGTTTTCTCGCCCTCGCTGTGCTCCCAGTGATACACACAGGGCAGGTATTTGGAAGTCTGGTGGCGTGGGCATCTCGTTCCCCTAGCGCTTTCGACGCAGCTCGAGTTCCTGGAAGGGAACGTCTCGGGTTACGTATGTAACCCTGGTTCCCTGAAGGGAACGAGACGCTGCGTCTCGAGGCCATACTTCCTGTATCCCTGCGAGCGGTTGCTTCATTCCTAGAAGCAAACGCCGGCTCCACCGCACGTTCTTTTATGCTTTCCGGTCAGTGACGTCACCTGCCTATGACGTCTCGCCCTTCCATTGGACAGATTACACTCTGGTTCAGAGCGCGTTCCCCTAGCACTTTCGATGCAGCGTCTCGTTCCCTTCAGGGAACCAGGGTTACATACGTAACCCGAGACGTTTTCTGTGAGCAAATAAACAAGATGATTTTCACATAATTTTGAAGCAAAAATTCTTGGCTACAAGTTCCAGTTCTCAAAAGTCTTGTGAACAATTGTTCTGTATGTGTTTTATGGTCTTATTTCAGTGACTTCAAAATTTTAGTTTTTCACTATCCACGAATAAACGTTGATTTCTCAAAAACACAATCATGTACATAAATGCTGCTAACATATTATTGTAGCCCAGTTTGTGCTGTTTACAGTGTTATTAGACTTTAGCCATTTATATTTTTATAAGCAACTGAAAAAGCACAAATGTCAGGGCATGTCGAAAGTTCTCCAGGCCCCCAAAACACCCTCAGACCCCGGAGGGTTAAGCAGATCTTTCCCTATGAGAAGTGGATACGTCTTGAGTGGTGAGACGTATACTGGATGGACGACATCCATTGATCCCACCGTTAGGTGGATTGGGGCCACATGTTTCAGTTGGAGTCTGGGGGTTCTGTTATTCCTCTTTGTTTTTTCTTGGACCTTTTCGAGGAGCTCGGTGGACATTAGAGTGATGTCGGCTCCCGTGTCAAGAAGGGCTTCGACTCTGATGTGTCGTTCGATGATGATGGTGAGGCAAAACTTTCTTGCCATACCTTTCTCAATGAGATTGCCTAGGAGTTGAGGGACTGGATTTTAGGAGGAAATGGTTAGGATATCAGGGCTGATGTGGTGTGGCAGACGACCAAGACAGCACCTTCAGGAACTTGAGTGGTTTCATCAGCAGGTGTTTGTTGCACGCTGCTGTGATCTGGAGCGTTGGGTGTTGAGTTAGTGTCTAACTCTGTTGCTGGGTTTTCAGGTGGGGTTTCGTGTCCATCTGACGTTATTGTGATTGCGGTTCTCTGAGAGTGAGGTGAAAGAGTGCTGTTCTCCGTGGCTGGTTGGGTCAGCTGATCGCTGCCTCCTTGTCCGGCCGCTAGATAGGCCGAATCTGGTTTCTCTTTGTTTTCCCATTTCCGATCTTCCTCTTTCCGTTGGAAGAATTCTTTCATCAACATTTTCATTAGTTCTTGTGAGTCGAAACACAGTGGTGTCTTTTGTTCTTGTGTGGATTCAGTTTGAGCTCGGTCGGCTTGAAATCTTTGTGAATTCTTTCGTCGATTCCTTGGGCTAGTCGCTCCAGGGTGAGTTTGTCGTTTTCCCTTGGCGTTTCCGTTGGATTCCCATGAGTTTTTCCCTCTTGAGTTTCCAAATTAATTTGGTTGGTTCCACAATCTTTCCCATTGACTCTCATGAGGCCTTGACTGGTCCCATGTCTTTTCCCAATGCCGTCCAGGTGAGCGTTGACGTCCAGGTGGTCCATCCCAGCATTCATACCTCTGTTTATATCTGGTACCAGCGTGGGAGTCTCGTTCTTTGTTGGACGAGGGTGCAATCCACTCTCTGGGTGGTGGATTGGCATTGTCTTGGCGTTGGGCGCCCTCTAGAGCCAGCCCTTGACTTTGAGTGTTGAAGTCAAGAACTGCTGTGCCTTTGCTGCTCTTTTCTGAGGCCATCTTTTGTTTGCCGCAGGCTTTCTGCGCCAACTCTCGCAACTGCTGAGCATTCATTGTTCGTGGAAATGCGAGAACGCCAAGGTGGTGGCTTACGCTGGGGTGAAGGTTACTTAGGAAGAGAGTTTTGAAGTTTAGTTCGTCCTCCATGTCGGGTTCGTTGCGAGTTCCGAAGTATGCTCGTCTGAGTCAGCTGTAGTAGGCTTGAGGAGGTTTGTGACGTCCTTGTCTTGCCTCCAGGGCAGCCACTAGGCCTTGTTCGGACTTAGGGTCGGAGAAATCTTTAATGAGGGCTTCTCGGAGCAGTTGGTAATCAGCCTTTGTGTGAGCAGGCTGCCTCTCCAGGAAGCTGCGAACTTCAGAACTGGATGTCGTTCGGAGTAAATAGAGTCTATCTTTGTCGGTAACCTTAGGTCGCATTTCCAGATGGAAATCGATATCTTGGAGATAAGCTTGGATATTTTGGCTATTTGGCACGCTCGTGGTGAATTTTCCAATGTTCCTGGCGAGCTTGTCGAGGTCTTTTAGGTTCAAGCCGTGCGATGATCTGTGGCGGGCTGCAGCAGATTGTTTTGGTTGAGGCAGAGTGAGGTAAAGTTCTCCAGAGGGAGGTGGTGAATGTTTCAATACCACCCCCTCCACCTTTTGCTCACGTGTCAGTCCTGGAACGGGTGACCCGGTCCTGCTTGGCAGGGGTGAGGTCGGTGCGTGTCGTGTCCTCGATGGCTCACGGCGCAGTTCATAAGCGTGCTTGAGTTCCTCTTGGAACCTATCATCTTCTTCTTTGACATAGTCTAACTGTTGTGTTAGACGGCTAACTTCGTTTCTTGACTCATCCAGGTGAGCTTCAAGGGCTTTGATTCTGCCGCTCTTATCCCTGAAGTCGGCCTTTGCTTTCTCCAGTAGCTGTTCCGCATACTGTAGCTTTTCGGACCGATCAGCGTAGTCTGCCTTGACTTGTTGCATTTCTTGGCCAGTAGCTGCTAGGGTCTCTTTTAGCCTTTTGATCTCCTCCTCAGCGCCTTGTTCCACCTCATCGGGTCTTTCCCGTCGTTCCTGAGCTTCCAGTTCCAGCTGCTTGATGCGTCGTTGTGCGCGTGTCAACTCCTGCTGGAACTGTGCAGCGTGCTTGTCGCTCAACTTGAGGGTAGCGATGAGTGTGTGGCTTAAGGAGCCGGTGATCTTGGCTAATTCTTTGTGATTATAGCTTTGACTTGGGTTTTGTGCCATGAGACTTATGTTTTCACAGCTGGTCCTGTGTCTGGTGTTTCAGTGCTTCAGCGGCTTTAGGGAGGAGGCTGTCTGTCGCAACACTTAGCCATGTTTCCAGATCCTCCCAGTGGCCGACATGTTCTGTCGTGCGAGACATGTTCTGACAGTGTGAGGGAGTTCTCAAACCAAAACTGACACAGACCTTGAAGAGAAAAACAAAACAAACCAAACAAACAAGGGGTGTAGATATGCACTGTAGAGTGTGTACAAGTGTTGAGTGTGTATTAAAACAGGTGAGTGTGGTTCTCTGTGACTGTGATCCTCTGGGGGCGTACTTCTAATTAGTTGCCTCTGTGGGGAGAAATTGAGCACACACACAGGTAGCACAGCTAGAGAACAGATGAGGGGAATAAGAACACCCAGAGCAAGGAACAGGGTAATTGGATGCTTCACCTTTTTCCTGTACAGGAAAGCCCTTCTTTTTTTTTCAAGGGCAAAGGTTAGGCTAAGCCAAAGTGAGGGAGAGGGACAAGCACAAAATATCTCTTTCTGATATTAGATTTCCCTTTTTTTTTGTTAAGTCTGATGTTAGAAGGTTGCTTCTAGTCAGAGGTTTGTAAAAGGAATTTTTTGTAAGTCTGTGATTGCTATTACTTTTCTCCGGGGTGAAGGAAAATAATAACAATGACAGTACTGGTCCTGTAATGGCAAGATTGACACCATAACGCTTGTTAGAGTGTTCCTCGTGTGTGCTGGAAATCTCGCCGACGCCTACCTTTTCGTTGACCTGCTTTAGCCTGGCAGGGTAGGATTTCACAAAGAGGAAGGTAAATGGAAAACAATTTTTAAACGTCGTTCTCAAGTTTCACAAATACCTGTTCAAATTGCTAAAGTTCTCTGCTTATGCTTTCCCTCAGGCAAAATCCCAGCAACCAGTAGCAGTAGTCAAATTAGAAGATAGTGGCAGGGAGAAAAGAGAAGAAGAAGATTTATCTCAGTGTGGTATGGAAACAGCTCCAATCAGGACTGCAAAGCACTACAGAGAGTTGTACGTTTAGCTGAGCGCATCTCAGGGTATGCTCTCACCTCTATGCAGGACATCTACCTCAAATGCTGCAAAGGTAGAGCTGTTAAAATCATCAAGGACTCAAATCACCCTGGTAACCATCTATTCACTTTGCTTCCATCTGGTAAGCGCTTCCGTAGCCTGATGGCAAAGACTGAGAGACTTAGAAGGAGCTTCTTCCCCCAGGCCATCAGGCTCCTAAACTCTAACTCTGTGTCATAACATCACATGACTCCATGTAAATATCATTATATCAATAAGCTATTCATAATTTTTTCTACCTCATATTGCTGCTATTTAAATACCCTGTACAACTTTTTGCACATTCTTTTTGCTAATTCCTCTTTATTACTATCTAAGTCAACAACATACTGACCTGCACATTTATATTTCTATTTATATTTTTTATCTTTTATTTGATTTTATTATTTGAATTTTTCTACTTTTCTTTTTCTTAATATTTGTATACTTTAAAATTGCACTGTCCTTGGAGCAGACCTGACCTACATTTCACTGCTGGTTATACTCTGTATAATTGTGTATGTGACAAATAAAAATCTTGAATCTTGAATCTTGGATTTACTCCCAATGTCAGGATTAGTAATAAGGGTGGCAGCGCGGTGGCGCTGTTGAGTCGATGCACCTAGGGGTTTGGCTTTGCTAATTTTAGTAGGGTAAAATACACTGGCCTAAGTATTGAGAAAAACCTAATTTTCTTTTGGAGTTTGGCTAATTATAAGTTTGGGTTGTTATGCCCTAGGCAGGGTGAAGAATTAAATTGGTCCAGTGGAGTACAGCAGCAAGGCCCTCCGTCCGAGCGCACCAGGTGAGCTCCTGTAAGGGTCCTGCCGAACACTCAGTCCCCACCGTAGTTGCATTGAGCCTCACAAACAGCTGTGGCTTTTGGCACAATCGGGTTGACACGGGTGAGGTACGTCATCGACTGCTAGCCTGAAGAGGGGCGGGGCTAGATCTCGGGAGCTATCCTGTCGGCGCGGACCCGGAGTCCAACGTTCCTCAGTCAATTGCTAGCCGAGGTGGTATATCCGCACCTTCGCCCAGTCAGCCTGTTGACTCCTCATCCGATACCCGATTGCTAGGCCTGCTGCAGACCTTCACTGTGCAACACCAGGACAGAGATATTCGGTTTCCCCCCAGCCTGCACCAGGTTTACGTCGGAATGGGTGGCTCCACTTGCTGTAACCCGCACTGGGAACAATGTCACTTCACATACCAAACACTAGGGGGAGCCCTATTTACTATTAGACCCAAGCAAAAGTAAACTTAAATTAACTTCCGTGTTAATTAAGTAACTAAAGATTTAAAATAAGGCAGATGGAACCAAATTAATTGCAAATTGAATTTAGAATTTCAAATTATAAATCGTGATTTCTAATTAAAATTTTCATGATGTCATCATTAAAATTGATAGGATCGATTCAGATTAACTTTTCAGAGGGATATAATTTTATTATAATATTATAATGGTTTTCCTAGTTGCAGAGTATTATTGGTAGTTAAGTATTAAGATCTTAATGATGTTTGTCATTAAAATTATAAGCGCAATTACAACTGGAACCAGTATAAAACAGGAACTGTAATTAATTATTAAATTGAATTAGAAGTTTCAAATTCGTAATTAATTATTAAATTAAATTACAAATTTCACATCCCTAAACCTAACAGGTTACTAATTCCTCCTTGTGTCAATTTCAATTATAAAGGAAATTAAAAAAAATTCCTGGGCTCGACAATCAAACATATTGATAGTTAATAATTAAGATCTTAATGTTACTGTTAAATTATCAGAGCGCACATAATTATCTCAATCAGTCTATATGGAATCTGGAGCTGAAATTATTTTAATGAAATTAGTTTAATTTCACATCTGGGATTAGTTATGAAATTAAATTATCAGTTTCAAATATTTCATAGCGATTCACCCGCTGATATTCTTAAAAATCATGAGCGCAATTATAATTCAATTAATTATCGTCCTATCAATGAGGCTAAGGCCCAGCATTAATTGTGTCTAACTACAAGGGGAAGAGACCAATCTTAAATAAATGCCTTATTCCTATAAAAATTAGCTGCCTTGCCTAGCAATGGTTTATTCAAGTTTGCATTTGTTAAAGTCCTTTCAAGTGGGACGAGAGGTATTGCATGAATAAATGCAAAAGAGAGAGGGAAATGATGTGAACAATCTTAGTGTGAGTTAAAGCTCAGCGGTGAAAGAGTTAACCGTTCAAAAACACACTGCATTCAACCCTCGGGCTACAAAATTCTAGGTGCTAATCGCTAGCTTTCAGTGCTACCAACTTTGGCTAGGCTTCAATGCTATGTATTAGCTTCAGTTAGCTTAGCTCATGCTATGCTCTTTGTTTACCAAAGCTCAAAATGGTGCGGAGCTGAGCCTGCGCACTAGAAAATTTCCGAGAGTCTCTGAAGACTTCCGGTCAGGCCGTTACCATGGTGACACACATTCCCCATTGAACCATTGAACAACCACAAAATCACTATTTAGATTATTTTCTTTCTTATAGCACTAACAATCTCAACTCATTTAGACCGAATTAAATTAACCCACAGATTAATTATCAATCTAACACTTTGGCTGCGGCGGGCCTTAGTTCTCTGTCTAACTTAACAGAAAAAACACAGTGGATTTTCTATCACACAATTTATCTTTGAACAAGATACATACTCCTTACAGACACGTTTTGGCCAATCTTTATGAGCGCCGCATCTTGAGTTCACTCTTTCAGTGAATCAAAATGGCAGAAAATCATTAAGTAGCTAAATTAACGTTCTCTGGAGAAGAAACTGGAGTCTCAAGAAAAACGACTATAAGATCATATGTTTGGCAGTCTATCCGATTTTATTTTAAATGAGGACAAGCACACTCATTTTTACACTGGCCTACCATCTGCTTCTGTGTTTTTCACCCTCCTCACTTACCTGTCATCAATATGGAATGCACCATCAACCATACTTACCCTTCCAGAGCAGTTTCTTGTAGTCCTGATGAAGCTTCGTCTAGGCTTAACTCATCAAGACCTAGCTTTTCGCTTCAGAGTGAGTTGTGGAACTGTCTCAAACATCTTTCATGAATGGCTCGATGTGATGGCTAAAGAATTATAATGCCTTGTCCGGTGGCCTTCCAGAAAAGCAATGAGAAGAAATCTCCCCACCCTCTTCAAAACTACAGGTTTCCAACAAGTTAGATGTATAATAGACTGTACTGAAGTTTTCATTGAGAGGCCGACTAGTTTGCAAACACGAGCAATCACATAACACTGTGAAGTTCCTTGTTGGTATTAGTCCAACAGGAGCCATTACATTTTTATCAAAAGTCTGGGGTGGCCGTGCTAGTGACAAGGTTATAACCAAAAATTCTGGGTTGATTGACCTCCTTGAACAAAGAGACCATGTAATGGCTGATCGAGGGTTCAATTTTCCTGAATATTTTGCCACCAAATGTTTCCGTCTTCATATACCAGCATCTACAAAGGGAAGAAAACAATTGACAGGATTAGAGGTGACACACTCTAGAAAAATGTCACGAGTGAGAATCCATGTGGAAAGGGCCATAGGAAAACTGAAGTCATTCAGAATTCTGCGGAACACCCTGCCAGTCAGCATGGTCAAACGGAGAAATGATAACAGTCTTATGATAACTGATAACTGCACAATAGATAAAATAATTGTTTGTGCAGCACTTTCAAATCTGGGGAAACCACTCGTACCTAAATGAAACAGGACTGAACCACAAATTAATTTGATAGATAACTTTTTTTAATAAATAAATTAAAATGAAAATACATTAATTATAATAACGAAAAACATGAAATTGTAATATTTGTAGTGTTGCACTTGTGTATCACAATGTTTCACATAGATTGTAATTATAAAATGAAATTATATATTCAATAAAGAACACTAACAACTGTTGATTAACTGATTTACTGATTGATGAATATGATTTCTGCTGTTTTTAATGTATTTATGTATTTAATGTAAAAAGCTCAAAAAGGCTGGAACAACCAATGCTTTCTTTAGAAAAAACACACACCCTTTTTCTTGTTAGACTGATTTCAGATCACCACTATTGAGCTGCTTTTGAGACCATTTTCATGTAGTGGTCACTCAACTGTAGTCTTCCCTCAAAAAATTAATCCACAATGTTTGGTAGCATGTGTTTAAAGTAAAAGCTACGTAGCCTTTGCATATATGTGGTGACAAAACCATTGTCATAAGGCACATCAAGCTCCAGGTGCTGTACTGGGGTCCAAATAACGAGACAGAATGTTTTCAGCCCGAGACAGTGTATCCCTAACTGTAACTGCCTGTAGTAACCTCTGGGGCCTTTTGGGTTCAAAATGTACTGCCCGCCCTCCACTCTGATGTCTTGGTTTGTGGAAGTGAGTGCATCATTAAGGGATGTGCAAGTACTGAGTGTGATGGGGCATTTTACTTCTAGCAACTTGTTATTAATGATACCATCAGGGCTTGCTGCCAGCCATGGGTCTCCTTCACACACCACCAGCCCTCTGTCCATCACTATGCAGCCCCTCTCTCTAATCTGCTCCTTAGCAAGTCTCTCGCTTTCCTTCCCATACCTTGTGGCCACACTCCCCTGGAACTTTGGGTAAAGGTGTTCATTAAGAAACTTAGCCGGGTCAGTTGCCTCACGCTGAGGCACCTTGCTGGCTGTGCTTGCTGTTATGCGCAGCTTGCGTGCATCATGCCAGAGTGGTTCTATGCTCTGTTTCCTTGTGTTTCTCTCTAGTTCCACCACTTGATTTGGGTTCAGTTTAATGAATGCATCATAAAATGCTGTGCACTTTAGACAGCTCAGAGCACTACCATGTTCATCGTGGGGCTGAGCTAAGCTGCTGAACACATTGAAATCCTCTCCCTGAGCATCCTGCTCTCCCTGACTGCTGGGGAAATCCTGACTACCTGTCTCAGAGGCTGTGTCTGTCTCACTGCTGTCACACATGACAGAAAAGAGAGCGCAGTCTGGCACAACTTCCTAAAAGAAATGGTGAAAATACCTTACCTACTCTGCCATACAGTATATAGTACCGAGTCTTTTACATTAGACCAACTGGTTGATTTGGTAAAGATATAACTTACTTTCAGGGCTTTAAAAAGCTTTTTTGGTGAGCCATCTGGATTTACAGTGGGAAGGCAGAGGGGAGCTTGTAGCTTGATCTTCTTGCCAGGTTTCAAGAAATTGCACTGAGCTACTGGTTGTGGGTCAGCCTAAAAGGATATTTGAAATATACATTATACACTAATACACATTATAGTAACAACAATTAAGGAAAATACACATGATATATGTAATGTTGTATGACCCCCATTAAAAAACAGTATATAATGATAACAATTATTATTATTAATCAATATAATAATTGCTAAACTATTCACCTTCTTAGTTACCCGTGACCAAACACTTGGTTTTGAAGTGATCAATGGGCCACTCTGGAGTCCATCCTGGACACACTGCTCCACGGTAACCAAAATCGTACCCACATGACTACACACCTCTCCATTGCTGCATAGATCCAAACAGACATTTTATCAGCGGGATAAATGGCAGTATTGAAAAAGCTTATCTAAATGCTACTGTAAAAATGTAACAGTCCTGTATTGTTTAGCTAGCCAGACATACTTACCCTGCCATACAGGTGCAATGCCCACTCTGGACTACGCTGTTGTTATTGATTGTTTGCGGAAGTTTACCGGAAGTTAAGTTTGGGCCACAAAAGCGCGCATGCGCAGTAACGTTTGTTTATGTTGTTGCCGTTGAAACCGTCTATAGTAGCCTACTTTTTGATCAGTTCATCAGTAATATTCAGGAAATAATAGATATTGAATGAATGTTTGAACTTATTAGCATGTTTGTTTGTTTGTGTGTTCTACAAAGTGCGTATAGAACTAGGCCTATATATATAAAGATATATAGCCTATGTAATGATAAATATATATATATTATCAAATATATATATACCATAGGTATATATGCTATGATATGTCTTAGAAAACTTAACCATGCTTTTAGTTTTTTTTTTTTTTTTTTTTTTTTACACATTATGGATTGTTTAGACTATATTTCTCCAAATGGTGAAATTGTTCACCAACTAGTGAACTTTTGTTCGCGAATATCTGATGTGGTAATTGTTTTGAATGATAACCGATAAGTGGACCATCGACAGACATATACGTCCATTCTTCTGATGCAATTTATTATCAGCTACGCATCTTCTGGTAATTGTTAACAATTTGCCCCTGTTTTGGATATTGCACCCACAATGTCTTGACTCTTCTGTTGTTGATTTGTTTGTTTGTTCCTAATAAACTGTTTTACTGCACTCACAAGTTAATCTCAAGTTATTTTATGTGATATATATATATATATATATATCTTTATATTCTAAATAAACTACAAACAAAAAATATATTTCTTTTTTCCTCACATTCTTTCTTGTAGCAATTCCCTCTCAGTCACACACCTGACTGAATGGTTCATTATGCAGCTCATTATGCGGGCCTTGGGCTTCTCAGGTGTGAATCATTGCATTGATAATGATAGTTCACGCCCTCTCGCATAGACCCTTTCTACTCAAAAAGTGACTTAGAAATTTTAATCAATATACTCTGAAGTAAGATGATTTTCAGATCATTTTGAAGAAACATTTCTAGGCTACAAGACCCAGTTCTCAAAAGTCTTGTGAACAAATATTCTGTATGTGTTTTAGCCATTTATATTTTTATAAGCAACTGAAAAAAGCACAAATGTCAGGGCATGTCGAAAGCTCTCCAGGCCCCCAAAACACCCTCAGGCCCCAGAGGGTTAAAGAAATGTGTCTTTAATCTAGATTTAAACTGACAGAGTGTGTCTGCCTCCCAAAGAGTATTAGGTAGATTGTTCCAGAGTTTGGGTGCTAAATAGGAAAAGGATCTGCCGCCCGCAGTCGATTTTGATATTCTAGGTATTATCAAACAGCCAGAGTTTTGAGAACGCAGCGGTTCGTCTGTCCATTGTGTGAGAAGGATTCCAGTGGTTGACTAACTTGTTTTTTTTTCCGCTGTGAGAGTAGCTAACAGTAAACATCTTTGCTGACTGGACAAGGTGACGTCCCAAAAGTCTGGGTATTTTCAGCCAGAATTTTGAGATTGCAGTGGACTTTAAGGACAATGTGATAAGAGCTGACTCGAATACAGACAAGCTAAACCAGTGTCTAGTCAGTGAAGGGATTATCTGATGTGCTTTCCTTTGGAATTTTTTTACTATTTGCATTGAGCTAGGATTTTGCATACCTGAGCCACTCCCCGTGCATACGGGTATAAAAGGGCGACAGGTGCATCCACTCATCAGATTTTTGCTTCGGAGCCGAGTGGATGAACGTGTTGATCTCCACAAAGCCATTCATCATCTGTCTGGAAGCTGTTCTGGTTGGCATCACGGTGCGAACAGCGGTGTCCTCTCTGCAGCGATTCCCCTGGGCACTTCAACTGAAAGAGCAGATTTCCTAAAAGGCAATCATGGTCGGTTCACGTCTTTTTAAAGACGCTGTTCCGGCCGTATCCTCTTGGTTGCGGTCGTTTCCTGTCCTCCGTCAACAGCCACAATTGTTGATTTCAGTGTCGGGGCTTCCAGCACGCTGAAGCTGCGTTCGTGGATGGTTTATGCGTTCATTGAGCGTGTAAACATGGCAGCGCTGCGATCACGCCTCTCTCTCCCCACGGGGATGGGAGGGGCTCCCTCTGTCACTACCCGCGCTGGCTTCTTTGCCATGAGCAGAGAACCATCGGCTAGTGCTCTGGGCGATCTAAGGGTTACAGTGAGAGCCTTTCTGCCGGGCCAGTCCCCACGGACCTTTCACTCCTCCTGCAGTAGCTGTTCTGTGCGGCTCCCCGGTGATTCTGCTGTGCCATCTTACGGCGTGCCCAGCATTTTCATTAAGCGCGCCGATAGAGGATTAGATGTCGATCGCGGCATCGGGGGATGGGCAATTGTCCTCTGAGGATGAAGGTTCGGCGAATCTGCGGGGTTCGCGGGCGCCGCCGAATCGGACCCAGAGTTGACGGCCGTGCTTTCCCGGGCCGCCGCAAGATCGGGCTGGAGGCGTGCACACCTCCCAGTCCCGAGCCCTCGCGGTGAGATGATTGGCTCCACGGCATGGGCTGTGGCTCGCGACCACGCCCTGCCCTGGTTCCTTTCTTCCCGGAAGTGCACGAGGAGCGGAAGTCGTGGACGGCCCCTTTTTACGGCCAGAAGCGGCGCGTCTGCCTCCTCCATCCTCGCTACCCTCGATGGCGGGGCGGCTAAGGGTGAAGCTGACATCTCCCAGGTGGAGAGAGCGGTCGCGGTGCACTTGTGCCCACGAAACGTTGGAGGAAATTGGAGGAATCGTACGCGTCTCCCGTCCAAAGCCTATGGGCTGATGGCTGCTCTTGCGGCCAAAGCTTACAGCGCCCCTGCCCTGCATGCCACGGCTATCCTGCGAGTACACAAGCCAAGGCATTAAATGCACGAGGGTAGTACCAACCCAAGGTTGACGCAGGAACTGCGCTCAGCGACTGGCCTTGCCCTACGGGCAACGGAAGTCACAGCGCAGTCCCTCGGGAAGGCGATGTCCACACACTTGTGGTCCAAGAGTGCCGTCTATGGCTCAGCCTGCTGAGAGGGCCGAAGTCGACAAAGTACACTTTCTTGACGCTCTCGTCTCCCAGGCTGGACTGTTCGGCGACATTGTCGAGGACTGTACCCAGCAGTTCTCGGCAGTACTGCAGCAGACCGAGGCCATCCAGCACATCTTGCCCCGGCGTGATGCACCGTTCCGCCCCAGGGCAAGCCCCAGTCTGCTGGTCGCCGTGGGCGCCCTTGTGTGTTCCCCTGAGCTGCTCCGCCTTGTGCTGGTGCGTCGAGCCTCTTGCAGGAGCGTGGCGCCCCCCGTGTTCCAGCTGGCCCCGATATCGTCCAAGGAGGCGATAAAACGGCCCTGACACAGGCAACCCGGAGATGTGGGAAGCTGCTCTATCTCAGGAGATGGTGAGGTCAGCACTGCTCCTTCCCCCGAAGGAGAGCTGGGGGAGAATCATTTCATTCTATACCCACATTGTCAAAAGAAAGAGCAATTTCCTTTTCCTCCGGGTTATCAGGTTTGCGGGTTGACAGTGTGCGACGCGCTGCCTCCTCACTCTCGCCCGCGACCCATCTTACCAGCGGCCAAGAGAGTGCGGTTCGGGGAACGCAGTGCCTCCCCACGCACCTCTAGCCAGTCCCCTTTGGGACCCAGGGAGTTCGGTAAGGATGCTTCAGAACGCGCTGCCTTCTGTACCATCCTGCCCTGCTCCTCTGCGCTGCAACACCGCAGGCACGTCGATTGGGCCGTTGGAGCCCCTTGTACGGCGTCTGGAAGCGTGGCTTGCACTAGCCAGCCCGTCTCGGTGACTCACGCGCACAATTTGACTCGGCTACGCAATTCAGTTCGCCAGGGGACCTCCCAAGTACAGCGGCGTTCTCGAGACCTCAGTGGTAGCTCGGAACGCCCCTTTCTTGTGCGAGGAGACTGCTGTCCTCCTGGCAAAGGATGCAATCGAGCCGGTCCCTCCAGCCGAGATGAGGCAGGGGTTTTACAGCCCTTACTTCATCGTACCCAAGAAAGGCGGTGGTCTTCGACCAATCCTGGATTTGCGAGTCTTGAGCCAGGGCCTGCACAGGCTCCCGTTCAAGATGTTGATGCACAGGCGCATGATCAGGTGCATCCAGCCCCAGGATTGGTTTGCAGCGATCGACCTGAAGGATGCTTACTTCCATGTTTCAATCCTTCCGCGACACAGACCGTTCCTACGGTTTGCGTTCCAGGGTCGGGCATAGCAGTACAAGGTCCTCCCCTTCGAGCTCTCCCTATCTCCCCGTGTCTTCACGAAGGTCGTAGAAGGTGCCCTTGCTCCGCTACGGGAAGTGGGCATCAGGATCCTCAACTATCTCGACGACTGGCTCATTCTGGCCCAGTCCCGAGAGCAGTTGTGCGATCACAGGGAGCTGGTGTTACGGCACCTCAGCCAGTTGGGGCTTCGTGTCAACTGGGAAAAGAGCAAGCTCTCCCCTGTGCAGAGAATCTCTTTTCTCGGTGTGGAGTTAGACTTGGTGAGTATGACGGTGCGCCTCACGGACGAGCGCGCCCAATCAGTGTTGAACTGCCTGAGTTCCTTTGTAGGCAGGACTGTGGTGCCACTGAAACAGTTTCAGAGGCTCCTGGGGGATATGGCATGTGCCGCTGCAGTCACGCCGCTCGGATTGCTTCATATGAGACCACTTCATCACTGGTTGCACTCCCGAGTCCCGAGGTGGGCATGGCGCCGCGGTTCACTTCGGGTGTATATCACACGGGAGTGTCACCGCTCCTTCAGCCCCTGGATGGACCTTGCTTTTCTACGGGCCGGGGTGCCATTAGAACAAGTGTCCCGGCATGTTGTTGTCACAACAGATGCCTCCAGTACGGGCTGGGGCGCTACATGCAACGGGCCATCTCCTCCTCTGGAGTCACACTCAGATCGCTGCGTGCTGTCCACATTCCGGGGGAGCTCAATCATGCGGCCAATGCGCTCTCACGACAGCTCATTTTCCCCGGAGAGTGGCGACTCCATCCCGAGACGATCCGGCTGATCTGGAGTCGATTCGGGGAAGCTCAGGTAGACCTGTTTGCTTCCCGCGAGTCCTCCCACTGCCAGCTATATTTTTCCCTGACCGAGGGGCCCTGTGCAAGGTCAGGGAGGACGAGGAGCAGGTCCTGTTGGTCGCGCCGTATTGGCCCACCCCGGACCTGGTTTCCCGAACTCATTCTCCTCGCGACAGCCCCTCCCTGGCGCATTCCTCTGAGGAAGGAACTCCTTTCTCAGGGCCTCGGCACCATATGGCACCCACGTCCAGATCTGTGGAACCTTCATGTGTGGCTCCTGGACGGGACGCAGCAGACTTAAGTGGTCTACAACAGGCCGTGGTAAACACCATCACTCAGGCTAGCGCTCCTTCAACAAGGCAAGCCTATGCACTGAAGTGGAGTCTGTTCGCGAACTGGTGTTCTTCTCGACGGGAAGACCCCCGAAGATGCACGATTGGAGTAGTGCTTTCTTTCCTGCAAGAAAGGTTGGAGCGTGGGCTGTCACCCTCCACCTTGAAAGTGTATGTGGCTGCTATCGGAAAGCATGATCTCATCGTGAGGTTCCTGAGGGGTGCCAGGAGGTTGAACCCCCCTATCGTCCTGGTTGGACTTCAGAGGGGTCTCTTTGAGCCGCTGGACTCAGTCGAGCTGAAATTCCTGTCGGCTAAGACAGCGCTCCTGACCGTGCTCACTTCCATCAAGAGGGTCGGGGACCTCCAAGCATTTTCGGAGAGCGAAGAGTGCCTTGTGTTCGGGCCGGACTACTCTCACGTTGTCTTGAGACCCCGGCCTGGATACGTGCCCAAGGTTCCCACCATGCCCTTCCGCGATCAGGTGGTGAACCTGCAAGCACTGCCTTCGGAGGAGGCAGATCCAGCCTTAGCGTTGCTGTGTCCCGTAAGAGCATTGCGCACATACGTGGACCGCACCCGGAGCTTCAGAAGCTCTGAGCAGCTTTTTGTCTGCCACGGAGGTCAGCAGAAAGGGAAGGCTGTCTCCAAGCAGAGGTTGGCCCACTGGATAGTGGATGCCATCGCCTGGGCGTACCAATCCCAAGGCGAGCCATGCCCCCTTGGGGTGAGGGCTCACTCCACACGGAGTGTTGCCTCCTCCTATGCGCTGGCGCACGGCGCCTCTTTGGCAGACATCTGTAGAGCTGCGGGCTGGGCGACACCGAACACCTTCGCGAGATTTTACAGTCTCCGCGTTGAGCCAGTCTCTTCCCGTGTGTTGGGTAACAGGTAAGTGGCGGGAAGAGTTGGCCGGCGTCACGCTTGCTGCGCCATTCCCCCTCACCCGGGGATACGAGCGCCTTTTTTCCTCCTTCAGTTCAGTTCACCGGACGGCGAACCCTGGAGGAGTCGTCCAGCGCCCCCAGCAGTCAGACTGGGTGGAGCAGTCTGACGCCAGGCCCAGTATTGGTGCTAGCTCGCCCGGGTTTCCGGTCAGCCCCTGTACTCGGCTAGGTGTCCGTATGGCCTGATTCCATTTGGGTGATCCCACACGTGTATTCGTCCATGGTACGGTTTCCCTCACGGTAAACCCGTGTCTTCCCTTTGACAGAGCTCTTTCAGGTCCTACTGGCAGCCCTCCTCCCTACTCCTAGGTAGGATCTGCCCCAGGGTCCAGTCATATGTAGCACTGCCCCAGGCCTGGGCCAGTCCATATCAGTGTCTCCACATGTTACCTCCCTCTGGGCAGGATGTGGCCTCCATAGCGCCCTTCTCCGGAAGGCTCGCTTCCCCGTCGTTACCGCCAAGCTGTAACAACAAATAGGAAAGACTTGAAGCGGTCTTTCATAGAAGGTTGAAATCCCTTCTGATTTCTTGGGGAAAGGAACAGCGGCTTGGCTATCTCCAGCAGCAATGTACTCAGTGGTCCCTGTGGGCACCAAGGTTAGCGAATTTACGCTGGGGCGAAGGTTGCGACCTTTGCATGGCATTTGTCTATCACGCGCCAGCTTGTCAACATCTGCATGCACAAGGTTGTGACGGGGTTCCGGTTGTGGCGCTTTCCATATGACCCCTATGTTGTCACGACATAACTCATAGTGACCGACAGATAGGGAATGTCTCGGTTACGTACGTAACCCTCGTTCCCTGATGGAGGGAACGGAGACGTTATGTCCCCATGCCACAATCTTGAACCATCGCTGGTTGCCAGGGACACGTTCTCGGCTCCTCAGCGGGTAAAACCTGATGAGTGGATGCACCTGTCGCCCTTTTATACCCGTATGCACGGGGAGTGGCTCAGGTATGCAAAATCCACTAGCCAATATTCATTGGCGTTTTCTCTAAAGTCAGAGATGATTGGGGCTTCCAAGTAAATCCCCTATGTCGTCACGACATAACGTCTCCGTTCCCTCCATCAGGGAACGAGGGTTACGTACGTAACCGAGACGTTCTGTAAATAAGGTCAGCACACCACAGAGTCAAGTCATATGTATTTATGTAGCACTTTATACAATACAGATTGTTTCAAAGAAGATTTACAGATATAAACAGTTATGCTGCAGCAGCTCTAAAAAAAAAAAACTATAGTGCCATTGTTCAGCTACAGTAGTTGATTCAGTTCATTGACTGTGTAAAGATCATCAATTATGGGAAGTAGTTCAATTCAGCTGAAAAGCAGCTCTGTAGAAACAAGCGTAGTTCAGTTCTCATCCAATCATGGCTGTGCAGTACAAACTGAATTGATGAAAGAAATGGAGGGGAAAAAACACAGCATGGTCATTCGGGGAATGCTTTTGGCAGTCAGCAAAAGAGAAAAGGCTTGCCAGTTAACACCTGATGGTGATTACAAATGAGTGGGGTTAATTGGATCTACTGTCTCCTGACAGCCTTAGGCTACGGCCACACGAAGACGGGTTTCTCCGTATCCGATCTTTTTTTTTGCCTCAAATTCCGTAAACACGGAGTCGTCTCAGGAAATATCTGCGTCCACACGGAATCACTGAAAACGACTGAAAACGATGTAGTACACATGCCAGACCAATATGTGGCGCTGTAATTCTGCCACAGCGATACACAAAAAAAACTGAGAAGAACCTTGGACCATGTGCGTAAACCTTGCGCGCTGAATATAAACTAACACACAAAGCAGAAGATTTTGCTTTAATAAAACTAATGAGCTCAGTAGGTTCTGCAGCACGAACACAGGCACGTAGTCTGATATTGTTGTTGTTGTTGTCGCTGTTATGTGACGTAGCGGTGTCTGATTAGGGGCGAGACGTGGGCTGATGACGTCATCGTTTCAGAAAATATACGGATTCGCCGTCCACACGAAAACATGAAAGCGGCGTTTTCAAATTTATCCACCCTGGGACCCGGTTTCAAAAATGATCGGTTTCACTCTTCGAAAACGCCGGTTTCGTGTGGACGAAACACCTATACGGTAAAAAATGTATGCGTATACAGAGAAACCCGTCTTCGTGTGGACGGGGCCTTAGTGAGGGTGACCCATACTGTGGTATGTTGACGTCATTCACAGAACCTTGGTTACTTGCTTAACCCTTAATTTTCTTATGCTCAGCAAAGTTTTTGGATTGTGAGCTCTCTTTGCTGGACCTGGTTTCCCGAACTCATTCTCCTCGCGACAGCCCCTCCCTGGCGCATTCCTCTGAGGAAGGAACTCCTTTCTCAGGGCCTCGGCACCATATGGCACCCACGTCCAGATCTGTGGAACCTTCATGTGTGGCTCCTGGACGGGACGCAGCAGACTTAAGTGGTCTACAACAGGCCGTGGTAAACACCATCACTCAGGCTAGCGCTCCTTCAACAAGGCAAGCCTATGCACTGAAGTGGAGTCTGTTCGCGAACTGGTGTTCTTCTCGACGGGAAGACCCCCGAAGATGCACGATTGGAGTAGTGCTTTCTTTCCTGCAAGAAAGGTTGGAGCGTGGGCTGTCACCCTCCACCTTGAAAGTGTATGTGGCTGCTATCGGAAAGCATGATCTCATCGTGAGGTTCCTGAGGGGTGCCAGGAGGTTGAACCCCCCTATCGTCCTGGTTGGACTTCAGAGGGGTCCCTTTGAGCCGCTGGACTCAGTCGAGCTGAAATTCCTGTCGGCTAAGACAGCGCTCCTGACCGTGCTCACTTCCATCAAGAGGGTCGGGGACCTCCAAGCATTTTCGGAGAGCGAAGAGTGCCTTGTGTTCGGGCCGGACTACTCTCACGTTGTCTTGAGACCCCGGCCTGGATACGTGCCCAAGGTTCCCACCATGCCCTTCCGCGATCAGGTGGTGAACCTGCAAGCACTGCCTTCGGAGGAGGCAGATCCAGCCTTAGCGTTGCTGTGTCCCGTAAGAGCATTGCGCACATACGTGGACCGCACCCGGAGCTTCAGAAGCTCTGAGCAGCTTTTTGTCTGCCACGGAGGTCAGCAGAAAGGGAAGGCTGTCTCCAAGCAGAGGTTGGCCCACTGGATAGTGGATGCCATCGCCTGGGCGTACCAATCCCAAGGCGAGCCATGCCCCCTTGGGGTGAGGGCTCACTCCACACGGAGTGTTGCCTCCTCCTATGCGCTGGCGCACGGCGCCTCTTTGGCAGACATCTGTAGAGCTGCGGGCTGAGCGACACCGAACACCTTCGCGAGATTTTACAGTCTCCGCGTTGAGCCAGTCTCTTCCCGTGTGTTGGGTAACAGGTAAGTGGCGGGAAGAGTTGGCCGGCGTCACGCTTGCTGCGCCATTCCCCCTCACCCGGGGATACGAGCGCCTTTTTTCCTCCTTCAGTTCAGTTCACCGGACGGCGAACCCTGGAGGAGTCGTCCAGCGCCCCCAGCAGTCAGACTGGGTGGAGCAGTCTGACGCCAGGCCCAGTATTGGTGCTAGCTCGCCCGGGTTTCCGGTCAGCCCCTGTACTCGGCTAGGTGTCCGTATGGCCTGATTCCCTTTGGGTGATCCCACACGTGTATTCGTCCATGGTACGGTTTCCCTCACGGTAAACCCGTGTCTTCCCTTTGACAGAGCTCTTTCAGGTCCTGCTGGCAGCCCTCCTCCCTACTCCTAGGTAGGATCTGCCCCAGGGTCCAGTCGTATGTAGCACTGCCCCAGGCCTGGGCCAGTCCATATCAGTGTCTCCACATGTTACCTCCCTCTGGGCAGGATGTGGCCTCCATAGCGCCCTTCTCCGGAAGGCTCGCTTCCCCGTCGTTACCGCCAAGCTGTAACAACAAATAGGAAAGACTTGAAGCGGTCTTTCATAGAAGGTTGAAATCCCTTCTGATTTCTTGGGGAAAGGAACAGCGGCTTGGCTATCTCCAGCAGCAATGTACTCAGTGGTCCCTGTGGGCACCAAGGTTAGCGAATTTACGCTGGGGCGAAGGTTGCGACCTTTGCATGGCATTTGTCTATCACGCGCCAGCTTGTCAACATCTGCATGCACAAGGTTGTGACGGGGTTCCGGTTGTGGCGCTTTCCATATGACCCCTATGTTGTCACGACATAACTCATAGTGACCGACAGATAGGGAATGTCTCGGTTACGTACGTAACCCTCGTTCCCTGATGGAGGGAACGGAGACGTTATGTCCCCATGCCACAATCTTGAACCATCGCTGGTTGCCAGGGACACGTTCTTGGCTCCTCAGCGGGTAAAACCTGATGAGTGGATGCACCTGTCGCCCTTTTATACCCGTATGCACGGGGAGTGGCTCAGGTATGCAAAATCCACTAGCCAATATTCATTGGCGTTTTCTCTAAAGTCAGAGATGATTGGGGCTTCCAAGTAAATCCCCTATGTCATCACGACATAACGTCTCCGTTCCCTCCATCAGGGAACGAGGGTTACGTACGTAACCGAGACGTTCTGTAAATAAGGTCAGCACACCACAGAGTCAAGTCATATGTATTTATGTAGCACTTTATACAATACAGATTGTTTCAAAGAAGATTTACAGATATAAACAGTTATGCTGCAGCAGCTCTAAAAAAAAAAAAACTATAGTGCCATTGTTCAGCTACAGTAGTTGATTCAGTTCATTGACTGTGTAAAGATCATCAATTATGGGAAGTAGTTCAATTCAGCTGAAAAGCAGCTCTGTAGAAACAAGCGTAGTTCAGTTCTCATCCAATCATGGCTGTGCAGTACAAACTGAATTGATGAAAGAAATGGAGGGGAAAAAACACAGCATGGTCATTCGGGGAATGCTTTTGGCAGTCAGCAAAAGAGAAAAGGCTTGCCAGTTAACACCTGATGGTGATTACAAATGAGTGGGGTTAATTGGATCTACTGTCTCCTGACAGCCTTTGGCTACGTCCACACGAAGACGGGTTTCTCCGTATCCGATCTTTTTTTTTGCCTCAAATTCCGTAAACACGGAGTCGTCTCAGGAAATATCTGCGTCCACACGGAATCACTGAAAACAACTGAAAACGATGTAGTACACATGCCAGACCAATATGTGGCGCTGTAATTCTGCCACAGCGATACACAAAAAAAACTGAGAAGAACCTTGGACCATGTGCGTAAACCTTGCGCGCTGAATATAAACTAACACACAAAGCAGAAGATTTTGCTTTAATAAAACTAATGAGCTCAGTAGGTTCTGCAGCACGAACACAGGCACGTAGTCTGATATTGTTTTTGTTGTTGTCGCTGTTATGTGACGTAGCGGTGTCTGATTAGGGGCGAGACGTGGGCTGATGACGTCATCGTTTCAGAAAATATACGGATTCGCCGTCCACACGAAAACATGAAAGCGGCGTTTTCAAATTTATCCACCCTGGGACCCGGTTTCAAAAATGATCGGTTTCACTCTTCGAAAACGCCGGTTTCGTGTGGACGAAACACCTATACGGTAAAAAATGTATGCGTATACAGAGAAACCCGTCTTCGTGTGGACGGGGCCTTAGTGAGGGTGACCCATACTGTGGTATGTTGACGTCATTCACAGAACCTTGGTTACTTGCTTAACCCTTAATTTTCTTATGCTCAGCAAAGTTTTTGGATTGTGAGCTCTCTTTGCTGAGGCCATTGTTTTTCTCAAATTGGCTTCTCCAGTTCCATACAATTTTAGTTTTTATAAAATATAAATAACCTTGGTCCAGCTCAGGTGGTTTTAAATTAATATTGTTTACTTTCAGGACATAGTCCAGGGCTGCTTCTCAAAACACATACTTCCTTACTATAAAAGTAGGTTAAAAACGGTATATGCCTATTTCACTTTGGCTGGTTCTGGCTGTCTACTTCCTCTCTGTCCACATCTTCTTAAATTTGTTCTCTTGCTCTTTCCTCTACACTCTACCACTCTACTACTACAACTTTCTCTTTTATAGTTTATTCAGTATTGATAAATATGTAAACAATTAGGAGAACTGCATTTCCTATGTAGTGTGTATTATTAATCCAGAATATATCAGTTTGTGGCCACTTGAGAACATAGGCACTGAGTTTTGTTTGTTGTTTGTTGAACAAATGGTTCAGTATATAAATGTTTGTGATTTGTGTAATATTAATAAAAAGAGCTGCATTTCTTCTGATATACCATATTAATATTTTGGTTGATTGTATGGATTATGAAAAAGTTGAGAATTTTGTACAGTGTGTTGAAAAAGTCATGCATGTAATTTGTATAAAAATAATAAATTAAAACATGATAATTGTTTAGGACAATTAACACAGTAATCTGAACACTGTCCTGTAACTGTTTTGAGAACAGTGACCTAAGTCTGAGGAATGTTTAAGATCAATATATTGTTTACTACTTTAAAAAAAAAAAAACTTATCTGGGTGCATATTTACTGAGTAAATGGTGTTTATTTGAATGAAGCAAATAGATCTGTTTTGAATTTGTAACTGGTCTCAAACCTCTTTTTAGTTGTGTTTGTGTCCATTACATTTAGACTGGTCTTTTAGGAACCCAGTCAAATCAGTTCTATCATATCACAATATTGTGCAGCCCCATTTGAGTAATGTTATATTCAATACAGTTATTAGCTTTTATCATTTTGCAATCCCCGTGCAGTTCCATTACAAATCCCTGTTTGAGAAACATAATGCTGAAATTTAATCAAAATGATAAAATGAAACAAAAGAGAGAATAAAAAGTCAGGCGTTTAGAGGGCGTCTTTCTGTTTCAAGCACATATTTCCTGTGTTGTATGCAGGTGACAAGCAGCAAAAGCAAGATATTATTATTATTATTATTATTATATATATATATATATATATATATATATTTATATATTTATGAGAATATTCCCCTCAATATGATCAAGGTAAATAAATAAATAAAAATACAAAAGAAAGAAAAATAAAGAAACATGCCAAACATTGGTTTTCACATTTATTATGTATTGAATATAATTAATAAATTATTAATATATTCAAATTTAGTTTAGATATATTAATAATTTATTAATACATATGATTAAATTTAAATTTAGTATAAATACAACTTTCTGTTACAGGGATCACTTAAGAAAGAAAGAAAAAAAAGGTGGTATGGTAGCACCTCCATCAGACCACATCCTGTTATGAATTTCTCTATACCTTCTGTGGCTTGGAGCTCTGTCTCTCATGTCATCACAGTCTTTTCAAGCAGCACTAAATGTTACACACTCACTACAGAGCAGGTTTTTCATGCAGTCAATGATTTAAAGTTTTTATCTATATTAATCTTGAGATTAGGATTAAATTCTGACAGTTTAAATAAAAATATATATACTCTATAACAGTATTGGCTATAAATTGTTTTATGCTATACAATGAATTGTTCTAATTATTAGATTTTGATGTGCAGCAAAATAATTTTGTGCATTATTCAGTTGTGTAATTTCATTGTCTCTGTTTTTGGTGAGAGCTTGATGGATTTTGACAAGCAGAAAAAAATATTGTTGGTCCTGAAACGGTGTCAAACCTTAAAATTTGTTGAACCTTAACATT
Organism: Barbus barbus; assembly: GCF_936440315.1. Lineage (NCBI taxonomy): Eukaryota > Metazoa > Chordata > Actinopteri > Cypriniformes > Cyprinidae > Barbus > Barbus barbus. Next base: position 11,203,308 of record NC_136738.1, read on the forward strand.
TAAGAACCTAAAAAAAACTTAACTGAGATCCATAGGAATGCATTAAGTTTGCAAGATGAATGCAAGACGCTTTAACCTCAACCCTAAACCTATAGTACCTGTAAAATCTGGTTACTAGGCAGAGTAGGCTTGCAGGCATAACAGATCATAATGTTTACTTGTCATTTAGCAGACGCTTGAGCCACAAACATATTTTGCACGGACCTATTGGATAGGTCTATACATAACATTCATTTAAATGTCACTCTTTTGGTAACAAATCTCAGTTACCTTCAAATTTCTTGAAATGCAACATCCCCTTTTAAATTAATGGGTTCAGAGCATTCTATGACTTGAATACTACAGCATAGGCTGTAGTAAACCAGATATTTTAGCCTATTCTTTTTAGATTCTTGCTTAATCAAGATTGTAGTTAATCTAAATGAGAAAATTGGCTTTTGAAGAAAGACTACAAATGTAATGAGCGCTTGAAATGTGTTAAGTCTAAGACATTTTGGAGTTCAGCAAGGTACATACTTAACATTAAGAAGCAACAAGCATGTGCAGAGTTAGGGCTTCCTCCCAACCCTGTCTTCAACCACTAAGCCCCCTCACATTTGCATGCTACAACAGATATGAGATCTATAGATATGCGATACAGATATCAGATATGATACTATGAGATCTTGATTAGTTACAAGATCAAGTGGGAACTTGGGCACATTCATGAGTTTGCAGGACTAAAATCTAAACTACTCAAATAGAGCAGCGGAGGCAATGTGCACAATTCTCTCAATGCATTAGCTTTCCAGCATAATCTTTCCAAGGTTTGGTTAATGCCAGTTGTTTATTTCTTGGGGAAAGTTATAATGCTTTGGTCCCTTGACAAAAAAAAAAAAAAAAAAAAAGAAAAAAGGCAGTAAATAATACAAAGATTGCTGCCCTGCAGTCCGTAATGCTCATGTGAGACTCCACCCTTATTTTCATCAACTCTTTAAGCAAGAAAGTCATGAATGCCCATGAGGTCTTATGTGGCATGAATTCTAGAATGTTTTGAGAACAGAAGAGTTCAAACTCCCACCGCCCAAGGTCCTTACAAAGGATTCATCAGATCAGCAGTCATTGGTGGTAGAAATTATGTTTTAGCTGCCCTCTTCTTCTTCTACGGAGTGATTCAGTCCAGGTATGAACTTTAGAAGGTGCTTGCGGACACTACCTTTTCTGCATCTCCTGGGCAGCGTCCCAAACATGGATGAAGATGAATTTTCCCAACTCTGAGAGAGTGAACTGTTACTGCTGGTCAGGCTAATGCTGCGTGTTCTTGTCAGGGGTCGCAAAGCTCCCCCTTCCAGCTGGAAGAAGCCTCCGTTTGGCTCAGTTGGGCTGAATAGACTTGAGTCATCAAATACTGATGACATAAAGGCTCCATCCTCACTATCATCTGTCATTATGCTGCGGCAACTGCTGTCACTGGAAAATCGCTGCCCAGAGCGGCCAGTTGGAGATGAGAGAGACAGCAGAGAGTCAACAGACTGATGCTGAGCACTCTCATTCAGATTACCTGGAACACAGACAGAGACACCTGTAAACCTAATGGCTCTAAGTAATTCATTATCAGCTAAAACATCAGCCTGTTCATCATCAGAGTATCAGACAAAGGACATAGATGGACACTGAGGGTTTCTTCACTTGCATGTTGCTCTTTTGTTGATTTTGATCACTTCCATTGTTCCTCATTTGTAAGTCGCTTTGGATAAAGTGTCTGCTAAATGACTATATGTAAATGTAATGTAAATGCTGTCGCTATTGTTAAACAGCTTCAAAAACAAAGCAGGAGATCATGCATAACTATCACAAATCATACAAACCGTGGATAATCAAGCAACATCATAAAAAGAACCAAGGGGATGTAAACCTTTAAACATTTATAATTTGTGCATTATTCATGTAAATTAATTTGTTTCAAATCCATGTTGTAAATCCAACTGTAACTCTCTCAGGGAGATATACACTCTTCTGTCAGACTGTCTGAACAGCTGTGTACAGTTTTTTGTTTTTTTTCTCACCTCGAGTAAGACGCTTTTCCTGAAGTGTGAGAGATTGCAGTTCCACCCATTTCTCACGAAGAGTTTGCTGTGCCGAGGGAAAACACAGAAACGAGATCAGCATCTGTGAGTCATTCTGGTAAACGTGTATGTACAATATATGCTGATCAGCAGCATTCATTTAAATGTTTCAGCATTCATGGAAACACATACACTATATTATACACTTCTTAAGTGAAGAAGTTATTCAGAGACCTCTTTCTGAGTAAAGAGTAAGTGGAGAAGTTACTCAGAGACTTCTTTCTGAGTAAAGTTTCAGTTTTGTGTACATGTGGTAAACACACACACACACACACACACACACACACATACACACACAATCACACACAAATACATACCTTAAGATAACGCATCTTTTTCTCTAATTCAATTCTCTTCACAACATTGCCACTGACCGTCTCCAACCTTCACACAAAAACACAAGAGAAGAGAAAAATTCTAATTAACATACGATGGTCAAAAGGTATTTATTTGTTTCTTCATTTTATTTCTTTTTGACAGTTCTGTTGCATTAGTTACATCAGATCCACACAAAATATAAATAAATTATTTTGTTAACTGTTGGTTGCTAAAGTGTTTTGGGTGGTTGCTAGCTGACTGCACAAAAGAGTCTTTGGCAAAGTCGCATTGGCAAGTCGAAAGAGTTCTTGTCTTAGTGATATTTTTGTCTCTAGATATGGATCAAGGTTGCACCAGCCATTTGTAAGTTCTTACTCAAACAGTAGAAACTCCACAGTAGAGAGTTAGCTAGTTTGTAACAATTTATTATTTGTATTATTTTTATTAATTTTGGTTATATCACAGTTGACCTACATTTGCCGTAGCTAGTAGGCTGCAAGCTCTTCGCAAAGTGTGTGCATAATATGACTTTTACCTTCAATGATCCAATAGCAGCCCACAAATTTTTGAGCAGACGTTGTGTTGAAATGTCATGAATTTCAGTTTATCATTCTAACTATACTCACAAATAATAGGTATTTGTGCAGCTGCCCCCAGGTTTTCCTAGGAATTTGTTTTCCATCCATTTTATCTTCCACGAGTCTGATCACTTAATAGTACATATCTTCATAAACAAGCTGCATTATTTAAGGCATCATTTGTAGCACAAACATCCTATTTCTGATACTTGTACTCACTTCAGCATATTAGTGGATTCTCGAATCAGCTCAATAATGTGCTGATGGGTAGATCCCTCAATACTGACTCCATTTACTGACAATATAATATCACCTATCAAAGAAAGAGAGATTAAAAATATATAAATAAATAAAGAGCTAACACTCAGTACTAGGAGCTGTCAATCACGTCACACCACACACACATGCACGAACAGAAACCCATGCAAATGTAATGCACTCACGTGGACACAGTGCTCAGTGCTGCAACCTTTCATGCAATGGGAGTAGTGAATGTAATGCTGTAAGCAACACTTTTCATGACAGTTTCACATGTAATATGGAATCACAACAGGGAAGTCTTAAAAGAGAGTCATTTTAATGACTGTTTAAATCAGAGGGTCCAAAACAAGGTTAAAAAAAAGACTAATTATTTTTAAATTATGACGTAATGTTTTGACGTAAAAAAAAAAAAGTCTTGTTAACATTATAAATGGACCTCATAAAATATTAATTGGAAAAATGTATATATATGAGAGAGCATGAAATAACAGTCAATAAAAACCAAATAGAGCAATGCATCAGCTGTGTTAAATGTAGATGGCATGTAGGCTGGTGGGAAAGTGCCATGTAAACGGGGTCAGGTCAGATGGTAGTGAGTAACACGCTAAGAAGAGGAAGTGGAAAACCTGCTCACCAGCAGTCAAACCTGCAGTTTCGGCTGCACTGCCATCCTGCACACTGCAAACAAACGTGCACATCTCCACCATACTGCTGTTCTTCACCTTGAGACCATACGTCTGCACAGAGAGCCATAAATCCCAATGGAGCATTTAAAATGAGCCTGTTATATTGGTTGTGGTTGTGTATGTACAATGCCCCCAAAATGGATATGGACAATTAAGCCGTATTAAAAAATTTCTGAATTTAGACACAAAATAAAAACAAAACAATATATAGCTTTCAAAATGTAGAGATGAGGATTTTGTCGTAGTATTAAGTTAGCGGATCAGGTCCACAGCTAATGATGACTAATGTAATGATGAAACACCTGTGATTTTTCTGCTAGAACACCATATGTGAACTTTATACATCCACTAAAAATCATTGCCACACTAGATAAAAAAGGCCATTGCAAAAAGAAGTTTGTTCTGTGAAAGGAATTTGTTAGCAAATAATGTCTGTGGTATATTACTATGGCAATGAAATTCAGAAATTACCATTAGCCTACATATACTTCATGAGACCAAAGTTTACTTGTGTGAAATAAATAAATAAATATTTGGTGTGAAGCATCACCTGAACTTCGAATCCAAAGGCTTCATTGTCTTGTTTCTCCAATATAACCATTGTTCTTTGCAAAACAGGAGAAATATTCATTGAAAATTTGCACAAGGGACATCAGATATTCACAATGAAGGGAAGCAGTAAATCAGTCTTACCTCTGAGGATCAGTATAATCCACTAGAGATGTAGAGTGCGTTCTGTGCAGCTGCAAAAGTGTAATTCGCAGATGAAATAATGAGAAACCATTTGAAATTCTGAAAAACTGCAAGGATCCTGCACGAATGTATGTTTTTAATGTCTAACCAAGTTTTGAAAAAAAAATGTGCAACTGATTTTGTTTTAATCCATTAACATTCCTTTTGAATATTTTGACAAAATGAATGTTAGACCTACAGTTGTCAAGTTATATATCTATAATCTCTCAGCATTCATGTTGGCATCGAAACAGATATAATACAATTCTATCATTGATTGTCCCACCTTACTGCGTGATAATGTCCCATCTTTGATATCTTCAGTATTCAAATTTTTGGTACTGTTGAATGAACATCGTCGCCACAGTATATTTTTCTTCTTTTGAGAGTTGTCGATTATGTAGCTGTCCAGGCTGCTCAGCTGTTTTAAAGGTACTTTAAAGTTTTTATTGGATGTCATCATGCCTCCTTATTCATTGAACCACACTGTATGCAGCTGCAGGCTTCAGTGTGACCTGTCTATAGTATACACAGCGGATATACCCGTGTCACATGAGTGTCAGGAACTAAACACATCGAGAATCAGTGTGTGGGTGTATGTTAAGCATTTTATATGGTTCCTTTTTCCTCTTCTCTATTTTTTCACTTTTTTCATCTTTGTCTAGTGTGCTGTGGACAGAATTGGTGCATCTGCTTGTGGCTGTTTCCTTCCTTGGCCTAGAGCTCCTTTGAGAATTTTGCAGCTGTCTGAGAACAAACATGCATGTAGAACCACAGTAGTATCAAATCTCATTCATCTTTCACCTGTTTCCACAGTGCTGCACAGCTTTTACCTCTTTCTCTCTCTGTGGACAATCACTTTTGTTTCGTGATCTACACAGAGGACCTGGCCTAGACAGAGAGACAGATGAGAAAGACCCTCAATTGTGTAAACCAGCTGATTCGCTGAGGTTTAAAACTTCTAAACAGCATCAGTATTTAAGTACACCCCCAAAGGGACTTCATGCGATTCTCTCCAAATTATGTTTTCATACAAAAAAGAAGTAGACCTAATCTTAAAGTTTATTTTAAGTAAACTTATATTCAAGTATATTTTCCAAATATACTTTATGTAATAGTTATACTAAAATAAATTACTAGTAATTGTAGTAGTTCAATACTTACTGAATTGTCCAACTTTTTTTTGAGCAATGTTGCTTGGGAACTTTCTCATTGAGAATGGGCAAAAAATTTATATCTGGATATTTTAGATTGTTCATGGGCTCTGTATCTCACCTGGTTGTCCGTTGACGGCAACACTGCCCAGCAACATTGCTCAAAAAGTACTTACTTTCTAAAAGTATAATTTTTAAAGTGTAACAGGAGTACATAATTAGTTTACAGGTTTTTATTTTGTATTGTGACTTTAGAGGTGAACTTTAGAGATGTTTGATTAATGGATAATGGTACTTTTGAATAAGAAACACAGGAGAGTTTCTACACAAAATTTTTAATATGAGAACATAAATTATAAAATGTTGTGTTTAAACTGTCCTACATGTGATCTTAGACCCTGATGTGGCACTTAAGCATTTTTCAGTATTTTTATATTTTATGCAAGCATGAATGTTTTTAATGTGATAGACTAAAACATTATTTGGGGAACAGATCTGGGGACAGTTCAATTCAATTTTCAATAAGTATGAATTTTAACACGATGGAAAACAAACACTTTTATTAAAACAAATACTTTAACTAGTAGATAGTGGCAAAGGAGCACTTCATTAGCCATTTCCACTCCCTACTTTGTCCACAAGTTTTGCTTTTGAATTTATATTTAGAAATTTATATTTGTTTAGCACTTTTTGGTACTGGAATATTAAGTAAGAAAAGTCAGAATGTGGCTAAACTACACAATAAGAGCCAGATTCACTAGCAGTTGCACCAGCGCAAACCCTCTTTTTGTGTTAAAAAACTACTGTCAGGATTTACTAAAGATACACGGTAAAAAATAAAATAGTGATGAAAAGGCGTGGACACAGAAATTTTTGTGGCTGAAAATTTATGGGGGTAGAATATTTCAATGAATATTTTTACTAAGGTTTGTGGCAGCCAATTTACTGGTATTTGTGCTAATAGCTGCCATCCAAAAAAAGCATGTCTTTCCCATTTTACGCTTGACATGGCTGCATGGTCGAAAAACAACATGGCGGCGCGCACAGACGCAGCGGCTTCTCTCTCTCCCGACAGAACGGGTGTTTTCGTGTTTTTTGTCTTGTAAGTCGCAATGTTTTTGTACATCTTCGTCACGTCTACCTGTCTTTAAGCGCGCATACAGTCGTGCGTTTCTGCTCGATGTCGGCAGAATCACATTTTTAGAGTCAACCCATTGGGGTCGGCTGTATCGCCGGCGATACGAACTCGTTTTTTTTAAGATAAGTGCATTTATAAACACTAAAAGACACTTGCAAAAGACACTAAAAATACTCTGTTGATTTTGGTCACACAAATAAGTGTTATACATCAATCGAAACTGTTAAGTGTCTACTTGTTTTTGAGTACACTCACGATTACAACAAAACTTTGTGGTTTTGGGGAAAAAAGAAAACAAACAGGGTGCGCTCTCTGTCTTCTCCGTCTCTGCGATCTGTTTATAGTAACGCGTCACTAAAATGAAGTGTAACTCAGCAAATACTCAACACAGAAACATGGGAGTTATCTCTATAGAAAGCCTAAAGTGTCTGCTTTCAACTGAAGTAAGTGTTGTCGAAAACAAATGTTCTGTGATAAAGTAATCCGTATGAAACCGACACGATGTTCAGTCTGTCCAGTCTAACTCATTATTTCTAATGAGATCCCGCCCCCTCGTGTTCACATGTAAATAACCACGTGACTCGCGCGCGCTTGGAGACGCCCAACAACAAACAGTCACGAGACTCTGTTCATCTCTGCTGCTATTCGTTTCTGGAAGAAGACGCGCTGAGTAAAGGCTGGATTTACCTCAGAATAACAGCAAGAGTTCATCCAGAAGACATCGATCGATCAGATGAGTAAGTAAAGCTTGTTTTTTGCATTAGTTAGCGTGTTATTGTGACAAACCTGAACGCGATAAGTTGGGTTTTTCCCAAACGACAACATGATGAATGCTACGCATCTAAGAATGTTTAATGTTCACAAATAGATTTAATATCGTGCTAAACAATAACAATTTGTTTCTCAGATATAAAATATCCTTTTTTTAATGGTACAAAGTACATTTGTAGTTCACAGAATACATGTGTCTATGGCTGCAGAATCATAACAGCTTCTATAAAATCATACATACTAGACTATATGACTGCAAAATCATAGTTGTTTTTCTCCCAAACTGTAATTACAGACTACAGTGTTTGAATATGATGGACAATTCATTGTATTTAAATTTCTTACGGCACAATGATGTTTTCATGCTCTATATAAAACAATAAAAGTAATATGAGAGTATATTGTAACATGATGAATGCTACGAGTCTAAGTATGTTTAGAACATGTTTATTATTAATAGTCTTCTCTGTTCAAAAATAGATTTAAATAACGTGCTAAACAATAATAAATAGTTTCTCAGATATAAAATATTTTTTATAGTACAAATTACATGAGTCTATGGCTGCAGAATCATAACAGCTTCTATAAAATCATGCATACTAGACTATATGACTACAAAATCATAGTTGTGTTCTTTTGTTTTTTCTTCCCCAAACTGTTGTTTTCATGCTCTATATAAAACAATAAAAGTAATATGAGAGTATATTGTAACATGATGAATGCTACGAGTCTAAGTATGTTTAGAACATGTTTATTATTAAACTCAGCGCACGCCGAAGAGCTGCGGGACCTCGGTCTGCTCCGAAGGCCTACTCCACCACCGACCCCCACTACTGCATCTTGCCCACAGCGCTACAAGCGGCGTGAGAGGAAGCAGAAGAGGGGTAAGCGTGGAGGTATCCGAGCTAGGCCGGATAGCTAGCAGCCAACCCACACAAGCCAGCTATCCCCACCATCGTACTGGCGAATGTACGCTCTTTGGACAATAAACTGGACTACATCCGACTACTTCGCTCTACTCAGAGGACTGTAAGAGACTGTTGTGTTTTTGTGTTTACGGAAACATGGCTTAACAACAACGTACCGGACTGCGCCATACAGCTCGACCAGCTAACAAGCTATCAAGCTGACAGAGCTCTCGTCGAGGGAGGTAAGATCCGCGGTGGCGGGCTTTGTGTTTACATCAATGATGCATGGTGCCGCGATGCTGTTGTGGTCTGCAAACACTGCTCACCCTTGGTGGAGTTTATGATTATTAAGTGCCGGCCGTTCTAGCTACCGAGGGAATATACAGCTATACTGCTCGTTGCTGTATACATCCCTCCTAGCTCCAACAACAACAACAGGAGTGAGGCACTAAATGATCTGTACCAGCACACCAGTGAGCAGCAGACAGCCCACCCAGATGCTTTTCTCATCTTAGCTGGGGATTTCAACCACACAGACTTAAAGAGTGTGTTCCCAAAAAACACACCAACACATACTTTCCAGACTTTCCAACAAGAGGAAAAAATACTCTGGACTTTGTTTACACCACTGTTACGTCCGTAAGGACGTTTATAGTATTGGTGTGTGTGTGTGGTGTATGTTTTCTTTTCCGTCCTGTCTGTTTCTCTTACTCTCGTTTTCTTAGGTTGTTGCTGGTTGGCTATATGGCTTGTCAGTCAAGGCTAACGAGATGAATGACCACGCCTTGGGAGGCGGGATCTGCATCAGCATGATGAGTGGCACCTGGTGAAGAGGATATTTAAAGACCATGCTGCTGCCAGTGTGAAAAGAGCACTTTGTATTGAGAGAACCTTTGTAACGAGAACTTTTGTGAGAGAGACGTTTTGGTTGGAGAAACTGTTGGTGTGTTTTATTTTCGTTACGTTGTTCACATGTATGCTCATTGTGCTTTGTTTTGGCTGTGTCCAAAAACTCTCTTATTCATGATTGTTGCCGTCGACAAAGGAGAAGGGGATAGGTAAGATTGTCACGTGACATACATTGTACACACGTAGTTAACCTAGTTAACGTAGTTAACACTAGTTAGGGATTTGTGCCACCCATTGTATTTATGTTTATTAGTTAGTGTAGTTTAGTTAAGACGTCCTAGACGTTGAAGATTGTTTTCTTTGATCTTTTCTTTTTAGCTTAGTGTTAGAAGTTAAATGCGTTAGATAACCTTTTTGATTATATTATTTTCTTTTGTTTGGCACAATCCATTTTTCCCCTTTTTCCTTTGTGGTTGGGTTTTTGTTATGGTATATTTATTAATAATAAATTTATTAAACATTCACTTTATTCAGTGGTCTCTCGTTTTTCTCATCTCACTCAGTGTTGTCTGTGGACGTGTGTCTGGGTTGGTTACATGTGTTCCCCTCTTAAAAAGCCCTAGACGGGCACGAGCCATAGGAGGGTCGTAACAACCACCCAGAGAGGAGCTTACAAGGCCCTCCCCCTCCCCCTCCCCCACCTCGGAGCCTCAGACCACATCACTGTCATGCTAATGCCTGCATACAGACCGCTCGTTAAAGTCATCAAACCAATACACAAACAGATACAAGTGTGCCGGAAGGGTCGTCAGAGGCACTTCAAGACTGTTTTGACACGACTGACTGGAATATGTTTAAACAGGCTGCCACACACAACAACACTACAGACCTCCAAGAGTACTCAGAGACTGTCACTGCCTACATCACCAAGTGCATTGATGATGTAACGGTCACAAAGTCCATCACTGTCAGGGCCAACCAGAAACCGTGGCTGACAGGGGAGGTCTACAGACTCCTGAAGGTTCGGAACGCTGTCTTTAGAGCTGAAGACAGCTAGGGCCAACCTTTCCCGCGGCATCAGAGAGGCCAAAAGACTGTACTCCAGGAGGATAGCCCATCGTTTCAGCGACAACAGAGACACTCGGAGCCTGTGGCAGGGGATACAGACCATTACGGACTACAAGCCCCCACCACAGACCTGTGACAACACCATCCCCCTGCTGAACGAGCTGAATGCCTTCTTTGCTTTGGAGGCACAAAACAGCACCACTGCACAGAAAACTCCACCTCCTCCCGGCGACCAGGTGATGACGCTGTCCCCGGACAGTGTGAGAAGATCCCTCAGCAGGATAAATGCACGCAAAGCTCCGGGTCCTGACAACATTCCTGGGAGTGTACTGAGAGACTGTGCAGTGGAACTCACTGATGTCTTCACAGACATGTTCAACATCTCGCTAAAGCAGGCCATTGTCCCCACATGCTTCAAAGCTACCACCATCATTCCAGTCCCGAAGAAGTCATCTCCATCCTGCATCAATGACTACCGTCCAATAGCACTCACTCCTATTCTCATGAAGTGCTTCGAACGAGTCATGCACCACATCAAGTCTGTCCTCCCCCCCTCCCTGGACCCCTTCCAGTTTGCATATAGGTCCAACCGCTCGACCGATCATGCCATCGCCACTGCCCTCCACCCAGCCCTCACACATCTGGACAAAAAAGAATCATATGTCAGGATGCTGTTCATAGACTTCAGTTAACCTGTTAACCTTCGCCCCCATTGTGGGCCTCATAGGTGAAAATAACCTACCTAAATTAAAATGGTAACAGTTCATGACAAAGTATGCTACACACACAAATTAGGTATCTTTGGAAAGAAGACACTCTTGGCTTTACTGTCAATCATCCAGAGTTGATAATGCTCAAAAAGATAAAAAGTTATACACACTGATGTGCCTTGAAAAATATTTTTCCACACTGAATGTTTTTTTATTTCATATACAAATACATGAAATAAGTCCTGGAGCAATCCAGAAAAGTAATGGGTTGAAAGCCATGTGTCTCATGTCTCAAATTTGAAGAAGATACCATGAAAAATGAGATTCCTGCAATATTTTTTCTGAAACTATTTATAGTCCCCCCCACCCCCCTGTTTGAGGAAAAATAACCACCAAATGTATTGCAGAATTATACAAGCTATTTTAGTAATTATACATGTTCCTGCGTAGTTTTTCAATTATAAAATAATAGACAGATTTATTTGAGCACTAAAAAATACAAAAATAATTATTTGAGTAATAAAAAAGGAAAAAAATTAGAAAAAGAATGCTTTGTATATAGTATGTATACTGAAGTATTCTGATTGCCAGACATGAAGTGATATTGGCAGACATGGTCATAGAGTCAGTAATCACACGCTGATGTGCTTCCATTCAGATGATAATCATACAGATGGGCCATATAATCAATAATAGCTGATCATTGAATCACAATGATAGCCGTCATAGAGTCGGTAATAAACACGCTGATGTCCGTCCATACAGATTATAATCATGCAGATACGGCCACATTCCCCACACAATACACACACACACACATATAAAAAATGTAGAAAAAAAAAGAAAGTTTTTTATGGATAAAGCAGATCACTAAGTTACGCCCCGCTCAGATGACAGTTACGCCCCGCTCATAGCCCGCGTCATGGCTGACTGGAGGGAGCGCCAAATTCAAATAAACTATATTCCGCTTTTCTGAGAGTGCAAACCAGTTAAATAAAACAAAACTGTGCAGATATATGTGTATATATGTATAGTGTATATATACTGTAGAGTGCAAGAGGAGCTTATCAGTCTGAGGACATTGTAGAAAAAAAAGAGATAAATAAAGTGGCATAAGGCACATGGCAGAATAGATAGAGTGCAAACCAGTTAAATAAAACAAAACTGTGCAGATATATGTGTAGTGCAAGAAGAGCTTATCAGTCTGTTAAAGTGACAAGAGAACAGTTTCCTTTTACTTACAATTCTTTATGCTTACATCTGAATTTTGTTTATACAAGAATGGCTCTACATGTAGTACACTTGGTTTTATTGAAAAAACACAAATACACATAATAATTTTGCCATTGCTACAGATACAGATACTGCACACTCCTGTTGACAGTGTTGTTAAAGTTTTACCTATGAATTTCGCATTTGAACCCACCTCCAGATCAACCTACGCATTATGCTGAATGCATTGTGTCCAATTATGAATTGTTCACCTATGCATTCATAACTTAAAAGGTGCTTGCACTTTATTTTGATAGTCCACTTTAGACATGTAGTTGCAAAGTTACTTATAGTTAGTAGAATGTCAATTAATTAGCTTTAATTGGCAACTACATGTCTACTTACTCTCAGAGTAGAGTGTTAGGTTTAGGGTTAGTGGAATAAGCTGACATATACTTGCAAAGTTTCTCATAGTCAGTATGTTATTTGTAGACCCATCAAAATAAAGTGTTAGAAGATATTAAGTAGACAGTCTACTAATACTCCAATGACTGCTAGTTGACATGTAGTTGCAAAGTAGAATGCCTAAAGTGGACTATCAAAATAAAGTGTTAACCAAAAGATTTGTATACATTGTTGTCACAAACAGCACTCGTTTAATGTCCAATACAGATAGTGATAAGGCAACCTTGAGAATCTGCTGATGCAACATGATATCCTACAATGACACCAGTGCTGTTTTTCTTGATCAAATTTTAATATTTATACTACATTAATTTGCTAACTGCTTCATTATAAATAAAAAGAAAACAAACAAATACAATAAAATACAATAGTCAAGTCACCTATACTGTTAATATATGGAGCTTTATACAGATAGTTTCAAAGCAGGAATGAAATTCAAGATTGTAGTATCTGATGTCTTGAGCGTAAGATCAGAAGGTCAGATTTGATCAGGACCCTTTTTAAGCAGCCAGTTACTATCTAGAAATACAGGAGCAACACCATAGTATTTATTCACATAACCCTACAAACGCTAGATGACAATGATTACATGGCATGCCTTGAAGCTTTGCTATTACATGGTTATAATCTTATATGGTTATTATAATCCAGTATTATCATTAGATTGCATTAACACGAAAGCTGCCAATGGATCACTTTAAAAATATTTGAAACCTGAATAAATTACACACAATTGTAATAATCTAGATTTTTTTAGGCTTGTGTTGGGACGTCACTCTAAACTGATTTCAGTGGTAAAGGTCTGCACTAAAATCCACATCATTTTGAACTCTCATCTCAAGAACCCTCATCAGATTTTCAGATATGTGACACCATTGATGCATCGTCTGAAGAAGCCTGTTGATTCAAGGAAATGTTAGACCAAACCACAGATATGTAACGTATTTTCCAGTGCACACTAAAATCAGTCAAGGTCTAAAATCAGGTCTAAGACACAGACAAACAACACATGCATCAAAAAAATTTTTTTTTTAATGCACACACAACTGCTTAACAGTTAGACTGAAACTATCATATCTGCAGGTTATTGAGGCAGAACTACCTAGTTTAGTCATCAGTCAGGATGTTTTAGGGTTAACAGCTAAAGGTACTGCAACTTTGGGTCAGAGCACACAAAAGAAATGAGAGAGAAATGACTTTCTCTAATCCCAACTTAATCTAAAGAGTCAAGCAATTAGAAAAAAAAAAAAACATTTTAATTGCAGAACAAGATATTTAAAGGAACTTTCAGGTGTTCTTGACCATATAGTGAAAGTCAGTGGGGTCCAAAAGTTTCAATCCCCCAAAAGGACATAAAATTTATGTAAAAGGTAATCTCCAGTGGTTTGATCCAAATTTTGGAAGCGATCTAATCACTGCTAAAAAAAAAGAGAGCAAACTTTAAAGGCCTACACACCACACATTCTTTGTGGTGTTCTCCACCTCAATTTAGATGATGCTTGTTGCAATATATGAAAGAAAATGCAACAAAACTTTACAATAATGATCCATTTGTTAACTATATTTAATTTCTAATGTACTAACATGAATTAACAAAAAATATATATAAAGCATTCATTTCAATAGAGAATGAGAATCTATGTCACGCCTCGTTGGATTACGTCATGTTTTAGGTCACGCTCAGGAGCACAGTTGCCAAGTCTGCGTATTATACGTGACTTTGGGCGTCTGTTTTTGTAAAGTGAAAAAAATCCCTGGTCACGGGTGTAGTGTTTCAAGTCCAGGTAAGCATGAAGAGTCAGATTTCAGAAGCTACAATTCAAAGATTTATTGGCACCAGAGGTCAACAGCAAACACAGCCAGCATACCACATGGTTGCACACCTTCAATTGTCCTTCTACACATTTTATAGGTACCAACTTAGTAACCCATAGTGCCCTCTTCTGGTGAATCAATAATACAAGAACACAACATATTCCCCCATTACTTAGAAAATCATACATTCCTCACTGAATCCAAAATTTAAAGTTAACACAATAGATCCATATTATTCACACTAAAGTACATATTAAATGAAAGCTTAGCAATACCGCATAACTGATTCTAAATATACACCATGGAACAATGCACTACTTTAATACTAGTTACTTTTAAAACCAAATAACAATCCTGCAGCCAACGTGGAGGTCGTCTTACATGTGCTGAACCTCTTCCAGGAGCAGTTGAAGGATCTGTAGAAAGAGGAACTTGAATAGGTGAGTTTGATTGTTCATTTTTAAGCAACACTCCAGAGGTAGATGAGGGACCTATATGAAGCGGCAGGGCCACAAGTTCATTTTTAGTGGAACATTCTATAGATGCCAAGGTAGGAGATAGATGAGACGTATGCCACTTTTTCCCATCTGACAACTAGTAAGTACATGAACCAATCTGACAGGAGATTTGCAAAGGTTTTGAGAATTTTGGATGTCCTTTTGGAACGTTAACTGGACTCTGAATACGCACCCAATCTCCCTGTTTGAAGTTAAGGTTACGAGCTCTTCGTCTAGAGTCTGTATATGCTTTCATTTTCTTTTGTGACAGGGATACTTTCTTACACCACTTTTGCCGATTACAGGAGAAGGAAGGATGTTCAGACAAGTATGCATTTTCCTACCACAGAATAACTCAAATGGAGATAGTCCATTTGCAGAATGCGGAGTAGCACGGTATGCTTTAAGAAATTGTGTTACTATTGGATTCCATGGCTTTCCGGGCCAGAGGGATAAGGTACAGGTTGCAGAGGTGCAGCAGAAACAACAGCTGTTTTATCAGAAGAGACACAAACTTGACAGTTCTTTTCCTTGACCAAAGAATCAATACCTGGCGAAGGTGCTTCTTTGTACGCACAATTCCTTGACGGCCATCATGGGCCAGATTCGCCAAGATGTGCTGTAGTGAAACAGGAACAAGAAGACGTGATCCTCTGAATACATAGTTCTTTTGAACACTCAGTTCATCCCTTACTTTGGTTGTTAATAAAGATCTACGTTCCTATTTCATTGATGAAGAAGGCCATCCACGATCAATTTGTGCACGTAACAAATTCAATTCTGGACTCATGCAGAGGCAGAAGCAAACTCAGTTGGAGTTACAGCAGACATCTCAGAAGACAAAAATGCAACGAATTCAGGTTCTGCATCAGAAAGATCCTCTTTAGAAACTGGCAAAGGCAATCAAGACAGACAGTCAGCAGTATGATTCTGAGAACCAGAACTGTAAATGACTTCATAGTTGAAACATAAGAGTTGTGCTGCCCAGCGTGCAATTCTCATTCCTGCACGATCTGTTCCTTTGGGGGATAGAAGCACTGTTGAAGCTTGATGATCAGTATGCAAAAAAAATTGTCAACCCCAAAGATAGATTCTCCATTTTTCAACAGCCCAGACACATACTTCTTTTTCAATTGTTGAATGCTTACGTTCAATGGTTGACAAAGTCCTTGAAGCAAATGCAACAATGTGTTCAGTTTTATCTTCATGAATTTGAGCCAATACAGCACCTAGTCCATAGTTTGATGCATCGGTTGAAACCACAATGGGCAAATTAGGATCAAATAATGCCAAAGCAGAACTTTTAAGCAGCAACTCTTTCACAGTGTTGCAACTTTTCTAAGCCTCTTCCGACCAACTGAAGTCAACTCCTTTCCTGATACAAGCATGCAATGGTTCTACCACAGTGGCAAAATTTGGAATAAACTTGCTGTACCATGATATTAATCCAAGAAAGGAATGAAGCTGATGTGCATCTGTAGGAACTGGTGCATGAAGCATTGCATTAAGATGATCCTCGTTTGGATGAACACCTTGTGCAGACAATGCATGGCCCAAAAAACATAGACTTGTCTTACGGAGTTGGCATTTTGGAGTATTCAATTGAAGTCCTGCACTCTGTAAGAGCTGAACAACTTTGTTGAGCATGCAATCATGTTCACTCTGTGTCCTGCCCCAGACAAATGATATCATCGAGATAGTGGGCCACATTTGTCAATCCTTGCAGTACGGTTGATAACATTTTCTGGAATGCAGAAGGTGCCGAAGCTAGGCCAAATGGTACCTAAATAGACCTGTTGGGATGAAAGAATGGATGTAACGTGTAATTGTCGTTGTTTCACGCCATCTCGAATCATGCTCGCGGAAAGCGCTTGAGAAACAATATATCTTCCGTGGCTCGGTACACTTTCAACTCGTTTTTTTTGTCTCAAGCAAGAGATTTTATGACATTCGCGTTACATGATTTGACTGATTTTTACGTAGAGAGGGTGACAGCGCACCGCATTAAAATAAATGATCATTCATGTTTTCAATAACCGCTGGCCAAACTCAAAAACGAAACTAAAATTAAAACATCTTTGAGAGCAAAGGGGCCCCCTGCTGTTTCAGGGGCCCTACACAGCTTGCGTATTCTGCGTATAGGGAGGATCGGCTCTGCCAACAGCTGCCATAGACTTTCCTTGTATTGCTTGCACAGGCACCAACTTCTGGTCTGATATGATTTTTACTTGTTCACCAGCAGCTTAAATTTGAGTAGCAATTGTGATGGCTTTACTAAGAGTCAAGTTAGTCTCCACTTGTTAGGGAAATCTGACAAGCAACTTTGTTTCTTTATTTATGTTTGCCGTATTCTCCAATGCATTGATTGACACTCTCTGCTCACTCTCTGCCCAGGCCCTGACTTGGGGGGCTTTTATATTTCTTGGGGGGCCGAATTGGAGGGGGGGGGGGTTAGTTTCAAGTGAATGCTCAAAATACATTATTTGGGTAACACTTTACAATAATTAACTAACACTTTAATACATTAACTAGCATCAACTAATGGAACCTTATTGTAAAATTTTACAATTATTTGTTAACCTGTTAACGTTTGCCAGAGCGACGGCGCACTGAAGCGTTTTTTCCCCCACTAGTTTAATGTTTATGAATGAATTTAACGTGAAAGAATATCATTAATCTTGACAAACTATATATCATTCTGAAGGTCTAAGCCTCAAGCCTCGACGACAGTGTAAGTAATTAATCAGAATCATTATTCTAATTTTAGCTTTTAGGGAATCACTTTTAAGATTCAATATTTATATGATTAATTGAGATTAATCAGAATGTCCAACTTATACCTTGTTAACGGTACCTTATTAATGACTTGTCCAGCAAGTATTAAAATCAGCACCTTTATCTTTTAACCATTGTGTTTATCTCATTCGCGGCCAATGATAAAACAAACCAAATAGTTAACTTTAGTTATCAAGCTCATGAGCGTAGGTAACGCAATCTTTTGGCAAGTAATTAAGATTTGACAAATCACATAGCAGCAGACATGAGATTTCTTAATATAATTAAAGTTTATTTCACTACTCTAACACAATACTAAGCTAAGCAACACAAAACAAAAGACGTAAACACACACATTCGTTGAAATGGATTGTTCTGATCTGAAGAGAGTCTTAGGTTCTAATGCTCGTTTTCAACCTGAGGGAAATCACACACGGAGGGAACTCTTGTATCTTTACTCTTAAAAGATAAATACAACCAGTTTCAGCAGATTTAGGAGATTTTGCCTTACTTTTGCCTTCAGTTGAATTCAGCTCCTTTTTAGTTCGAGACGGACCGTGCGCGGATTGGCGGCTTGGGAGGTCGTGTCACGAGGGTACTCTTCAGTCGTTGGTTGGCTTCGTGCTGACTTGATGACGCTATCAGGAAGTCGTTTCCGTTCCGATGTTAGTTTCTCTCAAAGTTTAACTGAGTCTTGGCCTCAGTTGCAATGCTCGGCCGTGATGTTAGTGGCAAGAAGCGCTTTGCAGCGCGTGAGCAAACGAGAGACGAGCGAGTTGAGCTAAGCTTCTCCTTTCAGTTTCCAACAACAACTCTTTTCAGTTGTTGCATCTGTTTTTAACAGGCTGATTTGGGATCTGCCCACGGGCGCCTGACCCAATCGGATTCTTCCTGTGGGGCTTTTGATCCAATCGCAAGTGTTTCTGTAGGGCGGAGCTCCGCCCTGCACAGCCTCTCTCCGTGCATACATTATCTGTTCAGTCATTTATCACATGAAAACTTATTAACAGCAGATTTCTATTCATATTATGATCATACCTTGCAGAGAAAAGATCATTTTCATTCACACCATATTATTACTCATGAAATCAGCTTTTATCTGAAACCAAACACCTACGTTTTTGATATGCACAAAAATACATATATCCTTTGTATTCATTACACGGTTAAAGCCATAGATTAAACAATCCTTAATTCTCAATAACCACATCAATCATGTGAAAATGAACAACTAGTGATCAGGAATATTATGCCTCAAAAGATTACAACAATATCATAAGTTCAATAACACAACAAGTCTTTTAAATGACCTGAGAACAACCTTAATATATAGTATGAATATATTGTAGATATTGTCTGGAATATATTGCTTTAATAGCAGAAACAATAATAATAATCGTCCTCTTTAAAATCCTTGAGCAAAGCATTTTGCTCTGTGTCTATTAGGAAGCAAAAACGGCGCGATCCTGGAATGTGCTAATAACGCAAGGTCATAGGAAGGTCACTTTCGTGGAGATCTGGAGATTTGTCAGTTGGACGTTGATCGTAAAAGTCTTCTTCAACGATACTTTTATTGAATTACTGCGCTTAATGGAGAGAGATTAGGGAGGGTTTTGGGTGAAGTTTAATAAATCCAGCCAAACACTTAAAGTTGCTCTTCTCTTAAAAGCATCCAGATGTTCTTCCCAAATATATTCTGGGTTTTAGGGGTCTCCTGGGACCAGAGGATTTATGGCAGGAGAGCTATGATTTTTGCTCAAGAATGTTGAAGTTAGGTATGTATGCCTGTTGTGTTTTGACTCAAGCACTACAACAGATCGCTGTTTTTCGATGGAAAGCTTATAAGGAATGTATTTGCTACATTTGTGTAAGCAGTACACATCAAAACATGCAGAATAAAAAAGCAGTACGTCCCAGATTCATTGTAATAACGAGTCACAAACACGTCCACTGCTGAAATCCCAGTTTAGTTAGACAGGTAAGGGTGTACAGAACAACATCCCAGCGAGCACTTTAATTCCAACAAAACAATAACGTTGTAATAAGGATGAATATTCCTTATTACATTTACATTTCATTTCTTCAGGAGAGTTATTGTTCGCGTCTGTTATGGAATAAATTACGCTCAAAAACAGCGTCTTGGTGGTAAAAAACAACACGGTGTTGTAGCATACAGTTTTACAAACAGAATGAGACCGTCCACGGAAAAAAAAGCCTCAGAAAAGTTGAATATAATTTATTTGAATTTGGCACTCTCTCCTGAAAGCGTGACGCACCTGTGACACAGCTGTCATCTGAGCGGGGCGTAACTTAGCGATCTGCCTTTTCCATAAAAAAATTTTTTTTTTTCCTTCTACATTTTTTATATGTGTGTGTGGGGAATGTGGCCGTATCTGCATGATTATCATATGTATGGACGGACATCAGCGTGTTTATTACCGACTCTATGACGGCTATCATTGTGATTCAATGATCAGCTATTATTGATTATATGGCCCATCTGTATGATTATCATCTGTATGGAAGCACATCAGCGTGCGATTACTGACTGTATGACCATGTCATGAATATGTATAATGACTAAAATAGTTTGTATAATTCTGCAATACTGCAATTCTGGTGATTATTTTTCCTCAAATAGAGGGGCTGGGGGGGACTATAAATATTTTCAGAAAAAATATTGCAGGAATCTCATTTTTCATGGTATCGTCTTCAAATTTGAAATATAAACTCATGAGACACGTGGCTTTCAACCCATTACTTTTCTGGATTGCTCCAGGACTTATTTCATGTATTTGTATATGAAATAAAAAAAAAACATTCAGTGTGGAAAAACATTTTTCAAGGCACGTCAGTGTCTATAACTATTTATCTTTTTGAGCATTATCAACTCTGGATGATGGATAGTAAAGCCTAGAGTATCTTCTTTCCAAAGATACCTAATTTGTTTGTGTAGCACACTTTGTCAGGAACTGTTACCATTTTAATTTAAGTAGGTTATTTTCACCTGTGAGGCCCCAAATGGGGGGGCGAAGGTTAACAGGTTAATAAAGCATATACGTTCACAAAAACACTTAAATTAAACAGAAACACAAGCAGGTGCATGATTTGACATGGCAGCCAATACAAATATGTAGCATCTGCTTATGATCCTTGATGGTCATTGCGACTTCATGTCTTGACATTTACATATAATTCACAGCCTGGCCCCACATTCTACCTTTATATGGGTGTCAAAAAGATGCTATACAGACTACTATCTGTTCTTCAAACACATTCCAGAGAACTAAATGATACCAGAAACCAACGGCCTCGCTGACCAGTGGACTACCTCCACAAGTACAACACACATAACACACGCATAGAGACATTTCCTTTATTTAGACCTTAATTAATCAGTTACAAAGATATCTGGTATAAGTATGTGTTGTTTGTATGTTTTCTTATTATATTAGCCTAGTGACCACTGTAGGGGTAATACATTTATAATATTAATATGTAATTTAAAGCAATAGTTTAATTTAGCTCAAAGGGAATCATTTGTGATTTTATAGGGATTTGAATAGAATCAGTGTTACAGCGATTCACTGAACGAGCCCTATAACAAACTCTGTACTGGATATTAAAATCCAAAATTTCAAAAGTGAAAACACTATTAAACAGCATTGTAACTAGATCGGCAGATTAAGACATTAATTTATGAGCAGAAAACACAAGATACTTCTCTTTTCAATATAAATCAGTTTTTATTTATATAAACCTAAAACATAAACTAATCTAACACATGAACACAAGCATTCACGCATTCACACATTCACACGTTGCAGGAAGAGAGAAAGTGAGGAAAGGATGAGTTTAAGAGAATGGAAATGTGATATCCCAAGTTTACAGCAATATGTTCAATTGCATAGACCTGAACAACCATCAATCACTTATTTAACCCTCGTTTTGAGTTTCTCAATGAGGCTAAGATTTATATTAACTGCACCTAATTCAGTTAGAATCTGGAGGTGTATTGCTTGCTTTGCCTGTGTAACGGGGTTGTGTCCTCGTTGCAGACAGGGGGTTTCCCGAAGTGTCTGATTGGCTGGAAGTTCAGTAGTCTTTGAAGTGAGGTCTTGGGCGTTGGCTGAGGATGCGGAGTTCTGCTCGAAGTTTGAAGCGAGTGCAGTCGGAGCTGGACTTTGTAGCAAACTTACATTAACACACGAAACTCCACGGAAAGAAAAGAAACTAAAGTAAAAGAATAAAAATAAAAGGATGTAACGAGACTAAGTTGTTTTCCTTCTCATTATGGAACGTGGGCCAGAGCACGCTCAAAGAGCAGCACGCGGTGGCAAAAGAGAAGAAGAGAGGAGAGAGGGACGAGAGAGGAGACCAAGAAAGTGAAAAAGAGCGGCAAGAGAAGGGTACTAAGAGAAGAGATTTTACAATGTCCTGAGTTTTTAAACTCGGTTTCCAGACCGTCCCCTCTGGACGTCTTGACCAATTAGATACTGTCCTTGCTTGAGGTTTGCTTTGTTTCTCCGCCCCTCTAATAAATCTGTTCAGTCAGAGGTCTGAACTTTACGGGCTCGTGCAAGGTATACCTTTTGAAAATTGATTTCTATAACAAGACTATGATACATTTGACAAAGAATTGATTGGAAGAAACATTTAAAGCATGAATTTTCAAACTCGTACATACTAAACATGAACATTAATCCTTCAGCTATTCAATACTTATTAAAAGCAAGACATACACAATGAGTGATTAAAACAAGGATATTCAAATGTTCAAATGGGTTACAATACACAATATGCAGTTATGCATAGAAATTATTAGTTTCATTCAAATTTAAAATGAAAGTCTTTATGAGTTCTATGGAGAACGAAGGCATGTTCTTTAGACAAAGGAATGTTGGTTTGGACTGTCTTCTATGTGGGGGAGAAGTCAGTCTAAGGAAGCTTGTGAATTCAATCGTGGAACACGTGATGGCCATCTCTTTGACAATCAGTCTTGATTATTTGCAACAAATTTTACAGTCTCCTTCTTGAATTGGAATTATCAATAAGTGTTATTTTGTCTCAAGGTTGTAAACTGTTTGGTGAAAGAGGCTTGCTAAGTTAGGATTGCTTGCTTCAAACTAGATTTATGACGTCCTGTTTCCTTAACCCTTTAAAACCTAAGGGTAAAATAGGTCATTTTTACATATTTTGTTTATTTGACTGTAAAATTCTAACAGAATGTGCTATTTTCAAGTGCAAGGTGTCATTTTTTTCAGAAAACATATGGCTTTCAAGAAAGTGCCGTTTTTGACCATTAATGTTGTGTGGTGAGTTTGTAAACAGAATTTAAATACACAAAAATAAAAAATAAAAGTAATAAATTTTCTGTTTTTTATTTATAATTTATATATAATCCAACACTTCTTACTTCAAAATTAAACTGTATTACATATATACAAGTATTTTTGGGACACTGGGTTGCACAGTTTTCATTCAGGAGGCTTTTTTGTTCATACACGCACACATTTTCACATGCATGCACATGCATAAACCCATTCATTTACACGCATGGACTCATTATAGCGATGCACACACTACATGTGAAAAAGTCTCACCCAGACTGCTCCCAAAGTCTCATCAAAAATCATCCCAATCGACTCTTGTGCTCTTTCATCATGTTTTTGTTTGTTTCGTTTATTATTTTATGCAATCCAAAACGCCGCGCTCCCTATCTCTCCATTCAAATTCTGCCTCCCCGCTCTCCCGGAAACCAGCTGTCATTTGTCGACGGAGCACAAGAAATTACCATAATAAGCCATATATTGCCGAAATGCGCATGTTGTCTGCTGTCAGGAGCAATTTGAATTATTGTGATGGTGCAAACGGTTGAAGAGTTACAGTAACATGAATACAGCTTGGTTTAATGTGTCGTCGCCGACACAGCCGGTTTTAAAGAGTTAAGGCCTCTCTGCATTCCAGCTCCTCAGGTTTCAATGTTCTGATGCATCTTAAAATTGTCTGAATCAGTCTCTGATATCCTACATCTCCCCCCTTCGATCGGCGAGGTGTTTAGTTGAAGACGTCGTCGAGCGCTGGAAAAACAAAGGCAGAAGAAGCAGACAAAAACACAGCAAACAACAAGACAACACCTCCATGACAGTTACTGTACTGGTGCAGGGCCTCAGGTTATTTGAGGTACGGACGGTTATATTGCATTAGTCAATATAGTTTAGTAATTTGAACAGTTCAATTTAGAAATTGTCGTTCTAATTCGGTTCAATACTTTGATTCTTCGATCAAGTTTTGTGATTAAATTAGTTTGTTCCTTCTAAGTTGTCTGGACTTAAGAAGTTTCACCTTTAGTTTCTGGTGGCATCATTTGTGGTAAAAATGAATTGACCTATCGTGCATGGAGCTCTCTGGCTTCCATTCAGTTTAGAGTGGCTTGCGGATATTAGGTGTGACGAGTCAATCCTAATATCAGACCTTTGACCCTTGCAGGGTGTCTAGGTGTTTCACCTACTAAAGAAAGAGGGGAAGGAAAAGTATAGGTGAAAGAAGAACAAAACAATGCTGCTGTGGGTTTTCCTAGCGTGGTTTGCAACTTATGTTGAGCTAGGATGTCATGTGCAGCTAGGGAGTCATGTACCTTAACTTAGTGTCAGGTGCTCTAGCTATTGTGAGGATAGCTGCATGTTTCTTCATGGTGGTGTATGTAACTTTGTTATGCTCCAACTTGTATATTCTACTTGTGAGAAGAATATGTTTGTGGAATGTGTTATCAGTAGATGCGGTTACCTCTGGGTGTAAGTAATGTTATGTGTGTTAATGGTGTAGTGTAGGTGTGGTCAGATCTGTTTCTGTCTGTGTTGTCTCCCCCCTTTTCTGGTATGTCAGTGAAGACTGGCTCTCTGCATCCTTGGCGTGGATGAGGGCGTGTCCATGATCTCATGGGGGTCAGTCCAGCAAGGCAGGAAGTTCTTAAGCAGACAGTCGGAGGTAGTTTGGCATGGCTGTGTGAAGCTGGGATGCAAACTTCGTCTCCTATGTTGCATTCCTCTTGTGCTGCCTTCTGGATGTGGCAGACCTTCTGACCTTCTGTGCTTTGGTGGTTGCTGTTGCACAGACATGAATGTGGTTCTTGAAGTTTGAGTTCATTTAGCAGCTTGTTAGTGAGTGATGGGTGACTGAGGTGATGTTCTCTGGTACCTCAGTTTTCATCAATGGTTGGCCGTGAGAGACTTGTTCATTCTGGGTGGTTGTTGAACAGGTGTTTGTCATCTCTGATATGGTGTTGTAGCATGTGATCACCGGCCTTCCGTTCTGTCGCTGGTCACAGCGAGCATGACTCAATTTTGGTAGTCATCCGTGTTCAGCTTATCTTGAAGGAACTCGTTCAGTTGTCTCATGACTTGTTCCATGTCTTCTGATGGTAAGCTGTCTTGTTCTTGTGCATACTCAGCACTGTGCATGTCTGAGTGGTGCTGAGGTGGGTTTCGTTGTCGCTTACCCACACGAGTTGCTCTTGGATGAGTCAGGCGATTACCTTTGGATGTCTGGTTAGGTTTCCAGTTGTTGTGGTTTCTTGTGGTCCCATGGATTTTTCCAGCGGTTGGGCTGATAGCTGTCGTGGACATGGGGGTCACGTTCTCTGTGCTCTTGATGGAGGACTCTGGTGTTGTGATGCAACTGGGTGTCGTCCAGTGCAAAGCTTGAGTCTTTGTTGACAGAGTTCAAGAGTGTGGAGGTTGTGTTACCTTTCTTTGAGGCCATCTTCTGCTTGTTGTAGGCCTTCTGTGTTAGGTCACGCAGCTGTTGGATGGTCATGGAGCGTGGACAGGCCATGACGCCTAGATGGTTGCTGACTCCAGGGTGCAGATTTCTTAGGAAGAGGCTTTTGAAGTTCACATCCTCTTCAAGGTCAGGTTCGTTGTGTGCACCGACGTAGGCTTGTCGGAGTCGGTTGTAGTAAGTTTGTGGAGCCTCTTGTCGACCTTGTTTGGTTTCTAAGGCAGTTAACAGTCCATGTTCAGATTCAGAGTCTGTAAACTCTTTAATGAGGACTTCACAAAGTAGCTGGTAGTCTGACTTCGTTCGACTGGGCTGTCGATCTAGGAAGTTTCGTACCTCGGAACTGGACGTGGCTCTAAGGAGGTATAACCTGTCTCTGTCAGTCACATGAGGTCTCATTTCCAGATAGAAGTCGATATCTTGAAGATGGGCCTGGATGGTGTGGCCCTCTGTGGAGTTCGGGTTGAACTTGCTGATGTTTTTAGACAGCTTGTCGAGGTCTTTGATGGTCATCCCATGTGCTGCTCCGCGGTCTGCTTGGATGGGAGGTTTTCTTTCGTTGACAGGAAAGAGTTCTGTGGCGAAGGCGGGTGAGGTTTTGGGTTGTGGCTCTTCGCTTCTTTCTCTGTATACCAGTTCTTGGATGTGGGACTCTGCTCTGCTCAGCAGAGGTGAGGCTGAGAGCGGTTTCTCTCGCCTTGGATCTTGTTTCTGCTCATTAGCATGTTTAAGTTATTTTCTGACTATGTAGAGCTGATCGTTGGTATCATCTAGTTGTTGGGTCAGATTTCTATTTCAGAACTGTACCTTTCAAGGTGGTCTTTCAAGGCACTGATTTCAGCATTCTTGTCGCTGATGTCATGCTTGGCTTTCTCTAGGAGCTGTTCAGCATACTGGAGTCTGTTTACCAGGTCTTTCTGGGCAGCCTTTGCATGTTGTTGGTCGAGCTGAGCTGCTGTCAGGGCTGCTTGGAGCTCCTTAACTTGTTCCGTTGATTCCTGCTCCCTCTCGTTGGGTGCTTTGAGATGATCTTGAACTTTCACTTCCAGCTTGTCTATGCGGCGTTGAACACATGTCAGCTCCTCTTGAAGCTGGGTGACGTGCTTGTCGCTCAATTTCAGCTGGGTTGTGAAGGCATAGCTTAGAGAGCTGGAGATTTTGACTAGCTCCTCATGGTTGTTGTTCTGGCTTGAATCTTCTCAGGATTAGGATTATTATTAAAAATAATAACAGTTCAAGGGTCTTGGGGGTGAGGCTGTCTGTCGTGCCTCTCAGCCAAGTGTTCCCATCTTCCCCTTGTGCAAAGGGGTTTGCAGTCTGCGGCATGTTGGCACGCTAGGGAGAAGAGAGACTGACACAGATCTGTGTGGAGTAAAAGCCTATGTGTGGTGCGACAGCTAAGTGTTGTGCCAGTGATTTTGAACCACTAGTGTAGTGTGGTGATGACTGTGTTGGTCTCAGGGTGTCTAGGTAGTAGACTAAAGATGTGAAGACTTCGTCACTCTAATGAGGAAGAGGGAAAAGCGAGACAAAGGTGAAAATCAAATTCAATTAAAATAAACAATTCCTTTTTTTTTCAAATGAGGAAAATTATTTAATTTTGTTTTCTTTCAATTAAATGTTATCAAGAAGGCAACCAATATTATTAAATATCTGTTCTAGACAGATGAATATAATAATAATTCTGATATCTCTTTTTAGTCTGACAGGGTTGACAACTCACACCTTACAGTTGGACCGCTCACCAGGGAGGCTGCGAAGGCAACGGTTGCTCAAAACGTCTATTAAAATTGATCTCAGCGTTGCATGAGATGTTAAAATCTTGATTGCGTTTTTAATGTAGGGAGGTTAGGAAGAACGATTACAATCAAATTCGTAAAGATAATTAGTCCTTTTGACAAGATTGTGTATCTCATTCACTTAGAATTGATTGATGGTTCTTACAGGTCCCCACAAATGTGAAAAGTGAAGATGAAAGAAAGCAGGAGAGAACAGGAGAGAAGAGAAAGAGACAGTAAATCGAGTGGATCGGGTCCACTAGCAAGCAGTTATGCCCGACTACGAGTTGTTGTCAGTTGCTCCACAACTAATCAACAAAAATAAAATTTTGGGTGCAAGAGATTTGTCTCTTTAATTTATTTGAACTCGTAGTGAGGGATAACACTGTCTCCTATTAAGGCTCAGGTGAGACAAAGTAAAATAAAAATTAATAAATGTCAAAAATAAACAAAAATTGAAATTAGATAAAGGAGGAAATAAAAATAAAAAGTGTATAGCCAAAACAGGAAGAATGAGGGAATAAAACACAATAATGTAATGAGTGAGTATAAGTCTGAATAGAATATATTAATATGGGTAATAAATCAATTAGATAGAATAAGTTTACTTAAACTTTCCAAGTTCAAGACTTATTGGTATCTAAAATGATTAGGCCCAGAAGAGAATAATAGAAGCATTGATCATATGAAATGATCTGAGGGAAATTTGAATGATTCCAAATAAATTTAATGTTTCAATTAAATTTTGAATTTGGCACAATTAATAATTGTGAACTAGTATTTCCCTTTTTAGTAAAATGCAAATAAGTGGTAAGAAGTGAGAAATTAGAGAAATAAGAAAGACCAACAAGTTTATTAGTTGAGAGGTGTTTAAAGGGTTAAACCACTTTAGCTTTTCAAACACACACAGTATTAAACCACTGGATGTTAATGCTAACTGC
This sequence comes from Barbus barbus, assembly GCF_936440315.1. Classification (NCBI taxonomy): domain Eukaryota; kingdom Metazoa; phylum Chordata; class Actinopteri; order Cypriniformes; family Cyprinidae; genus Barbus; species Barbus barbus. Next base: position 11,231,848 of record NC_136738.1, read on the forward strand.
TAACCTTTGAGGCTAATGGCTTTAGCATATACTTCAATGTAAACACAACCGTTTCGTTAGCTTAGCAACAGCATGAGTTTGTTTACATCAGCATCGATGTGCTGCGCGTGCGCAGTACAAAGTTGCTCCGGAAGTAGGTTAAGACTTCTGTGTCACGATCGTAACTGTGGAAACCAAAACAAACTCTAGTGGACTAGCACATGAATTGTTGCATTCCAGTACAGTTAAGCATGTTACATGAAATGTCAGCGCATTTCAACACTGTACAAATAAACAACACCGCTTTTAGTTGTTCTGCGATGTGGTGCTTAAACTCTCAGTTCGTTCAGAGTTAAACTTATTAAAATAACAGCTTAGTGCTGCAGGGAAACAGTGCTGGTGTATCAGAAGCCCGTGCCAGTTTCTCTGGACACACAAACACAACAGGTTTTCTTTGCTGTTGGTTCAAAGTTAAACTTTACTTGATAAAGCTTTTAAGAACTCCCATTAAAATCTCCCGGACACACGCAGTGTTGAGCGAGATTAACTTCACTTAGTGAACAGTTACACAAACAGACAAGCGTTATTCTCTAATGTTTAACTGAGGGAGTCATAGATGATTTAACAATGGAACACGCACTGCTAATCAAACTATGAATAATAATGGCTCTGATAAATAGGATTGAGGAACACGCTCAAAACTACTCCTTATCCACTGATTTATTTCCCGTTGACTCACTGCAGTTTAGCTTCGTTCTGCTACAGACTGAGATTCAGGAGAATAGCTACTGACTGACCTGGAACCCGCAGGACATCACTTCAGCTATAAAACCAGGCATTACAGAAAGAGAGGAACACGCTCAATTTCGACCTTATTGTACGATCTCAGATGTTAGCTTTAAGTTCACTTACTGCAGTTTGAGAAGTTCTTTTGCTGTCTTCATTCATTCAAGCGGGGCGCGCGCAGCTGACGTCACTCACGCGCACCTGCACACACACACGCTAGTCTCGTCTCTCATCCACGGCAATAGAAAAAGATTAAATAACTTGGTTTATGCTCACAATTTAGATTAATCTGCCCGCATCCTCCACCAATAAAATGTAGGGGTAATACAGTTATAATATTAATATGTAATTTAAAGCAATAGTTTAATTTAGCTCAAAGGGAATCATTTGTGATTTTATAGGGATTTGAACAGAATCAGTGTTACGGCGATTCACTGAACGAGCCCTATAACAAACTCTGTACTGGATATTAAAATCCAAAATATAGTGAAAACACTATTAAACAGCATTGTAACTAGATCGGCAGATTAAGACATTAATTTATGAGCAGAAAACACAAGATACTTCTCTTTTCAATATAAATCAGATTTTATTTATATAAACCTAAAACATATACTAATCTAACACATGAACACAAGCATTCACACATTCACACGTTGCAGGAAGAGAGAAAGTGAGGAAAGGATGAGTTTAAGAGAATGGAAATGTGATATCCCAAGTTTACAGCAATATGTTCAATTGCATAGACCTGAACAACCATCAATCACTTATTTAACCCTCGTTTTGAGTTTCTCAATGAGGCTAAGATTTATATTAACTGCACCTAATTCAGTTAGGAATCTGGAGGTGTATTGCTTGCTTTGCCTGTGTAACGGGTTGTGTCCTCGTTGCAGACAGGGGGTTTCCCGAAGTGTCTGATTGGCTGGAAGTTCAGTAGTCTTTGAAGTGAGGTCTTGGGCGTTGGCTGAGGATGCGGAGTTCTGCTCGAAGTTTGAAGCGAGTGCAGTCGGAGCGGGACTTTGTAGCAAACTTACATTAACACACAAAACTCCACGGAAAGAAAAGAAACTAAAGTAAAAGTCTCGTTACATCCTTTTATTTTTATTCTAAGTTGTTTTCCTTCTCATTATGGAACGTGGGCCAGAGCACGCTCAAAGAGCAGCACGCGGTGGCAAAAGAGAAGAAGAGAGGAGAGAGGGACGAGAGAGGAGACCAAGAAGGTGTAAAAGAGCGGCAAGAGAAGGGTACTAAGAGAAGAGATTTTACAATGTCCTGAGTTTTTAAACTCGGCTTCCAGACCGTCCCCTCTGGACGTCTTGACCAATTAGATACTGTCCTTGCTTGAGGTATTGCTTTGTTTCTCCACCCCTCTAATAAATCTGTTCAGTCAGAGGTCTGAACTTTACAGGCTCGTGCAAAGTATACCTTTTGAACATTGATTTCTATAACAAGACTATGATACATTTGACAAAGAATTGATTGGAAGAAACATTTAAAGCATGAATTTTCAAACTCGTACATACTAAACATGAACATTAATCCTTCAGCTATTCAATACTTATTAAAAGCAAGACATACACAATGAGTGATTAAAACAAGGATATTCAAATGTTCAAATGGGTTACATACACAATATGCAGTTATGCATAGAAATTATTAGTTTCATTAAAATTTAAAATGAAAGTCTTTATGAGTTCTATGGAGAACGAAGGCATGTTCTTTAGACAAGGGAATGTTGGTTTGGACTGTCTTCTATGTGGGGGAGAAGTCAGTCTAAGGAAGCTTGTGAATTCAATCGTGGAACACGTGATGGCCATCTCTTTGACAATCAGTCTTGATTATTTGCAACAAATTTTACAGTCTCCTTCTTGAATTGGAATTATCAGTAAGTGTTATTTTGTCTCAAGGTTGTAAGCTATTTGGTGAAAGAGGCTTGCTAAGTTAGGATTGCTTGCTTCAAACTAGATTTATGACGTCCTGTTTCCTTAAGGCCTCTCTGCATTCCAGCTCCTCAGGTTTCAATGTTCTGATGCATCTTAAAATTGTCTGACTCAGTCTCTGATATCCTACACCACTCATTATTTGTATTAGTAAGCTCTAAACACTCATATTCAGGTGTATGAATGTATCTCTGGTTTAATATCTTTTAGATGTCTGTTTCTTGATATCAAAATGATCTGCGCTTTATTTCTCAAACAATGACGTACACTGTGACATCGTGAAATGCATCATGCTATTCTTACGGTACTGTGGGAAGAATTACACTGATTGAGCAGAACAGTCATAAAACATGCAAATGAGGTGTCAAGTGAGACAAAGAACCACTTTCCCACTGAAACTATGCCTTGTTATTGGTCAAACTGACCAAAATGGGAGTTACAGAAAAACCAGATAAAACTTCTCCCACACCCAAAAGGCGAGTTCTTCTCTTTACCTTCGGTGCCCTGGAGACACATATCACTGTGGAAACCTCGCGACTCCCCTTTCTGGGGGAGTCCGAGCTTCTGGCAGTGTTGAGTTCAATAACTTTGGCGATTTAACTTCGGACCAATCAACTCATGGCTGGGATGACGAAGCTTTCACTCCTAAAGGAACTCATCAAGAATCTACTGTAACAATTTTATAAGCTCAAAAGGGAATTGTATATAAATAATTATGATTAATTATGATTAATTTACAATTATTTATATCGGCTGACAGTAATAACTGTCGCATAATTAAATTGCCATCAACTGATCTATCCGTCCAGCGAACATTCAGTGTAAGTTCGTATCAACTCTAAGAAAAGGTATTTCCTTGGCCACAGAAAATACTTTCCTATTAATGCATTAGAGCATTGTAGCAAGGGTCAAAATCGTAAAGGGACATTCATTTGCAAGGCAGAACCAGAAACTCATGTAATTTGTGCACACAACTTTTATTAACTAAATACTAACGCAAACTAGTCTAACAAACATACAAACATACATACGTACAATCACTCATACATGGGGAAAGGCTAAATGATAGTTGATGGATGAAGCCATCAGGAAAACCAGAGAATGCAGTTATGGAGAAAGTCATTTAACCACCTGAGTAAAACCATCAGTGCCATTTACAATGGGGTCTATAACTTATACTAAACCTCTGTTTCATTTAGTTAAATGTTATACTTGCACTGCCTTTGGTCGGGTCGAGTGTCCGGAATGCAGTCTCAGATGAAAGTCTTAATGGTTTCAAAGTTTTGGACTCCCGATCACGTTCTTCCGGGTTGAAGAGTGATGAATTCCAAAAATGTTCTCAGGTAGAAATGTTCTTCCAAGTTTTGAATGGAAAAGAGCTAAGAAAGAGATCATTCTGAGGTCCAAGGAGCTTGGTTGAATGGAAAGACAAGGCCGAAAGAAAGGCCTGGCACAAAAACTTAGAGAGTCAGAAAATGTTCTAGCTCACATCCTCTAAGGATCTAACAAAACCGCAGACTGCTTGGGCATGTCTGAAGTGGGAGCTTTATCTGCTATAGAGGTCACACCTCTGGGGAGTCAAATACCCAATAGAGTCCTGGATTTTTGGAGGGAAAGTTTTATGACCCTTTGTCTCTGAACATAGTAATTTGCATAGGTAATTCAGCTGGGTTAATGCACAAACTTCTAAAGATTCTTAGGACACTAATATGTTGCATAGGTATCAACATGTAATATTCACTCTCAATTAGATCATCCGAAGACGAACCGATAGAAACTAAACATGATGCAGCTAAAGTGATATTAATTAGTGATCTATCATAAGCATGCAGAAAACAGTGTATAACACACAAAAACATATACAAGAACAGTAATGATATACACAATGACCTAAAGATATGTGTGTTCATTCAAAGAAAGGTTTTTCTATGAATTAAGTAGAGAAGAGTCCATTTTTATGGTGTAATGTGTCTTCCCTAAGAGGAAGTGTTGCTCTACCCGCATTCCATTGAGCAATAAAACAGGTCTTATCAGATGGGTTGCCATGGAACCAGAGGCCTGGAGTCATTGACAGACACACCAGCACCAGTATGTGTATTGGGTGGGGGGTCTGTGACAATTTGTTAATCTAATAACTAATTTATTTGTTAAATCAAAATCAAAATTGTGTGTCTGATTGGTCAAAATGCTACACTGCGCATTATACATGCACTAGGACACTTTACTCAGCACCAACAAACCAGTGCAAGTAACCACTTGTTAACCATTTAGATGCGCTTCTAGGCTTCGATCCCTTTTGATTAAGGTTACGTTATTCTTTGATGCTTCTAACAGGTTGTGTTTAGCTGATGAGCAAATCCTGCCATTATGCTCTCTCTCTTGCACGCGAGCGTGCTCTCTCTCTCTCTCCATGCCTTCCTTCCGTTGGCATCTATGTGTGTATAATGTGTGTATGTTTGTGTTTAGTTCAATGTTACATGTTCCCTGTACTGTAGTTTAATAAACATCCATATGTATTCACACTTGGTTGTCTGTGTCTGCGGCTCACAGAAGGTCACTTCAAAGTTCCGGTTTTGCTACATGCTCTATGAGCGATGTATTAGTGAGGAAATTAATTTTTCATGGCCAGAGAAATTATTTTTGCTTAGAGTCAATAGGCGATTAAAACTGTCCGTACTGCGGACAAATTCAAATCATTTTATTGTACTATTATTGCTACAGTTAATTCCTGAAGATGAATATATAATTGATAACAACCCGTTTTGATTATGTTCATCTCACTTTGAGCTAATTTGTTACAAATACTTAATAACCATTTCCTTACCTAAACTCTGTGCTTCTGAAATTATTATCTTTATCTATATAATGTAGTAGTTAGCTGTGTTGTACGTGGCTGCTTGTCAAGCATGAAAAACACAAGTTTGATTTAAATTCTGAATATATTATCATATAGAGCATGCAAAGAGCGCTCCCTTTAAATTTATTAAAAACTGTCACTCATTCATTACGATCTCACAAAGTTCCGTTTTAACCAACGAATGTGATCACACAAAGGTTTTTTTTTTTATGAAGTTACGAGCATGATAGAACTCAGCACTGGACAAAAAGCGGTGAGTGCCTGCATGCCTAGCGATTATCGTCAGGTACAGGGATGTCCTCTGGCGCCGGGACTGGTTCCGCCCCCTCATTGGAGAAAAATTGGAGACATAGAGGAGTGGGATGACTTTCTTTTAGCCTAATTTTCACCATGTTTTTGTCACGGGCTGTAATAAAAAACAAGTAGTTATATCCTAATACTAAGAGTAAATAGATTTGGTTGGAATAGCCTAGTATGGCAAGATGTCTTAAAATGTATTTATTTTTTTTAACATTTAACTTAGACCACATTATTATTACCTTTTGACTTCATAAATACACATAAATGACAGCTTAATGATTTTTAAAATATTTTTATAATATTTTTAATGATATTAAATTTTTTAATATAATATATAAATATATGATTTAATATAATATTTTTTATATATATATTTTTTTTCTATACTATTTATTTGGCTTATTTTATTTTTTTATTTTTTGTTTTTCATTTATTTGTGTTACGGATCTGCCTGTTCTGCTCACCTCCAATCACTGCACACCCCCTTACCTGAGATCACCTAATCTTTGATTGAGCACACCTGCACTTCATCAGCACCTCATTACCCAGAACTACAAGAGCACACACCTCACTTCAGTCAAGCGTCTGCCCCATCGAGGACTATGTTGAGGAATTCCTCCAGCTCGCCCACAAGGTGAAGTGGAATGATGAGACACTGAAAGTAACCTTCTAGAGTGGCCTAAATTTTTTATATCTCCACGCACCAGCGGCTATAACCCCTGGCTCTCTGGCACAATATATCGACCTTGTGCTTATATTAGCGGGTTCGTCCTTTCACGGTGGAGGAAGTTTTTGATGGCCCAGTGAATATCCTCGTCAGCCAGCCACTGCGAGGTCTGTGCTGCCGTGTTGTCCCCCTCATAGCTGCCTCCGTTCGAGGCCACCTCAAGCCTACCGCTGTCTGTGGCTCCGAAGTCATGTCTGCAGCCGCTGCTGGCTTGCCCTCGTCCACGGCTCTGAAATAAAGCCTGCTGTCGTCTGCGGAAGTCAAGCCCGGCGTCCACAGGTAAATTCACGCCGCCGTCCGCGGCTCTCCCGAACCTGCCACTGTCCGAGGCCAAAACAAGACAACCGCCCATGGCCAACACTCCGCGCTGCCCGAGTGCCCCCAAGAGTCCGCGCCTCCCGAGCGCCCTCAAGTGCCCGCGCCTCCCGAGCGCCCCACAGAGCCCCCACCTCCAGAGAACCCCACAGAGCCCGCTCCTCCTTAGCATCCACCAGAGAGCTCACCAGAACTTTCTCCTCCTGAACGGCTCCCAGGGGGGAACTTCCCCAAAACTTTTTGGGGGGGCGGCTATATACTCCTGCTCGGGATAATTATAGTGGCCCCACAGGTCTTGACCTCCCAAAAAAAAATAAAAAGTCCCGCCATGGCCTCCCGAGTCTGTCCTGCCATGGCCGCCGGAGTCCCCAGAACTGCCCTGGAGGCTTCCTCAGTGTCCCTGCACTGCACCAGCCTCCAGGGTTTTTGAAAACCATCTTACATACTCTTAGAATAAAACCGACTAATATATCTATAAATCCCTTTAAATTAAAAAATAGCTCTGCTGAGAAGGTGCAAATATTCATTATTCAGTCTCCTTTAAAACACTTTGGTTAGAGTAGCAAAACCACGTCGCTATTTTTTAAAGAGGAGAATACACAGCTAGATCTCAAACAGTGGATCATTTATAATTGTTATATATCGTCACATTGCCCAGTTAAACTGCTCAGTGTAAATAATTATGCCATTATAGAGGTAACAGAATTTACTAGAAGCTACTTTGAAATGATGTGTATTGTGGATGCTATGCAAATAAATGCCTTGACTTGACTGAACCAAGTTGAATATTCCTTATTATTAGAGATGCCGAACAACGATGCAAGCAATAAAATGAATGAAACTTAATCCGTACAAGTGGCCGGGTATCAACGAGCTGCTGCAAGATAACATTATATAATTTTCTTTTATTTGTAGTGTAAGGGCTTACAGTTTAATGTAAATCACTGTATATAATAAATCTACAGAAACCAATTATTAAGCCATCTTATTTGAGTTGTTTACCGAACCGAGTTTGTTTAACTTTCATCCGAGTTCCGTAGTGAATGTAGACATTTTACATTTTATGTTTATTTGATTCAACTTAAGATCGCGTTGGAATGATTAAGGCTTATGTATCAACATAGCGTTAATCAAAAGCTGAGGTAATTGACATTGATAAGGGCTATGGCATAACGTTAGCTAATACCAATGTCTGCAGGAAATACCTCTGCTTTTTCAGCTTTCTAACCCTGAAAAAAACATGTTTTTCACACCAGCCATGCAAAAGGTTATGGCAAATGATGTAAAGTGAGCCTTAAACACTCCAATGCGATCTTAAGTAGAATAATATAAACATTATCCGTGTCGGAGGTTGAGGTTCGGAGGGTGCTAAACAAAGTGAACGTCAGGAAAGCAGCCGGACCGTGTTCTAAGGTCCTGCGCTGATCAGCTCGCTGGTTTGTTTACTTCCATCTTTAATGAGTCCCTTGCTATCACCGTGGTTCCCACCTCATTTAAAAAATCTGTCATTATCCCTGTGCCAAAGAACAATAAACCCTCTTGCCTGAATGACTATCGCCCAGTTGCCCTCACATCTATAGTCATGAAGGTTTTTGAGAGACTTGTAAAGAGCCACATCTGCTCCTCCATAGCTGATACTTTGGACCCTCTTCAGTTTGCCTATCGCCCAAACAGATCTATGGACGATGCCATCTCTCACGTCCTCCACTCTTCCCTCACACACTTGGACAGCAACAATGGGAATTATGTAAGGCTGCTATTCATTGACTATAGCTCAGCTTTCAACATTATAGTCCCCATCAAGCTCGGCCTAAACTCCTCACTCCGTGACTGGATTCAAGACTTCCTCACCGGCAGACCTCAAGTGGTGAAAGTTGGCCAGTTCACCTCAAACCCCATCACCCTGTACGTAGGAGCCCCACAGGGCTGTGTCCTGAGTCCCCTGCTCTACTCTCTCTACACGCATGACTGTGTGTCCTCTCACAGCTCCACATCTATTGTCAAATTCGCTGATGATACTGTGGTTCTGGGCCTCATCTCCAACAACGATGAGACCGCTTACTTGGACGAGGTAGAGACTCACATCATGGTGCCAGGACAACTGTCTCTCTCTGAATGTGAGCAAAACTAAAGAGCTGATCATGGACTTTAGGAAGAGACAGCAGCAGCCCTACACTCCTCTTATGATCAGTGGGACCCCTGTGGAGAGAGTGAGTAGTACCTCGTCAAGTACCTCGGTGTAAACATCTCAGAGAACCTGACTTGGACTACACACATCCAAACACAGGTTAAGAAAGCCAGGCAAAGACTGTACCATCTGCGACAGCTGAGGAAATTCAGGGTCTCACCAGCAATCCTGAAAACTTTCTATTCAGGGACCATAGAAAGTGTATTGACAGTGCATCTCAGTGTGGTATGGAAACAGCTCAAATCAGGACTGCAAAGCACTACAGAGAGTTGTGCGCTTAGCTGAGCGCATCTCAGGGTCTGCTCTCCCCTCTCTGCAGGACATCTACCTCAAACGCTGCAAAAATAGAGCTGTCAAAATAATCAAGGACTCACATCACCCTGGTAACTGTCTATTCACTTTGCTTGCATCTGGTAAGCACTTCCGTAGCCTGATGGCAAAAACTGAGGGACTTAGGAGGAGCTTCTTCCCCCAGGCCATCAGGCCCCTAAACTCTAACTCTGTGTCATAACATCACATGACTCCATGTAAATATCACCATATCAATAGCTATTCATAATTATTCATAATTTTTCTCTACCTCATATTGCTGCTATTTAAATACCTTGTACAACTTTTTGCACATTCTTTTTGCACATTCCTCTTATTACTATTTAAGTCAACAACATACTGACCTGCACATTCATATTTAGATTTATATTTTTTATCTTTTATTTTATTTTATTATCTTATTTTTTCTACTTTTCTTTATCTTAATATCTGTATACTTTATAATTGCACTGTCCTTGGAGCGGACCTGACCTACATTTCACTGCTGGTTATACCCTGTATAATTGTGTATGTGACAAATAAAAAATCTTGAATCTTGAATTAATACCAACGTCTACACTCACTATATTATCCAGTAGAAATTAATTTTATCATTCAGAATTCCAGGAATTCTTCAGTTAACTTGTTTTTGATCATCATCACTTATTTTTATTTTTTATTTCTTTTTTAATAAAAACCTTTTTGTTACCCTTCTAATGCACAACATGGGTCTAAAATGACCCGTATTCATTTCCTGTTATTTCAGTCATGGCTGAGTGTTTCTTTGCTGAATCTTTAAAAGAAATGCATTTTATCATTTATTATTCCAGGTATTCATTAAATATCTTGTTTTTGATTTCCACATATATCTTGTTTTTTTTCTTTCTTCACTTTATAAATTAACACAGTTTTTGTATTTCTACATCAATTTTACTCACACGGGTCAAAAATGACCCATATAGAAACCTTTGATTATTTGCTATTTTTGTGCAAGTAGGAACATATTTACTGCAGAAAACTATTCACCTGTCCCACATTTCACAACTCAACATGGCTGCTTGTGTATAATTTATGCATTTAGTCTTATTTTATCATTTATTACCAAAGAAAATATTTGATATACTGTGGAAGACAACTGGACATAATATTTTAATGTTAGGCTAAGGTTACCTTGACCTTGAAATGTCCAATACTATTAACTAGCTTGTTGTTGACATATTCTATTTCAGCTAATGTTAGCTAGGTCAACAAAATAATAGTCAAAATAACATTATTATATACAAGTATATATCATTGCTGTCAGGCAGAAACCTTGTATCTCCATATTTCATCTATATTTATCTTTTTTTTTTTGTCATAAATTAGTGCCATTGGTCACCCTTTATGTTCAAGTTCAAGTTTATTTGTATAGCGCTTTTTACGATACAAATCGTTGCAAAGCAGCTCTACAGGAAATTAAGTTTCCACAATATATTTATATATTGCAGAACCTTAACTTATGGCAAAATTTGGTAATTCTGTATGTTGTCTGAGCATTGGCCTCCTCTGAGGTCCTCTGAGGGCTTGGCATTATCTTTTCTCAGGTGTTTGGTCATCTCAGATCATTTAAGGGTTGGATCCAGACTGAAGCTTCTGTAATTCCTAGTTACCACGGGATGTTAATCCCGTGGCAGAAACAGAGAAACAAATAGAGACATAATTAGCGTAGCTGCTGTTCCATCTGAGCAAAAATCATTTGTTCAACCCAAGCTAAAGAATAATAATTATGTACATTTGATCAGATATAACTGCAGTACAAGATTATAAGATGCATTATGTGAATGCTTGGCTGAAGAGATGGGTCTTTAATCTAGATTTAAACAGATAGAGTGTGTCTGAACCCCGAACGTTATCAGGAAAGCTATTCCAGAGTTTGGGAGCCAAATGTGAAAAAGCTCTACCTCCTTTAGTGGACTTTGCTATCCTAGGTACTACCAAAAGTCCAGAGTTTTGCGACCTTAGGGAGCGGGTTGGATTGTAGCGTGGTAGAAGACAAGTTAGGTACGCAGGAGCTAAACCATTTAGGGCCTTATAGGCAAGTAATAATATTTTGTAAATGATACAGAACTTAATAGGTAGCCAGTGCAGAGACTGTAAAATTGGGGTAATATGATCATATTTTCTTGACCTGGTAAGAACTCTAGCCACTGCATTTTGGACTATCTGTAGCTAGTTTATTGAAGATGCAGGACAACCAGCTAGCAGTGCATTACAATAATCCAGTCTAGAGGTCATGAATGCATGAACTATCTTTTCTGCATCAGAAACAGGTAGCATGTTTCGAAGCTTGGCAATGTTTCTAAGATGGAAGGATGCTGTTTTTGTAACATGGGAAATATGATTTTCAAAGGAAAAGTTGCTGTCTAATATAACACCCAGATTTTTTTACTTTAGAGGACGTAACAGTGTATCCGTCTAGTTGTAAATTGTAATCCAAGAGATTCTGTGTACTGTTTTTTGGTCCAATAAGTAATATCTCTGTCTTATCTGAATTTAATAGGAAGAAATTATTGGTCATCCAATCTTTTACATTTTTTACACAATCTATTAGCTTAGTTCAGAGGTTTCATCTGGTCTTGTTGAGATATATAGTTGAGTATCATCAGCATAACAATGAAAACTAATCTCGTATTTTCTAAAAATATTACCAAGGGGCAACATGTATATTGAAAATAGCAGAGGACCTAGGACAGATCCTTGTGGTACTCCATACTTTACTGGTGATAATTGAGATGACTCCCCATTTAAATGAACAAAGTGGTAGTGATCGGACAGGTAGGATCTAAACCATCTTAAAGCCTGCCCTTGAATACCAGTATAGTTTTGTAATCGATCTGTCATGGGCTATAGCGTCGAACGCAGCACTAAGATCAAGTAATACTAGCAATGAGATGCAGCCTTGGTCTGAAGCAAGAAGCAAGTCATTTGTAATTTTAACAAGTGCAGTTTCTCTACTATGGTGAGGCCTGAAACCTGACTGAAATTCTTCATAGAGATCATTTTTTTGCAAGAAGGAGCACAATTGAGCAGACACAACTTTTTCTAAAATTTTAGACATAAACGGAAGATTTGAAATGGGTCTGTAATTTGCCAGTTCATTGGAATCTAGTTGTGAGAAGCGGTTCTTCTGCTACAGGTAACAACTCTTTCAGTAGTTTAGTGGGTACAGGATCTAATAAACATGTTGTTGGTTTAGATGCACTGATAAGTTTATTTAGCTCTTCCTGTCCTATAGTTGTAAAGCACTGCAGTTTTTCTTTGGGTGCGATGAATGAAGCTGAAATAGACGCAATAGAATCTACATTTGATATTGTATTTCTGATGTTATCTATTTTATCAGTAAAGAAATTCATAAAGTCATTACTATTGAACTGTAAGGGAATATTTAGATTGGGTGGCGTCTGTTTATTTGTTAAGATGGCCACTGTGCTAAATAAAAACCTTGGATTGTTTTGGTTATTATCTATGATTTTGCGGATATGCCCTGGCAGCTTTTAGAGCCTGTCTATAGCTGGACATACTGTTTTTCCACGCAATTCTAAAAACTTCCAAGTTAGTTTTTCTCCATTTGCTCTCAAGATTACGAGTTTCTTTCTTGAGAGAATGGGTATAACTGTTGAACCAAGACGTTTTTCTCTAACCTTTTTCAATTTGAGGGGGGCAACAGCTTCTAATGTATTAGAGAAGATAGTGCCCATGTTGCTAGTCATTTCGTCTAGTTCATGTGTATTTATGGGTACACAGAGCAGTTGAGATAAATCAGGCAGGTTATTTGTGAATCTGTCTTTGGTGGCTGGAACAATAGTTCTGCCCGACCGATAATGCGGAGCCATATAAATAAGGCAGCGGCTATTTACACTAAGTGTAAATAGCGATAGACGCTATTTACACTAAGTGCAAATAGCAATAGATGCTATTTACACTCGGTGTAAATAGCAATTAGATGCTATTTACACCAAGTGCAAATAGCATATTTTTTTGGCAGCGGCTATTTGCACTAAGTGTAAATAGCGATAGACGCTATTTACACTAAGTGCAAATAGCAATAGATGCTATTTACACTCAGTGTAAATAGCAATTAGATGCTATTTACACCAAGTGCAAATAGCATATTTTTTTAGTGACAGATGCTATTTACACCAAGTGCAAATAGCAATGGGTTCTATTTACACTAAGTGCAAATAGCAATAGATGCTATTTACACTCAGTGTAAATAGCAATTAGATGCTATTTACACCAAGTGCAAATAGCATATTTTTTTAGTGACAGATGCTATTTACACCAAGTGCAAATAGCGATGGATTCTATTTACACTAAGTGCAAATAGCAATAGATGCTATTTACACTCAGTGTAAATAGCAGTATTTTTTAACGATATGCTATTTACACTAAGTGCAAATAGCTATAGATTCTATTTACACTGTTAAAATAGCAAGATTTTGTGCTATTTATACTACTTATTGCAAATAGTGGCAATTATCTGCACCTCAGTATTATAGTACATTATAAAACAGTACGCAATAATAACATACTGAGTGTAAATTATAATTTTAATTCAAATTTATTAAAAGGATGCCACCTTATTGGGACAATAAAGCCCTCCCTACACCTACCCGATACTTTATTTTCAACTTTTTGATTATTTCCTTCATTTTTATTGAAAATAAATGCCTTTCTGATGCGATATGAGATTTAAAAAGGGAGAAAAAAATGTTTGGCAAAAGGTGGGCTCGAACTCGGGTCGCTCGCGTCAAAAAGCATGTGCCTTACCATCTACGCCACTGAAACTGATGTTGATCTAGCTTCTTTTCTTAATGTTGACTAACGCAATCACACGTTAGTGGGCGGAGTTAGTGTAAATAGCCTTTGCCAACAAGATGGGCTATTTGCACTTAGTGTAAATAGACACTCCGTATAAATAATATCAGTAATACGCAGCATGCACGATACAAGGAAATGATCAGTAACATCATCACTTTGAGGTACGATATCTATATCGGTAAGATCAATTCCATGCGATATAATTAAATCTAGCGTATGATTAAAACGATGAGTGGGCCCGGTGACGTTTTGCTTGACTCCAAAAGAGTTTATTAGGTCAGTAAAGGCAAGTCCTAATGCATCATTTGTATCATCAACGTGAATGTTAAAATCTCCGACAATTAGCACTTCATCATTTGCAGATTTCCTCTCAGATCTATTAGTTAACTAATAGATCTGAGAGGAAATCTGCAAATTCTTTTAGGAAATCTGTATATGGTCCTGGCGGCCTATACACAGTAGCCAGAGCAAGAGACAGGACAGATTTCTTTTGCATATCTAACAGTGTAACATTAAGCAGAAGTATTTTGAATGAGTTAAACCTCCTGTATCCTGTTTTCTGAGTAACATTGAGAATATCACTATATATTGTTGCAACACCGCCGCCACGACCAGTCTGACAGGGCTCATGTTTATAACAATAGCTTGGTGGAGTAGACTCATTTAGACCAAAATATTCATTTGGTTTAAGCCAGGTTTCAGTCAGGCAGAGTACATCAAAATTATTATCTGTGATCATTTAATTTACAATAACTGCTTTGGGTGCGAGTGATCTAATGCTTAGGAGCCCAAGCTTTAAAAATTGTTTTTGCGTTTTTCTGGTTTAATCACGATCAGATTTTTTCTAGATCCTGCATTAAATTTATATTTTGACCTCGCTATTCAGGGAACAGACAGTCTGTATAGATTGCACAACGCAAGTACTTCTATCTTTTAAGTGGGTAGAACAAAAGTCATCATAGCAATTATTTGAGAATTGGCTTACTAGTCAGATGGAGCGTAGCGTCCTGGAGATGTTGTCCGACAGGAGTTCCGCTCCGACTCTGCTGGGGTGCAGGCCACCAGCACGGAAAAGCCTAGTACGCTCCCAGAAAAGATTCAAATTTTCTGTTCTTTACACCATGACAATAACCATATGTTTAAGGCAAACAGTCTACTGAACCTTTCGTGTCCTCGTCGATACGTGGGAAGCGGTCCTGACACGATGATCGTCGCCGCGGGCGATGTGATGCGTACCATCTCGATCAGGCTCCTGAAGTCCCTCTTCAGTGTCTCCGTCTGCCGCAGCTTGGTGTCGTTAGCCCCCGCGTGCAGCACGACAGCACCGATGCTCTCATCGCCCTTCAGGATCGCTGGTATCTGCGCAGAAACATCGAGAACACGATGTTTCTGAGGGAACACATTGAGAACACATCGAGAACACCTGTTTCTGAGGGAAACATCGAGAACACACTTACTGAGGGAAACAGTAAGTGTGCACTTTACCTTCAGCTAAAGTAGCACGGACGTGCCGGACGATGGAGTCTCCGACGATCACAGCGTCGCATTCCGTCTCGCGGAGGGGAGCGAAGCGGTTCCGGGTGGACATCTCGAAGACCAGAGGCGGCGGAGGGGGAGAGGTCATCGCCCGGGGCCTGGCTCGCGTCTTCCGCTGATGGTGCACCCAGGGTCCGTGGCGTCCCGGCGCCGGAGTGAAGGACATTTGGGAAGATCGCGTCCTGGGTGCACAGTGTCTGTGCAGAGAAACACACGGAGCAGAGGTGGTGGGAATGTTAGCAGCATGCTGTATACTGACTTGTGAGCATCAGCCCGGGATGTTTCCAGCGCGGCTCTCCACTCTCTCAGCTGGGCCTGCTTCTCCACCAGGTCACGGATCTGCTTCTCCACGGCCTCCAGCTCAAGCTGCACCGAATGCAGCTCGAATGTGTCCTCACCTGCACTCAAAGGTAGACACAAATCTTTATCTAGAGTGTTAGTATGACTTATCCCAGACATACTAGATTAACGCCTGAAATGTTTGTAGAGATGCTGCATGATGAGGAAGATCAGGCAATTAGTCCTGATTCAGAGTCTAAAATATCTGATGCTGATGACCTAGACTATGTGTCACAGGGTCAATCTGGAGTTGTGGGTGTAAATCCAGCTCTCCTAGATGAAGAAGACTCTGTGATGACATTAAAGACTTAGTCCTCTCAAGAGGAAATTCCGACCCAGTCCAATAGATTGAGTAAAAATGGTTTGCACCTACTCATGTAAGCGAAGAACACAGAGGTTGCCCATGGTTCTGTGGTACAATGTGCTGGATATTGCTACCCTCAATGCCTACACCAGGGGCAGCCAATGTTGTAAACTGCGTTTGACACTGTCGATCATAACATACTTCTAGAGAGACTGGAAAACTGGGTCGGGCTTTCTGGGATGGCACTCAAATGGTTCAGATCATACTTAGAAGGGAGAGGTTATTATGTGAGTATAGGAGAGCATAAGTCTAAGTGGACGGCCATGACATGTGGAGTCCCATAAGGCTCAATTCTTGCACCGCTCTTGTTTAGCCTGTATATGCTCCCACTAAGTCAGATAATGAGGAAGAACCAAATTGCCTATCACAGCTATGCTGATGATACCCAGATTTACCTAGCCTTATCTCCAAATGACTACAGTCCCATTGACTCCCTCTGCCAATGCATTGATGAAATTAACTGTTGGATGTGCCAGAACTTCCTTCAGTTAAACAAGGAGAAAACTGAAGTCATTGCATTTGGAAACAAAGATGAAGTTCTCAAGGTGAATGCATACCTTGACTCTAGGGGTCAAACAACTAAAAATCAAGTCAGAAATCTTGGGGTGATTCTGGAGACAGATCTTAGTTTCAGTAGTCATGTCAAAGCAGTAACTAAATCAGCATACTATCACCTCAAAAACATTGCAAGAATTAGATGTTTTGTTTCCAGTCAAGACTTGGAGAAACTTGTTCATGCCTCACGAGCAGGGTGGATTACTGTAATGGTCTCCTCACCGGCCTTCCCAAGAAGACCATTAGACAACTGCAGCTCATCCAGAATGCTGCTGCCAGGATTCTGACTAGAACCAGAAAATCTGAGCATATCACACTAGTCCTCAGGTCCTTACACTGGCTTCCAGTTAAATTTAGGATTGACTTTAAAGTACTTTTACTTGTTTATAAGTCACTCAATGGCCCAGGACCTAAATATATTGCTGATATGCTCACTGAATATAAACCGAACAGACCACTCAGATCATTAGGATCGAGTCAGTTAGAAATACCAAGGGTTCACACAAAACAAGGGGAGTCTGCTTTTAGCTATTATGCGGCCCGCAGTTGGAACCAGCTTCCAGAAGAGATCAGATATGCTAAAACATTAGCCACATTTAAATCAAGACTTAAAACTCATCTGTTTAACTGTGAATTTGTTGAATGAGCACTGAGCTATATGTCCGAACTGACTGCAATGAATTTTATGTATAATCATTTTCTTTAAATTTATTTTAAATCAATTTCTATATAATTTATAATTCCTTGTTTTTATTATTTTTATTCCCATGTTTTTATTGATTTTTAATGTCTATTTCATTTTCTTTTATGTAAAGCACTTTGAATTACCACTGTGTATGAAACGTGCTTTATAAATAAACTTGCCTTGCCTTGCCTTGAACAAGCTAATCAAGTCAAGTCAAGTCACCATTATTTATATAGTGCTTTTAACAATACAGATTGTGTCAAAGCACTTAACAGTGTCAAATTGGAGGATAGAGTGTCAGTAATGTATAAAAATAAGATTAAACACTAAATTTTCAGTTAAAGGCACTTCATTATTTAATTCAGAGATGTCATTGTCTAGCTCAGTTTAGTTAAATAGTATCTGTGAAATCAAATTGACCATAATCACTAGAAATGAAGTGTCCCCAACTGAGCAAGCCAGAGGCGACAGTGGCAAGGAACCAAAACTCCCTCTGTGACAGAATGGAGAAAAAAACTCAGTCGAGGGGCCAGTTCTCTTCTGGCCAGGATATTATTGTTTATTTATTATTTAATTATTGATTTAATTAAAATTTAAAATGTATAAATTAATTATATTTATATTTCTATATTGTTGCAATTTCTAACAATAATAGTATTATGTAGTTAGGTATTTTATTATATTTTTAGTTATTTTGTTTTATTTTCAGTTTTATTGTATTTTTAATTGAGGTCTTTACTGGGGATATGTCCCTGGGGCTCATCCAGGTGTCCGGCCTCCACCGATGATCAGGGTGCCGGCAACATCATCTCCCGGCGCCGATCCGCCATCTGATCCGGACACGGACTGAGAAACAGAATAAGAAAGAAACAGACAAATATTAGCATAGATGCCATTCTTCTTACGATGTAACGAGTACATTGTGTGTTATGAGGAGTATTTCCGGTTCCAGTTGATCTAATTAATGCAACCTAACAATCCTTTAATGGATTTGAATAATAGAAGTGTAGTAGTGTGTCATGTGTAAGCCAGGTTAAAGAAATGTGTCTTTAATCTAGATTTAAACTGACAGAGTGTGTCTGCCTCCCGAACAGTGTTAGGTAGATTGTTCCAGAGTTTGGGTGCTAAATAGGAAAAGTATCTGCCGCCCGCAGTCGATTTTAATATTCTAGGTATTATCAAACGGCCAGAGTTTTGAGAATGCAGCGGACATGGAGGACTATAATGTGATAAGAGCTCACTCAGGTACTGAGGAGCTAAGCCATTAAGGGCTTTATAAGTAATTAACAAGATTTTAAAATCTATATGAGGTTTGATAGGGAGCCAGTGCAGTGTTGACAGAACCGGGCTAATATGGTCATACATCCTGGTTCTATTAAGGACTCTAGCTGCTGCATTTTGGACCAACTGTAGTTTGTAGATCAAGCGTGCAGAACAACCACCCAGTAAAGCATTACAATAGTCTAACCTTGAGGTCATAAACGCATGAATTAGCATTTCTGCATTTGACGTTGAGAGCATAGGTCGCAATTTAGTTATGTTTTTGAGATGGAAAAACACAGTTTTACAGATGCTAGAAACATGGCTTTCAAATGAAAGATCAAACAGCACACCTAGGTTCCTAATTGATGAAGAAGAATTGACAGAGCAGCCATCAAGTGTTACATAGTGTTCTAGGTTATTACATGTGGGGTTTTTAGGTCCGATAATTAACACCTCTTTTTTTTCAGAATTTAGCAGTAAGAAGTTACTTGTCATCCAGTTTTTTATATCGACTATGCATTCCGTTAGTTTCTCAATTTGGTGTGTTTCACCAAGCCGTGAAGAAATATAGAGCTGAGTATCATAAGCATAACAGTGAAAGCTAACACCTTGGCTGCGTCCGAAACCGCCTACTCAATGAGTAGGTACTTATTTTCAAGAAGTACTTACTTAACGAGTGCTAAAAGAGTACGTACTCAACAGCCAAATCTCGTTGAGTATGAATGAGATTAGCCATGTTTACGTTATCATGTGATCTATGACGTTATAACAAGTGCAAAAACAAAAGAAATGAGCGACAGGTTTAATTCATCTATCTGTAAATATTTTGATGCTGATGAAATTTGCTCATTTTTGGTCTTGCTGAAGAAACAGCTGTCCTTATGATTGTAGTATAACCAATAAATTTTGGGTTGATTTAAGTTTTTATATTTTTAACTCCTTAAAGAAATAATTTTTTATTACGAAAAACCAAAATCGTACATCCACATGCAAAACTGGCTTAAATCTCCTTTGTTTTCCTCTTTTTCTTGATGAATGTCCCTCTCGTTTCATCCCTGAGGCTTATAAATAACAAAAACAAATGCAATTTTAATGCATTATGATTATATTAATTTTATGATTATTCAAAGATATTTAATCTTTTTGCCCCTGTGTATATAATCTCATTCTATGATGTACGCAAACCAATTAGTTGTTTTCTTTTTCTTTGTGTCATTATGATTTTTCATTGTTAAAGCTACTACCATCTTTCCCTGAGCTTGTATTTTCTGCAATAATAACAAAAATAAAATAAGAGCGACAGGCGCACAAACATCTCAAAGCATCAATAAATCCACAACCCTACCTAGTATGTTTTCCAACATGTTTGTAATTTCTGCACAAAGGAGGTGTCAATCAGCTGCTCAAAGATCTTACCTTTGGAGAGGATTGTTGATTTTACACTCGAAAAATGTAAGTATTACTACTTAGAAGTTAAGATTCCTTCAGAATGCATTGGTTGCCCAACACTTATGAACACTAATAATGATAAATGCTGACCAATAATTAATTATATTTTTTAGTAAAACAAGCTAAATGTAATTTGCTTTTTCATATGCCATAGCTATGTATGACTGTACACTAGACAAATGCAGCCAAGGTGAATACATCTCAATTTTCAGTCAAGTAATGAATTAATGCATATGTTAATGAAACAATTATATTTTATTTACTGACAACAGGAAACATGAACAAATGAGTAAAATGTAAATAAAAATGACCATGACAATAAATAAACAAGTCAACAACACATGAAAAAGCTTTATTCAAACATATTGTTCTAACAATCATGTATTTACAGGCAGTGAACCCACATCCTACTGCCATCTCAACACAGCTGAGCCAGTTCTGCAGCTTTATTCTGATGAAGACCACCGTGTCCACCTTCACCTGTCTCTGCTGTCCATCACGTCCCTCATTGCTGCAGTCAGACTTTATATTTTTGTTATGGTTTTTTCCCACAAATACCGCTGTCACCTGCTCCACCACAAAAGCTGTGCATCAAATGCACAGAAATCTAGAATCAGAAAAGCGCTGTAACAGCTTCGGTTGAAATTACAATAATTAAAATAAACAAAACCTTAAGATTTAAAATAATTTTTATTAATTTCAGTAACTGAAAGGTTTTCAGCTCACTGAGAGCCTTTGAATATTCTTTTAGAATATTTTCCTGTCTCTTATTAAATAGACATTTAATTGTCTTTAAGGTATATGTAAATGCACTTTGGAGACGTGCGTGTTTACTGGAGCGCCGCTGTTCACTATACAAATATACTGTAACGTTACTGTCTAGCATCTACACCTTCAGCAAATCAACACTTTCAAGAAATTTAGCTCAAGAAATGAATTTTAACACGTGTTTTTGATCGATTATACTCACATTTGTAAACACCCGCATCGCTGATCTCCTTCACGTTCGATGATGACGTATCCTCTCTCGCGGGGCTTCTGGGATAGAAAAGTGTCCATCGGATGAACACTCAAGAATCTGGGCAGAAGCAGTAGGACATCCGGGAACTTCTCGACTACTCTTCTATGAATACTGAGGTTTCGGACATACTTATTCGTTCACCTACTGCTTTTCCCCTACCATATAGTAGAGAAGTGGGCATATTCGGACGCACTTTAAGTAGACGCACGTCCGAATCTCGCGAGAATTAGTATGTCACCCAGGTAATTCCTGCCTACTCTTTTATGAATCCGAAGGAATCGGACATACTTATTCGCTCGCCTATTGCATTTCCCCTACTATATAGTAGAGAAGTAGGCGGTTTCAGACGCAGCCCTTGTCTCCTGATAATATCTCCCGATGGTAAAATGTAAAGCGTGAAAAGTAACGGCCCTAGTACTGAGCCTTGAGGTACTCCATACTGCACTTGTGATCGATATGATACATCTTCATTCACTGCTACAAACTGATGGCGGTCAGATAAGTACGATTTGAACCATGCTAAGGCACTTGCACTTACACTAATACCAACAAAGTGTTCTAGTCTATTTAAAAGAATGTTGTGGTCGATAGTGCCGAACACAGCGCTAAGAGCCAGTAGAACTAATAAAGAGATACAACCAAGATCAGATGATAGAAGCAGGTCATTTGTAACTCTAATGAGAGCAGTCTCAGTACTATGATACAGTCTAAATCCTGACTGGAATTCCTCACAGATACCATTTTTCTCTAAGAAGGAATATAATTGTGAGGATACTACCTTTTCTAGTATCTTTGACAGAAAAGAGAGATTTGAGATCGGTCTGTAATTAACTAGATCTTTGGGGTCAAGTTGTGTTTTTTTTTAATCAGAAGCTTAACAGCCAATATGAAGACATATCCTAATGACAATGATGAATTAATGACAGCCAAAAGAGGATCTACGACTTCTGGAAGCAGCTCTTTTAGTAGTTTAGATGTAATAGGGTCTAACATACATGTTGGTTTGGATGATTTAACAAGTTTATACAATTCTTCCTCTCCTATAGTAGAGAATGAGTGGAATTGTTCCTCAGGGGCTGTATAGTGCACTGATGCGATACTGTAGCTGATGTGAAGTGACATTCAGCCAAGTATGGTGACCCATACTCGGAATTCGTGCTCTGCATTTAACCCATCCAACGTGCACACAGACAGCAGTGAACACACACACACACACCGTGAACATACACCACAAACACCTCTAGTTTTGTTTTTCTCCTGCTGCGCTTCATTTTCTGGGCTGCTCTCTTTAGGGTGCGAGTGTGCTCATTATACCACAGAGTCAGACTGGTTTCTTTGATCTTCCTTATCTAAAGTGCTAGAAAAGAGAGAGTCCATCGTTTCTGTTACATCATCAAGTTTTTCTGCGCTGTTGAATTGAGATAAATCAGGTATTGTGACATTGTCGAAATCATACTCTAGATTAGTCTCACAAAAAACTCAGCAATATATGTATGTTATGTTTACATGCTCTTGCACTACAAATCATCCTGCACTGTTCCCCAACCAGCTGCTGACTCAAATGTCTCTCTTTGCACATGTACAGTTTGTATTTTTTGTCTTCTATTTTTTAGTTTGTATAGGATAATATTTATGTGAAGCATTCGTATAGTTGTATTTTTTATCTTTATTCTTTTAGTTTGTATAGGGTAAATACTTATTATAGTATACTTATAGTTAAATCTGTTAGTAGTGTATAGGTTTATAGTGTTTTTTCTTACTTCATTGTTGTATGTCTGTATTTATGTAGCACCGTGGTCCTGCGAGACACGACATTTCGTTCCACTGCATGTCCCCACATGTAGCGGAATGACAATAAAGCTCAACTTGAACTTGAACTTGAACTTGATTTAATACTGAGTAGGTCCTGAAACATGTTGTCTAACCCCAATAGAGTTCAGAATGTCAATGAGTGCTGATCCTAATGCATCTTTTTCATTATCGACATGGATATTAAAATTGCCAACAATTAAGACTTTATCTGCAGCCAGTACTAACTCAGATAGAAAATCAGCAAATTCTTTAAAAAAGTCTGTGTGGTGCCCTGGTGGCCTGTATACAGTAGCCAGTACACACATCATAGGGGATTTATCACTAACGCATTTCTCTAGATAATGTTATATGCAGCACCATAACTTCAAACGAGTTATACTTAAAGCCTGCCCTCTGAGAAATACTGAGAATTTTGCTATAAATTGTAGCAACACCTCCCCCTTTACCTTTTGGACGTGGCTCATTTTTATAGCAGCAATCTTGGGGGATAGATTAATTTAATGTATTCATCTGGTTTTAGCCAAACAGAGCAAATCTAGGTTATGATCATTGATCAAATCATTTACAAAAAGTGCTTTTGTAGAAAGGGACCTGATATTCAGTAAGCCAAGTTTTATCAATTGTTTCTCTGTATTGTAAACATTTTTTTATTTGTTGAACATCAATTAAATTGTTACTCTTAATTTGGTTTGGACGTTATCTGTATTTTGTAGTTCGGGGAACAGACACAGTCTCTATAGTGTGATATCTAGGTGAAGGAGTCTCTTTGTGCTGAGAATTAACTGACTTCTGTGATGTGAGGTGGCTAGCAGACGGTCGGTTTAGCCAGTCTGTCTGCTTCCTGACCTGGGCCCCAGTTAGTCAAGTACGAACTCTAAGACTATGTGCCATATTTCTAGAGAGAAGAGCGGCACCACCCCAGGAGGGATGAAGACATTTCTTTTCAACAGGTCAGGTCTGCCCCAAAAACTCCAATTGTCTATAAAGTCTATGTTATTCTGCGGGCACCATTTAAACATCCAGCCATTCATTGACAGCAGTCTGCTAGGAATCTCGTCACCCCGTCAAGCAGGGAGCGGGCCAGAGCATTTTACAGTGTCTGACATCGTACTTGCAAGTTCACACACCTCTTTAACATTGTTTTTAGTGATCTCCGACTGGCGAAGTCGAACATCATTAGCGCCGACGTGGATATTAATCTTAATAGATATCAATCTAATTTTTTATGTTTAGCATTAGCCAGCGCTTTTAAATTTGCCAAGATGTCAGGCGCTCTGGCTCCTGGTAAACATTGGACTATGGTGGCTGGTGTCTCTTTTTTCACAATCCGTACAATAGAATCGCCAATTACTAGATAACTTTCATCAGGTTTCTCAGTGGGTGTGTCACTGAGTGGGGAGAACCTGTTTGATGTTTTGATCACAACGGAAGAGCGGTGTTTTGACCTGCGACTAGGCCGCCTTACAGTCACCCAATTGCCCTGATGCATGGGCTCTAATGCCGGACCCGAACAATGTACAGGACTCCCTGAGCTAGTCGCATCCAAGGCCGTATCTACAGCCCTCACATTCTTCCTATCCTCAACTAAAGTTTGGATGCGTGTCTCTAGTTCTAAAATCTTCACTGTCAGCCTAACTATTTCCCTGCATTTATCACATTTGAATCCCTCGTCGCCAAAAGAGATAGATAAACTGTACATGTGCCAAGCAGTGCAAACAACAATAGCAGGAGAAGAAGACTCACCGTGAGCATAGCAGGAGACTCACCGTGATTGATGAATGATACCAACTTAACTTACCACTGTTGTTTGATGAACTCGTGAAAAACGGAGCGAGAGAGAAATGAAAACGGAGCAAGAAAAAGGAAAACAATAATAGGCACGAATAGAAACGCGAATGGAACCACGAGTAACAAGCTAACCGGCTAACGAATGCTAACACGCTGCACTCATGGTTTTAAAAGCAAACGATCAAATTAGTTAAATTAGTTTGATAGATAATACAAGAAATATGGTGGGAATTAAGTTATATATTATCACTTTAACACTAGAAGTCCCAGAGTTTTTTAACCCTCCTTTAGCCAAGTGGATGCTAACTGGCTAGTCTTTTGGCTATCATTAGCATCAATTCATGTGTAAATGTGGTCATTACCTGAGCAATCTGCAGGGGGGTTGGGGGTGTGTGTGTGAATGGTTGCTGGTGGCTTGTTTGTATGTGTGGGGGAGGGAGGGCTGCTAAAAGCAGAGAACTTGATTGAATATGTCTCACATTGGCATGTAGGGTCTTGCCCAGGTGTAAACAGTTATGAATTAGCCTGACAAGTTTGGGATCAAGTTTTGGGTGGCTTGCGACCTAAAATCCAAGTACATTTGTAATGTCCTCCCATATCTTGGCAAGGACCCTAGTCGTCCCAGTGGAGAGAGACTGTCTGAAAATGTAGTGATGAGGCTGATGGAACCATTCCTAGACAAGGGCAGAAATGTTACCACGGACAATTTCTTCACATCGCTGTCACTTGCGCATAAACTTCTTAGCTGGAAAACCACCATCCTCGGCACAGTCAACAAGATTCGCCGGGAAATCCCTCAATCCGCTAGACACACAGATCGCAATGAATTACAGATCAGATCGCTATGAAAATAACAATTTATCTTATTTATTAGGTGTTTTCAACCACTGCTGCTACGCTGACGGCGTATGCGCCCAAACGGAAGAAGACCATCTACATTCTTAGCAGCATGCACAGCGTGATTCAGACTGATAATACCACCAAAAGGAAGCCAAACACTGTCACCCTTTACAACACCACAAAGTGCGGCGCGGATGTGATGGACCAGATGGTGCGGGAGTACACTGTCCGCACAGGGACACGGCGCTGGCCAGTTGCCGTGTTCTATAACATGATTGACATGGCAGCACTGAATGCACATGTGCTGTATCAAGCATGCACCGGAAGGCAGGAAAGACGGGTGGACTTCCTGGTGGAGCTTGCAAGAGAGTTGGCTAACTCTCATATGTGTGCGAAGAAGGCAAGAAAAGAACAATTGCTTCGGACACAACCCTCCACACCTAGCCCTGGAAAAAGAGCCATGTGTCAGGTCAAACACCAATGCAAGAACAATCTAGGGCTGCAACGATTCCTCGAGTAACTCGAGTAACTCGATTACAAAAAATTATCGAGGCAAATTCCTCTGCCTTGAAGCCTCTTTTAAATAATTTTAAAGCTCACATCACGTTCATTCGCAATTATTATTTTTTGTATGACACAACGCGCTTACGTCACCCAAAAAGCGGAAGAAGACGCAAGTCGTTATTGTTTTGATTTGAGAGCGCGGGCAGCAAAATGGAAGATGGGAGCGGTAACAATGAGCAAAGAGAAGACTCAAACAAGAGAAAACGATAGAAAATGTCCAAGGTTTGGGATAATTTCAAATTGAAAAGTAAAGAGAACGTCGTGGTGTGTGTGTATATTGCAAGATCGAGCTAGCATACCACAACAGCACGTCGTCCATGCTATAGCATCTAAACAGAAAGCATCCACTCTACTCAAAGACCGGAGGACCGTCACCCGACCCGAGACAAGGTAATAAATTCAATGTAGCGTTAAATCAATGTGATTGCTAGTCGAGAGGAAGGCTGTTAAATAATGTACGTTAATTATGTAAGGGATAAACCACAATGGCCAGTGCAATTTAATGAAAATATACCGCATGACGTTGTGATGTGTGATGCGGTCACGACGTGCCATGGAGGTGTGTATATTTTCATAGAATTGCACTGGCCGTCATGGTTTATCCCTTACATAATAAACGTACATTATTTAACAGCTGTGGTATAAGGCAACTAACCAATGGAAATAATTTACTGTCAAAAAAGTTGTGAATGGCTTTTACGATGAAACATACTATATACTTTCAGGGCTAGATTACAGCATGACCCATACACAAAATAAATATATTTGAAATATGTTTTCACAATATATCTGAAATATATTTTTTGGAATATATGCAAATATTCGAAATTGGCCCAATAAATATATTTTAGTTATATTTCAGAATATATTTCAAAATGATAAATATAAGCGAACAACAATGCAAATATATTTCAGATATATTGTGAAAACATATTTCAAACATATTTCTTTTGTGTATGGGGAAACCTGTTGTGCATTTTAATAAGCTAAATTGCTTTTCCTCTTTTTCTCCCTCTCAGCACTTCACAACGGAGCACTTCACAACGGAGTATGGACAGCTTTGTTCGCCCAGCTCAGTCATGCACTGTTCAAATGTTGAAGTTTGAATAAATTTTAATTTTTTTTGAGAAATAAAAGCCAAATGCTTGATCATTTTACAGCCACATCATTTTCGTTATGCATTATTTGTTTTGGTTGTTTAAAAACACAAAAAAAGTTTTTATCCGATTACTCGATTAATCGATCGATTAAGTGCTAGATTAATCGATTACAAAAAGAATCGATAGCTGCAGCCCTAGAACAATCATGCCACTGTGCGATGTGTTCACTGCTACAGATACACATGTGGTAAATGCAGACGGGAGATACCATGGCAGTGCCAGGATTGTGAGTGATTGCTGGAATGTACTCACTCACTTTTTAATATTAATTGTAAATATGTGTACAAATGGTTGGTTTCTTTTTTATTTTATTTTGTACTGTTTTTATCAATAAATCTCAGCAACAAAGGAAAAAAAAAACGTGTGTTGATTTCTCCCTAAGATGGCAAAGTGAAACACAAGTTTCCTTGAAGTGGCTCAGCATGGCCCCA
The DNA here is from genome assembly GCF_936440315.1 of Barbus barbus. NCBI lineage: Eukaryota > Metazoa > Chordata > Actinopteri > Cypriniformes > Cyprinidae > Barbus > Barbus barbus. Next base: position 11,259,916 of record NC_136738.1, read on the forward strand.
CATTGTTTACATAACAAAAGCAACCGTTCACAGCTGATTAAGGATATTAGCCTAAAGCCTTCCAGCCCATCGGCTGTCCTGCGGGTTTTATAGGTAGAAAAGCCAAATGGCTGCTCTCTGGGAGTTCTAGTGTTAAATTCGACGAGAGGTTTTAACCATCAAAATCAAATCTCAGAATATCTGTTTATTGAACTCATATGATGTAACCCATCCATTCAAATACACGTTTGAAGCAGGGCTTATTTAATTCTTAAGTTGGGAAGAAATAAAACTAGGTAAAATGAAGTAAATTAAAGATTGTTTTCCTACAGCATAGACCGTCTTATTAAAACCATCATCTTTGGGGACCTGTATTTAAGTTTGTGGTTATCTCATCACATCCTGAACGTTAGTTTAAAGCCACATTCGAATAGATTATAAATACATTATAAATACTAAATTCTCAATTATACCTAACTTCACCAGATGTGTGTCATGAAAACCTTCCTTTGACCGGGCTGTGAACTTTTGCCTAAACCTTCGACAGAGACGCACAGACACACACGCAGGTGCGCCTCATAAATGCTTAAAGCGGATGTCCTTTGATCGCTGAACATGTTAGAAAGACCATCTGTTTTAATCAATGAATCACGTTCTAACGAAGTTTATGACGCCAGAGCCCCTCAAAAACTCATTAGATTGCAAATGAGTTGAATCCCCAGAAAGTTTAGATATTTTACAACGAGTCTGTTGATCAGATAACACCGTTTCAGTGGTCATGCGGCCAGACGCGCAGCGCACTTTCTCATTTGCTCGCTCTGCGTGAGACAAAACATTTACATTCGTAAGATGTTGTAGAAAAAAAAAAGTTTACCCCCTCTAATTATGACTGAAAATCCAAAACATTTGCTATCATTTCAGTTTCTTCTCGCACGTGTATTTTAACCGACACAGCACACTAGAAGTTTTAAGATTGACAATATCAAAGAGTAAATAAATAAAAGGTGTTAAGTGTGAATAACTAAAATAAAATAAAATAAAACAACACTTTCCTGTGGGTTAGAGGTGAATGTTTAAAAGAAAACTTGTGAAACCTCATTTTTAAAACGAAAAAAGTCTGGGTTATACCACGGCAGAAGCTTGACAGAAATCAATGGTGTATTATAGGAATTAAGACGCTTAAATAAAATAAGACAAACAAACAACATTTTTCCCTGTGGGGCGTTTGTTTAGAAGAAAACTTGTGTAACCTTTATGATGAATAATGAACGGGTTCATTAATTGAGAAATGATAAAGGTTTATTAAAAATAACTTTGTTCTAATGTTAAAACATTACTTTAATTCTTTTAACAATTAAACCTTTGTGTCGGTCTCTCCTTACAGCGTTAGGGGGGTGGTGATGTAGGTGTGGCCTGACAGCGGCCCGTGAGCTCATTCTGAGTTTTGACACAGAACCCTGAGGTTGTCTAACGGACGCTGCGTAAATAGTCTGCTCTTTTAATTTTCTAAGTTGGGACAAAAGCTAGCTTTTCAATTGTAATGTCAGAAGATTTTTACAGGTATCTTATACTGTTGTTTAACGGTCTGATATTTTTATTTCACACCACGGTAAGAGAAGTCGTCTCTATATTATTTAACTTTGTATCTGTTATAAATTCAAACTTTTTTTAAAAAAAGCAAGACATAGATTTTGATAAATATCTTATTGTTTTAACTAACGCGTCCGATTCTTTTTTGTTATAGATGAACAAACGCGCTCACAACTCTTCTATTTATTTAACTTTGTCAAACTAACTAGTTTTAAATTCTAATGATAGAAAAACTAGTGCATCTAATGCTTTTTTGTTTGAGTTTTTCCTAAAACTGTTTTAACAACACTAGCACGTCTCGACTTGTAGGGGAAAAACAGGCATACCATGGTAAGATAAAAACAATTCTATATTATTTAACTTCGTATCTGTTATAAACTCAAAACTTTTTAAAAACCACAACATAGGTTTTGATAAATATATCTTATTGTTTTAATCAGTCCGATGCTCTTTTGTTATAGATAAACGAACGCGCTCACTTCTTCTATTTAACTTTGTCAAACGAACTAGTTTTAAGATAGGAAAAACTAGCGCATTGTTTAACTAACGTGCTTTTTTGTTTTAGTTTTTCCTGTTTTAACAACACTAGTCTCCACTTGTAGGGAAATAAGCAGTCTTTGTACGTTTTACGTACATGTTTGATGTTTTTTCTTGATATGTATGTGAAAACACTTTAATAAAAACTTCCCTTTACCCCATTTAACACAGTTTCATCATTTAAAGTTTAAACCACATAACATTGGCCCCACACACAAACACACATTGTCATAAATTCTTAAGGTCACTATAAGGTGAATAACCAGATGGCCGCTTAGACGGGGGCTGGGGGGTGTACAAAACAGGTGTCCAGTTATGGGAGGGGGGTGGAATTTTTATGAGGGTAATAAAATCAATCATTTTGACATAACGTATACTACTCTTTCTTACGCCCTCATTTTTTATTTTTATTTTTTATTTTTTGTTAAAGGTAAGACATCATTCGGACCTGTAAAGGGTCTACTTGTATTTGTGTGCACTCACAATACCAACAACAGGTAGTTCTTTTATAAAACAAAGAAAACAAACATGATGTGCTTTCTGCCGTCTTGAACAGGAGCGCTTCACAAAAATGAACCGAAGCTGACCGAATACATGCCTCACAGACATGATAAATATATCTATAGAAAGCTTTAAATTATCACTTAACGAAATAAAAAAAATTAATTATAATAAGAGTTTTCGTTTTCAATCATAATCAATAAAGATGCATTTCTCTCTAAAGGCGTGTCTAATGAGGATCAGCAACTTCATCCTTGCGACACAGACTCAGAAAACATTAGTTTATTAGCAAATAATTCAAATATCTCCTTACTATTTCCCGCAGACACATTCATGGTTATGTTTGCTGGGGTTTTGCAGCAAGCTTTAGCCTATTGTGTGCATTTGAACGCAGAAGTATTCATTTGCGCACCTGCTGCGGGACACTAAAGTAAAGTAAGTAAAGTAAAGTCGTGACGTATTGTCAAGTATGGTGACCCATACTCGAAATTGGTGCTCTGCATTTAACCCATCCAAGTGCACACACACAGCAGTCAGTAGTGAACAAATGCACACACACACACCGTGAACACACACCCGGAGCAGTGGGCAGCCATTTATGCTGCGGCGCCCGGGGAGCAGTTGGGGGTTCGGTGCCTTGCTCAAGGGCACCTCAGTCGTGGTATTGAGGGTGGAGAGAGCGCTGGACATTCACTCCCCCCACCTACAATCCCTGCCGGCCGGGGACTCGAACCCGTAACCTTTCGATTACGAGTCCAATTCTCTAACCATTAGGCCACGACTTCCCCATGACTAAACACCATCAAGCTGCTCTGTCGCAGCGCGGTCTCGTGTTGTTTCCACCAGCCTGCCAATGTTTTTCATCACTAATCGATGGATGTCTACAATATAAAAATAATGAGAAACCCAAAACAGGCCTGAGGCCCGGCCCGCGTCTGAACTATGACGTGGAAATTAGCCCGAAGCCAGGCCCTAGAGGCGTTAAAAAAGTCGGGGCCCGGCGGGCCCAGGCAGAAATCCAGGGCTCTACAATGACTTACTTCTTGCGTTGTCATCCTGGAGGGAGGTGTGCTAACAGGGCTTGCAGCAGGTGATTCGGTCATGCCATTAAAAACTGTCTTGTGTTCTTTTTGCCATGGTGGCTATATGATGCTATCTGGAGAATGGATTTCAAGGACTGCGCACACAGATCTACGGCCAATGTTGAATCCAATGTTTATATTTTTCCTACGAATCTTTGAGTCAACGTATTAAACATGAGTGGAATGAATTTGCACCACAGCGCCCCCACACCTTGATGCTCATGACAAGAATAGCATGTATAGTTATCTTTATTGAAGTAAATTAGGTTTAAATCACCGTCATGCATGAATTAATATTTTTGCAATTTTACACATAATAATCCAAGATGATCACATTACACAAAACTGAAATTGCACGTCAAAATAACACAGTCAATATTTATGCAGAATGCGGAAATAAAAAAGGAACTGTTGTAAGCCTTTTTCCCCCAAACAACAGAAAAAAAAAAAGATGAATCATGAAAAGTTGTTTATTGCTCTATGGTTAACATTTCAGAAAATTAAGTACTCTTACACGGACAAAACACAGTGCAACTCACAAAAAGACATGTCAGTGGACATATATTACAATCTATTCCACCCTCCTCATATAAATGTATCTGTTCTGTCTCAAAACATAAGACAGCACTTTTACAGACAGCACTTTGTAGTCTGAAACAGCGACATATCCATTTTTAAGCATTTAATGCTTCTGCAAATGACTGAAACAGGATAAAACAAGACCATTCTTCAACAGGCAAAATTAATGAAATTACTTTATTTTTGGTACAGATTTAATAAATATTTTAATATGTATGTTTATGCAAAGCATTTAGCAAACTATGTCCATGTCTGATGAAAGATTATTAAGACTAAAATATAACATGCATCATATGCATATACTTCATAGAGTTTGTAAAAGCCCATAAATACAAGCTTTGTTAGTGTCACAACAACAGAGGCAATTTTAACACAAATAAGACATTCGAAGTGATATAAAGTGATATAATTTACAGAAAAGAATATTCCAGATTACAGCTGCACAAAAAGTAGAACTCTGTATGCACAGGAACCTCACAAAGCATATAAATCACACACATTCAGTTACACAAACACACATCTCAAGACTGCTAATTGAGAAATCCCTAGTGAACAGCCTTGCATCTCAATGAAGACCACACAGACTTAAAGCACAATATTTAGCAGACAAGTAGTTATGCAGTTATAAACTTTAAGAAATGACAATGCTCCAATACACTCCCATGACTATTGATACACAAAATATTTTATGTTTGGTTTCAGATATGCTGGGCTATTCCATAATTTTAAATATGTAAATTGAATGTTGATTACTATTCTTCATCAGCTTGGAGCCTTTAGTGCAATAAAGTACTACTTGAGAAATAACAGTATAAAATGCATACTTTCTTCACAGTCATATATTTCACATTGGCTTTCAGAAGTCCTCTAGATCAGAGGTCCCCAACCTAGAGGCTATACGTCCCTTAAAAGATTCTTTAGTTCAGAAGGTAGGAAAAGTACACAGGATGGCAATAATGCACCTACTGATAAAAAAAAGGAAAGTCACCTTTTACCAAAAATGTGATGACTTGTATCTAAAATATGGTTTTGTGGCTATGAGCAATTCACATACACATAGCAAATGGGTTGACGTCTACAAACATAGCTGCACTAAGAGTGTCATACTTGTTGGCTGACCATCTAACTAAAGAAGCCCTTTCAGCTACCACTTTCAGACTGAGAATAGATGACACTGAAGTGACAGGCTAAACAAGTCACTGTGGTATGCACTGCAGCTCGACAAACTGACCAATGTTGATAACAAAGGAAATACATTGAAATACTGCTGGTTTATGTGCAATATATTTCAAGCCAAAGTGCATGAGTATGTGGGTGCGTTCAGTGTCAACTAGTAAAACTGGGGCAGAGATTTTCAAGTCTCTGAATGACTACATATCAGGCAAATTTGATCCTTTTGTATTGGAATATGCAGACAGAGTAGCTTCTATGAATGGACAGCTGTCTGGTTTCACTACTTGAGTCAAAGAAGTCGCACCTGAATTTGAATCTACACACCAGTCTAAGTGTAAAATGTCTGGAACTCAACTCTGTGCTGAATGAAGTTGTTAAAATCACATCAATAGCTTTGTGAATCATAATCGTGCTGATTTCATGTAAATTAAATGTTAAAAAATAATAAGTAATGATTGCTCCGATTACACCTCAAACACCCCGTTGATAGCCAGCTGATCCACATAAACAATTTCACCTGTCTGTGGTGTATAAAAGGTTGGAGACCCCTGCTCTGAGAAGAATCTGGTAAAAAGGCTTTGAATGATCAGTTACATAGCCGCCCCCCCCCCCCACCCCCACCCCCCACCATCTTTAGACTTCAGGGTTTGGACCAGACATCTGCACATGCACAAAACGCAAACTATTCTCTTTGAAATGACAGCACTTACAGGAAATCATCCTTCAGGTTTCAACAGGTACACGATACAATCAAAAATGATGAGAGCTGTGTAAAACAGTAGAAAAAAATAGTGCCAGGAAACCACAATCTGTGCAAAGCTTGGCTAAAAAAACAAGCTTACTTTTGCAGACCACATTATGCTGTCTGACGTCAACATATGTTCTTAAAAAAAAATATTGGTCCTGTTTGTTGGTCTGTGTGTGTGTATAGACATTTCGACTTATATTTTTAAGTTACACCAAGCAAAACATTAATGGCACAAAGCATAACAAGTGCAACTCCAAGCATTTGGCACTTACAGTATCAGTTGAGGTAGCAGTATATCATACACTCTTGTTCATTAATTATTCTAATGCTCAGTTGTCATCACAAGATAACATTTCCCTCTTAAACTTCTGGAATCTTTGGCATCTCAACTGAGCATCTGAAATGTCCCAGTATCACTGACAGATAGAGTCAAGAGGGGCACCAGGCCACTGGGTTACTCTTTAACGTCCTTGACCACAGTTACCTGAGACACAGTCTTCTTAACACGTAGTGCTGTCAGACGAGCAGCTGGATTGGTGTACCAGCACTCTCGCATGATCTTACCCATAACCCTCAGTGCCTGGAATAAACACAAACATACAGCACATGGGTGATTCTATACTTTTGACTATTTACAATAGTGGCCAGGACTATTTTCTGTGGCCAATTAAATAATATTTCTTAAAGTTGATATTTAATGACCAAGAATAAACAAAATAGGATAAACAAAAGTCTTACAGGTTTGGAATGACATGAGGGTGAGTAACTGATGATATAATTTACTTTTTGTGGTGAACTAACTCTTTAAACACAAATAATCAAGAAGTAGGTTTATGATGAGGAGCATTTGCTTTTACTATGTTTATTTAAAATGTTTTCGAAAGGAAAATGTCAACTTTCGAAGCATTATTACATCCGTGTAAACTGCTCAATAGATTCCTCATATGAGTGAATACTACATATTATCAAATGTCATCTGAATGGTAGGTTTATCCCACAAACCTCGCAGCTCTGCCACTGGTTGGGAATATTGGGTCGGAGTTTCTGTTCACACACCACTTTCCTCATATCATCCATTGATGGGTCTGATTGCACATGGTCATAATAAGGCAACTGGAAATCTTCATAAATCCCTGCAGAGAACAAAGCATTCATAAGAATTTATTGAAAAGAAGTATTGATAGAAAAAATAAATCTAAAATTTGGGTGCGGATGTGTGGATAAATGGTGTATGCAATATTTTAGATTATGGTCTTCCTTGGGAAATAAAATAAAATATGTTAGTTAAGACTTAAACATAATATTATATCTCATGACCATTTTTCTCACTATCTCTGACCCTAACAATTGAACAAGCTGTTGTATGCTAATGTGTCTTTAAGACTTATGTGTAAGTGCTGTGCATTTCGATTGGCTAACCTTTTCACATGTGATATGAGTAGTAGCAGTAGTAGTAGCACACAGGCTATGGGTTCTAGGTCTATAAAATACTGTAGTTTAAAATAGTGACACCACCTTGTCCTTCAATAAGACTCTCTCACACGAAACTTCAAACAAAGTTTGGTGATCTTTATTAGCTAAGGCAATACTTCCTATTACATCTTATTGTGCCTAGGGGGCAATGTTTCTGAACACTGAATAGGCATCATTGACCAGACATGAAACAAAAATAAACTGTGTATGACTGGTCTATTCATAACAAGAGTGAAACATTTTTCAGGCTGAAAAAAAGAGGGGGAGTATATAATGACAGAATTTTCATTCTGAAGGGAAATATCCCTTTAAGGACTGTCTGCATGAACTTGTTATACATTACAAGGCTTTTTGGAATACTATTCTGATTGGACAATCATGGTAGTGAGCAGGCAAATAATTCTGAATAATGACAGTTAAACATAAGAGCTAAAAAATAAATGATCTATCTATCTTTCGTTTACTTCTTTATGAAAAAACACACACAAGCCATTTCAGTATATAAGGATATATTCTGTATATATTCTTTACTCAAAACATCAATGAAAAAGAACATCATTTAAATCAGTCTACTGCTGGTGTATATTTATTTGGATCTGAGCACTCTTTAACACAGGAAGGCACCTTGGACGGAACATCTGCGAGCAAGTTCCCAGAACACCAGGCCAAGTGAATAGATATCAGCACGCTTAAATGACTCAAAGCTGCTCATGTTTATGGAATCATCCAGGATCTCGGGAGCCATGTACCTGCAGAAACAAACACACTCCAATTAGAGTAATGTACCCACACCGCATGAACGCATTAACCTCCATCAAGATGTCCTCATACACTTGAAAGCAAACAATGACGTGTCTTATACAAGGTCATGTACACACACACATACTAAAACTATAGTCAAACACGCAAAGACACATGTTCTTTATCACTCAAGAATCTTGAATACACAAACACACACACAGTAAATATAAAGTCTTTTAATAGTCAGATTATAGCACCTGTCTGTACATGCAACCAATGTTCTTATCCTGTATGTATTTACTAAGAGACAGCTGACTCAAATACAGTGACTGGCTCTTCCACTGAAGTTTTTATGATTTAATACTTAAAGTAATAATGACCTTATGTAAGAAAAAATATTGTCTAACCTCTTGGTGCCCACTCTGTGGTTAACGGGGATGTCAATAGTGTTGGTGTTGGAGTCGTGTTTGACAGCCAGTCCAAGATCAGCAATCACAGCAGTTCCATTCTTCTTAACCAGAATGTTCTTTGACTTTATGTCTCTGTGAGCAATGGCAGGCTTCCCTGTACCAAGAGCAATATGCCAATTTAATAACAGTTCACATCATATGCCTGAGAAGGCATTTTCATGCAGAAAGATAGTCTTTAGTGTTCAAGTATATTTAGGACAACCAGTCCTAAAAAGTGACAATTTTACTCCGTGTTATTTATTTATTTATGACTAATTAGCTGTGGCTAATTGTGTTAGTTGTATTAACTTGCAAGTAATTAAAGCAAAAACATGAGGATTAATATCAAATTAGCTTCAAAGAGATGAGTAGAGCTAATTAATGTACTCAAGACTAGATTGTTGTAATGCAAAACTGGCAGGATGTCTTGCTGTCTCCATAAACAAGCTCCATAATAAATTTGGTAATACCAGCCAGACAGTGAGGGATGCTTCGCAAACCACTGCCTGCATCTCTAACAATTATTCTAGCATGGGCTTCAAAGACTACAATGTGTTGAACTACAACCCAGACAATGAGTTTTGCTTTACTGACTTGTCTTACAACCCGAATTCCGGAAATGTTGGGACGTTTTTTAAATTTGAATAAAATGAAAACTAAAAGACTTTCAAATCACATGAGCCAATATTTTATTCACAATAGAACATAGATAGCATAAATGTTTAAAGGGATAAATTTTATACTTTTATCAAATTTTCAAATTTGATGCCTGCTGCAGGTCTCAAAAAAGTTGGCACGGGGGCAACAAAGGGCTGAAAAAGCAAGAAATTTGGAAAAGATTCAGCTGGGAGAACATCTAGCAACTAATTAAGTTAATTGACATCAGGTCTGTAAAATAAAAGGGATGACTTAGAGAGGCAGAGTCTCTCAGAAGTAAAGATGGACAGAGACTCTCCAATCTGTGAAAGAGTGAGGAACGTTGTTTTTAAAGTATTTCACAATCTTTTTACACAAAGTCAGATTGCAAAGGCTTTGCAAATCTCATCATCTACAGTGCATAACATCATCAAAAGTTTCAGAGAAACTGGAGAAATCTCTGTGCATAAGGGACAAGGCTGAAGACCTCTGTTGGATGTCCATGGAAGCAGTGTTAATTTTGGCAGGCATTTCTGATTTAGTCTTAGTCTTTATCTTGAGACGAAAATGCTTTCATAGTTTTAGTCTAGTTTTAGTCGACGAAAAGTCATTGCATTTTTGTCAACTTTTAGCCATTACTTTTAGTCAAAAGTTACCAACATTTATTTTGGTAGCTATTTTATATGTAGTATTCAAACAAAAATAGTCATTAATTCTTCTCTCTTTAGACCAAATCAATTAAGCTTAGTTATGAGAAATTTGAATCAAGGATTGAATTTGGAAAAACTGGAATAAATTTTCATTTTTTTGGTAGAGATATAAATTAAACTCATTTTTCAGATACAGTATGTTTACTTAACAAGTATACATTTATTTAACATCTTTTGTTGGTTAACATTTATGACAGATAATTAGGAATGCTGTCCATTTAAGACGGAAGGTATGTATGTAATAGCCTACTGACATACATTCAGTTTTCACTCACCTGTTTAAGCTCACTTAAACCATAACGGACTGTATTTCCGTGAGATACTCTACATGAGAGACATTTGGACTGCTGTGTGTGTATTTGAGCACTGAGAACTGATCGCGCGCTGTATGAGAACTGAAGAAGTGGAGCGTGCGCGAGAGAGAGCACTTCTATCAGCGCGTTTCCGCCTATGGCACCTTCACTAACTTTAAGTTAATCCGACAATGAATTGTGACTCCCGGGAAAAACGGGACGTCTGGTCACCCACTCCCTAACCCTTTGGGTGCTGAGGCCATTGTTTCAGATCGCTAGTTCGCGTTTTGGTAGCCTATCCGTCCACTGCGGCTGCCATGCAAACGCCCCTTTTCCAATGACAGAGACGCACATTTTGAAAGATAAGACAGTTAACGTCGCCTATAGGATGTATTTTGAATGTCCAGTAGTCCTCAAATAACATTTTAGTCCCGTCTCGTCTTGTTAATGAAAGCGTGCATAAATTTCGTCATAGTTTTTATCATCAGATATTAGTTTTAGCTCGTCAACGTCTCGTCTTAGTCACAGAAAAAAGGTTCGTTGACGAATATGTTTCGTCGTCGTCTTCGTCGACGAAATTAACACTGCGTGGAAGGCACTATGAATGCTGAAAGGTATATAAAGGTTTTAGAGCAACATATTCTCCCCTCCAGACGACGTGTATTTCAGCAGGACAATGCAAAACCACATTCTGCAGCTATTACAACAGCATGGCTTTGTAGTAGAAGAGTCCGGGTGAATTGTCCTGCCTGCAGTCCAGATCTTTCACCTATAGAGAATATTTGGCGCATCATTAAACGAAAAATACGTCAAAGACGACCACAAACTCTTCAGCAGCTGGAAACCTATATCGGGCAAGAATGAGACCAAATTCCAACACCAAAACTCCAGAAACTCATAACCTCGATACCCATACGTCTTCAAACTGTTTTGAAAAGAAGAGGAGATGCTACACCATGGTAAACATGCACCCGTCCCAACTATTTTGAGATCTGTAGCAGGCATCAAATTTGATCTATGTTCCATGGTGAAAATATTGGCTCATGTGACTTGAAAGTGTTTTAGTTTTCATTTTATTCAAATTTAAAAAAACATCCCAACATTTCCGGGTTATACATATTAACAGAGGTGGAAAGTAACGAATTACATTTACTCGCGTTACTGTAATCGAGTAGCTTTTTTGTGTACCTCTACTTTTTAAAAGTAATTTTTAAAATGTGTAATTTTACTTTTACTTAAGTATATTTTGTTTGAAGTATTGTACTTCGCTACATTTTAAAACATATTAATTACTGAGTAAAAAAAGAATCGCTCCCTGGAAACTACTGCAGTAAATAATGGGCAGGAGAACAAACTGGCGCTAAAATCACAAGAAAGATGCAGACGGACAAGACAGGCTTTATGGTGAACCCAGCTGAAAACCAAACCCCGTCGTATTCTGCTGAAGTTGAACTCGAAGGAAATCAAGTGAACCCCTGACCATGTTTATGCTCTATTATGCAGTGTAAGCTGTGTTTGCCTAGGGAGACCAAACAAGCAGCTTATAAAATCTCAACATCAACCCTTCGCAAGAATGTAGAGGTAAGGTAAATACTTGCATCATTGCATTGGTGGTTAAAATGAAGCTTTGGCAGTTTAGCAAAAGGTTTTGCACAAATTAGCCAAAAAAACAGTGGTGCAGGGTGTGCAATATATATCGCCTGTGATAATACCGTAGTTGTTTTAACGATGTGCGATTTGACATTATCAGTGTTTAGCCAAAAACCAAACAAAACACTCCTATAGAGTGCCCTGAAGTCTAGTAGATTAGACCAGTGCGTGCGCATTTAGAGTGTGTTCTTTCACTACGTGTTTCAAAATGCATTTCAAATGATCACAAAATTGAATATATAGGGGCAGATTCTCCAAAAATCAGCATGATTACATATAGATTTTTTTTAAATAGTTCAATAAACAAGAATTTAATTAATGAGACACCATGTTTTAGACACCATATTGCCTGTTTTTGCTCTATTTCAACTACAAAAATAATCCCAAACACAGCCATAGCACTGTTTTGCATCTCTGAGCAACATAACAGTGTTTCGTTCCTCAATGAATCAACCGTTTAAATGATTCGGTTCTCACTTATTAACAGTGACTTGGTGACACCTACTGGCAGTTTTAATTTTACATTTAAAGTATCTTCTGATTTTTTTTTTTTTATATATATAATTTCAAATGAGTATTCAACATTTTATGTCTTATATATCAAAACATTATTTCTGCATTTGTAACTGCAGGTTAAATTATTTCATGTCCTGCATGAAACAGTGTGTAAATACATCTAAATGCTACTTCAGATGAAGCTTCTGTGTTTCCTCTGCGTTGCAAAGATGAATTTTGTTGATACTGATTTAATTTGCATGGTAACAGCCCAAATGTCTTATTATTCTAAATAACTGATTCCTTTAATTAAAAACAACTAGTCTGAGATATATAGGCCTATCCCAGGGGTGTCAAACTCAGTTCCTGGAGGGCCGCAGCCCTGCAAAGTTTAGTTATATACCATGTAGTTTTCAATATAAGCCTAAATGATTAGATTAGCTGGATCAGATGTGTTTAATTAGGGTTATATCTATACTGTGGCCCTTCAGGAACTGAAGGGCCACAGTATAGATATAAATTGTATATGAGCTGCTTTTTATGAGTAGATTTTTAGACTGGTACTTGTAATTAAGTAAAACTTAATGTAATGGTACTTTTACTTGAGTAAAATATTTTCGTACTCTTTCCACCTCTGTATATTAATTACATTTATTCCATGATCAGTATTACACTTAAGATGTGACTACATTTATTGTACTGTGTTGCCAAAGGAGCATGGATTTCCACAGTGTTTTTTCTCCCACTAAACGTGTTTCTCCCACAGAGAAACAAGACCAAAAAAAAAAATATATCAAATGTGATGATTCATTGCCTATTCCCATATTCCTACTGTGTGTGATCAATACCTTGAGTGCCAATAATCTCCATATGCAGGTGGGCAATGCCGCTGGCAATGGACAGTGCCAGAACTAGCATCCCCTCCACTGATACTGTGTATCTGTTCAGATAATCAAAGAGAGACCCGTGCTCATGATACTCAGACACCAGCCACAGCTGTGTCCATGAGCCATTATCTGAAAAAAAAGAAAAAAAAAAATATAGATAGATAGATAGATAGATAGATAGATAGATAGATAGATAGATAGATAGATAGATAGATAGATAGATAGATAGATAGATAGATAGATAGATTGATTACAATGCAGGACATTCAAACAAGATGAAGAAGAACATACCAGATTATTTGAAAACCTATGTATGCCAAAATGTATGCCAAGTTCTTAAAAATGTACTCTTTGTATTCATGCAGGGTTCATAAATAAAAATAAATAAATAAATAAAAATTATTTGGATTAAAATTAAGTATTTTCCTCACACCAGTACATGTGACTGTACATGTAATAATAATTTACTTTCATAATCATTATCATTATTATTATTTCACAAATGTATTTCAGATATACATATGCAATCCAATTGATTCAAACCGCAAGAGACTGTAGTACTTTAGAAATTATCAGAAGATCTAGAATTGTATAAAAAGGCATCTATAACAGTTTTCTGGCATATTACACGTAATAATGTTTATAGGTAATGTAATATTTTTGAGTTACAGGATTTTTTAATAACACAGCTATGTCATATATCATCCCCTATGCAACATTGCTGTTTTAAGTCACTCATTTTTGGTAACACTTTATAAAAACGTTCAGTTATAAGTAATTTATAAGTGATTAGTTAATGATGAACTAATAATTTACAAAACATTCATAAGCAATTAATAAGTGATATGCTAATAATTTGTGTATGTTTTGTTAATTCATTTACAAGTCATTTACAAGTAATTAGCTAATGATGAACTAATCATTTACAAAACATGCCTATGCGTTCATAGATGATTAATAAGTGATATGTTAATATTTTTATGTTTTGTAGATTAAGTTATAAATCATTTACAAGTGATTAGATGATGATGAATTAACCATTTACAAAACATGACTATACATTCACAAATGATTAAGTAATATGCTAACGATTTACAAATCTGTCATAAGTTATCTTTAAAAAATAGCATCATGAAATAATCAAACAGATCCTTAATGGTTAATAGTTTAGTTAGGTTACTAGTAAATATAATATTAATCACTTATAAATCATTGAAATGTCAATATTGTAGGGCTGTGCAATTAATTGAATTTGATTATCATGCGCATCTAGTCAGTAAAACAGTTTCTTGATTAGTAGGTAATCGCCATCAACTGCTTTCAAATGGAGCGGGAATTACTACACAGAACCGTAATTCACTGACAAGCTAGGCAATTTCGTGTTCATAATCGAAGGTGATTCGTCTGCGATTATGAACGTAATCAATTTGAAAGCAGGTGATGGCGATTTACTGCAAATCACTGAACCGCCTTTACTGACTAGATGCACATGATAATCTAATTCGATTTAATTGCACAGCCCTACAACACTGTACTATTATCTCAATAAACATTATAAATAATTTACACATTTTTCTGTATCCCCTAATCTAAAGTGTAAACTACACATCACTTGTAAATGTGTTGCCCATCATTTCTAGATCTTGTTTACCTGTTACAAATGATCTGTAGGTGTATACAAGGCATTTACAACACTTTCTGCATCCCCTAATCTAAAGTGTAAACTACTCATCACTTGTAAATGTGTTGAACATCATTTGTAGATCTTGTTTACCTGTAACAAATGAGCTGTAGGTGTATACAAGGCATTTGCAACACTTTCTGCATCCCCTGATCTAAAGTGTAAACTACTCATCACTTGTAAATGTGTTGCACATCATTTGTAGATCTTGTTTACCTGTAACAAATGAGCTGTAGGTGTATACAAGGCATTTGCAACACTTTCTGCATCCCCTAATCTAAAGTGTAAACTACTCATCAGTTGTAAATGTTTTACAAACCTTCCGGTTACAGGTTGTTTGTGTGTGTGTATATATATATATATATATATATATATATTTACACACAACTGGAAACCATAAAGTTTGTAAAACATTTACAAGTGATGAGTAGTTTACACTTTAGATTAGGGGATGCAGAAAGTGTTGTAAATGCCTTGTATATACCTACAGATAATTTGCAACAGGTAAGAAAGATCTATAAATTATGTATAACACATTTACAAGTGATGAGTAGTTCACATTTTAGATTAGGGGATGCAGAAAGTGTTGTAAATGATTTATAATGTTTATTGAGATAATAGTACAATTTTGCTGTTAGGAGTGAAGATGTTGACTGTATGAAGGACATCATGGATTCAAGTATCATGTTATTTTGGGAAAGATTGTGATGCCTTTGGTGCAGAGACTAACTCTTAATCATCAATGGACTTTCCTGCAGGACAACCTCTCCAAAGTAAACATCCAAATCTATGCTTGGTTCAGGGATTGATCATAGAATGTTCTTGAGAAGCCTGTTTAGTCTTCATATTTAAATCTCATTGAAAATATTTGGTGGAATTTGAAGAACTCAGCATGCCCCTCTGACCATCAACGGTGCGACTGTGGAGAGAGTGAGCAGCACCAAGTTCCTGGGTGTGCACATCACTGAGGACCTCTCCTGGACTAACAACACTGTAGCACTGGCCAAGAAAGCACAGCAGCGTCTCTACTTCCTCCGCAAACTCAGAAGAGCCAGAGCCCCGGCCCCCATCATGTGCACCTTCTACAGAGGCACCATCGAGAGCATCCTGACTAGCTGCATCACTGTGTGGTATGGCGCTTGCAACGCATCCTGCCGCAAGTCACTTCAGCGCATAGTGAGAGCAGCTGAGAAGATCGTTGGTGTCTCTCTCCCCTCCCTCCAGGACATCTACAGCACCCGTCTCACCCGCAAAGCCCTCCGCATTGCAGGCGATCCCACCCACCCGACACACAGCTTCTTCAGTCTGCTGCCATCAGGGAGGAGACTGCGGAGTCTCCAGGCGAGGACCAGCAGACTGAAGGACAGCTTCATACATCAGGCTGTCAGGAAGCTGAACTCCCTCCCGTCCTTGCCCCCCCTACCCTCTTTCACCCCCATTTAACACAGCAACACACTAGGAACTCTGACTCTGTGACACTCCCCCCCACCGACCAACAAACTGTGACCGGCACCTGTCACTTGTGCAGCATTGGCTGATCACTACCCATCCAACATTGACTGCAAATTACCTCTTCGGATAGTCTGACAAAAACTATCCGAACAGTCACTTCGACTTGTCACTTTAACAGACTGATAAGCTCTTCTTGCACTACACTCATAACAAAACAAAACATCTGCACAGTTTTGTTTTTGTTTTTGTACATTCAACTGGTTTGCACTCCATCTATTCTGCCATGTGCCTTATGCACTTTATCTATCTCTCTTGTTTTTATTTTCTACAATGTCCTCAGACTGATAAGCTCTTTTGCACTACAAATATATCTACACAGTGTTGTTTATTTAACTGGTTTTGCACTCTATCTGCCATGCGCCTTATGCCACTTTATCGATCTAATTCTTATTTTTTTCTACAATATCCTCATTTGTATAATTGTATAGTTGTATGTACATATGTTTAAACTGTATTTATCTGTATCTGAACGTGTTTAATGTTAACTGTATGCACCAAGGGTCTGAGAGTAATGCAATTTCAATTCTCTGTATGTATGTACTGTACATGTGGAAGAATTGACAATAAAGCTGACTTGAACTTGAACTTGAAAGAAAGCAGTGGTAATGTGAAAACCAAAGATTATCAGTGATATTATCACTCAAAGCTTTATCAAGTGAGGAATGGGCCTAGATTGCAGTAGAGAGGTGACATAAGCTTCTAAGCACTTGCAATTGAATTGCTATAAAGAATAAAATATTTGACCTTTGGGGGTTGAATAATTTTGTACATGGAAGTTTAGGGACAATTAGATTTTTTTTTTCTCCATTATTCAACTTTGCGTTCTCACAATCACTCAAATTAGTTTTAATAAACTTTCTCTAATAGTTTACTAATGCATTTGTTGAATTTTTTGCATAAAATGTTGTTCTTGGCAGCAAAATCAAATATGTACAGTATATGTATATGTGTGCGTATGTAGAGGAAAGTCAGGTTTGGAATGACATTCCGGGAAGTAAATTATGCCAATTATGCTGTGGCTGCCGTCGCATCATCCAAGTGGATGCTGCACACTGGTGGTGGTTGAGGAGAGACCCCCTATATGTTTGTAAAGTGATTTGGGTGTACAACAATACGCATTAAAGCGCTATATAAATGCCTCATTCATTCATTCATTCATTCATAATTTTGGGGTAAACTTTCCTTTTAAGCTTGCATTGGTTTGGTAACCTAAAGCAAGATGGATGAGGAGTAATAACTTATTGAACAAAACATCTTGGTAAGGTATGCAACCTTGGTTTCCTGAGTAGAGAACAAGACACTGCATCAGTAACTGACAATATGGCAATACATATGTAATACATACGTAACTCTGCCTTTCTCACACAGAACAATCTCTTGGACAGCAATGAGCCTGGTTTCAGAACATTCAACCAAGACCGCCTTGCTCTCAGTTGTTGATGCCCTAAGGCACCGTTTACACTAGTGCGTTTTTGTTTTAAAATGGCGTTTTAGAATGAAAACGATCCTCATCTACACTGGCGTTTCCTCTGAGTTTCAGAAACGATCTGCATGAAAATGCATGTCACATGACCATTCATGCATGTACAACCAGGGGAAGACTTAACCAATAGGCGAGGTAAACGGCTGCTTAGGGCCCGGGAATCAGGTGGCCCCGTCTGATATTTGCAAAACATATTTGGCAAATGCACCAGTATGTATTTGTGTTATGGAGAGCGTCAAATTTTCACTCAGCACTCAAAATGGCGAGTTTTTGTCAGGTGCGGAGTTCTGCAAGGTTGTGAATCCTCTCATTATAACAACTTGTAGATAAGATGTAAATAAGAGATTCACTGTGCAGAGAGCTTATTAACGGAACGTCGTGAGATCGCGATGAACTGAAGTGAGTGACAGCTTGTAGTGATTATAGACAGAGAGCTCTTTGCACACATTCTAAGCTGTTTTGACTGTCTCAGAACAGTTATATTTGGCTTGATGTTTCAAAATTACTCTCTTGTGTGTTTTTCCTAGGCGCACCAGCACGAACAATGAATGCAAATGATCTATAAACTAAAAATGTGTATAAATGCACGAATGCAATGACTGGAGATTTTCACTTAATAGATTACATTTTCGATTTGTTTCTCGGCAAACCCTATCTTATGCCTTAAGAACACTTGGAATACGAAACGCGTTGAATCGGATAATTTTATGACATTGTAGAACCTTGTCGAAACAAGAACACACACACACACCTATTAACAGGACAGCACATTCCTGAGGAACCCCCCTCTTTTCATTATCTGTGGTCGTTAAACATCCTGCTCTGCTCTCTTTAACGTCTCACGAGACCCCTAAAACAAGGATAGATTTGTGGAGTAAATCTGGAATGTATTTAGAACAGAACCTTCAATGTTGTTCCTGACCGGTTTACCATAAATAAAAGTCGCATAATCAACAGTACAAAGCATGTGGCATCTGGAAAGGCTCCAGCACAGACCCTCCCTGATACCTCCTGATCGTTTAACGCAGTAATTCAATGATGGTATCAACAAAGATGATTGTATTTATAACAGACGTCCGAGCTAAGAAAATTACCAGACCTCCACAAAAGTGACATTCCCATGACCTCCTGTTTCTCTCCAGCAGAGAAATGTGCCTTTTCTTCTTATTGGCAGAACAAAGAAAATCAGACCTTTATAAGTGTTCCAAAAGGACAAATAATAATTGTTGCTGCTACCTTAAGGTTGTATGTTATTTTATGTCTTTCATATGCTTGGTGTGATTATTTAGAAGGTAGGATGTTAATCGATGCATTAACCCAGGTAGTATATAAATCGATGCATTAACCCAGGTAGTATATAAAATTAAGGTATGTATTTTGTGTATGCCAAATACCTGTTGTTTGATTTTGAAAACCATTATAATATTATAATAAAATTATATCCCTCTGAAAATTTAATCTGAATCGATCCTATCAATATTAATCATGACATCATTAAAATTTAATTGGGAATCACGATTTATAATTTGAAATTCTAAATTCAATTCGTAATCATTTGGATCAATCTGTCTTATTTTCAATCCTGTAGTTACTTAATTAACACGGAAGTTAATTTAAGTTTCCTTTTGCTTGGGTCTAATAGTAAATAGGGCTCCCCTTAGTGCTTGGTTGGTGAAGTGACATTGTTTCCAGTGCAGGTTACAGCAAGTGGAGCCACCCATTCCGACTTAAGCCTGGTGCAGGCTGGAGGGGAAAACTGAATATCTCTGTTCTAGTGTTGCACAGTGAAGGTCCACAGCAGGCCTAGCAATCGGTTATCGGATGAGGAGTCAACAGGCTGACTGGGCGAAGGTGCGGATATACCACCTCGGCTAGCT
This sequence comes from Barbus barbus, assembly GCF_936440315.1. Taxonomy (NCBI): domain Eukaryota; kingdom Metazoa; phylum Chordata; class Actinopteri; order Cypriniformes; family Cyprinidae; genus Barbus; species Barbus barbus. The sequence goes on from NC_136738.1 coordinate 11,279,992, forward strand.
ATTGACTGAGGTACGTCGGACTCCGGGTCCGCGCTGACAGGATAGCTCCCGAGATCTAGCCCCGCCCCTCTTCAGGCCAGTAGTCGGTGACGTGCCTCACCCGTGTCTCAGCCCGGTTGTACCAAAAGCCAAAGCTGTCTGAGAGGCTCACGGCAATACGGTGGGGACAGAGTGTTTGACAGAACCCTTACAGGAGCTCACCTGGTGAGCTCGAGTGGTGGGCCTTGCTGCTGTACTCCACTGGACCAATTTACATTTATTCATTTAGCTGACGCTTTTATCCAAAGTGACTTACAATTGCTATATATGTCTGGAGCAACTAGGGGGTTAAGTGTCTTGCTCAGGGACACATTGGTGTCTCACAGTGGATTCGAACCCGGGTCTCTCACACCAAAGGCATGTGTCTTATCCACTGCGCCATCACCACCCCGTTGGAGGAATTTAATTCCTCACCCTGCCAAGGGCATAAGTTAACCTTCTAATTAGCCAAACTCCAAAAGAAAATTAGGTTTTTCTCAATACTTAGGCCAGTGTGTTTTACCCTACTAAAACAACAAAGCCAAACCCCTAAGTGTATTGACTCGACAGCGCCACCGCGCTGCCACACTTGTTACTAATCCTGACACTGGGAGTAAATCCTCACTCTTCTTCTCTTTTCTCCCTGCCAATATCTTTTAAATTGACTACTGCTACTGTTTGCTGGGATTTTGCCTGAGGGAAAGCATAAGAAGAGAACTTTAGCAATTGAACATGTATTTGTGAAACTTGAGAACGATGTTTCAAAATTGTTTTTCATTTACCTTCCTCTTTTGTGAAATCCTACCCTGGTAGGCTAAGGCAGGTCAACGAAAAGGTAGGCATCTGCAAGATTTCCAGCATGCACGAGGGACACTCTAACTAGCGTTGTGGTGTCAATCTTGCCATTAAGGGATCAGTACTGTCATTGCTATTGTCTCCTTCACCCCGGAGAAAATTAATAAAAAGGGGGCTTTCCTTTACAGGAAAAGGGGGAAGCATTCAATTATCACCCAGTTCCTTGCTCCGTTGGTGTTCTTCTTCCCTTCATCTGTTCTCTAGCTGTGCTACCTGAGTGTGTGCTCAATTTTTCCCCACAGAGGCAATAAATTAGAAGCACGCCTCCCAAAGGATCACAGTCACAGAGAATCACACTCACCTGCTTTAATACACACTCAACACTAGTACACACAGTACAGTGCATATCTACACCCCTTGTTTGTTTGATTTGTTTTGTTTTGTTTTTTCCTTCTCAAGGTCCATATCAGTTGCGGTTTGAGATCTCCCTCACACCGTCAGAACACAGTCTCGCACGACAGAATATGTCGGTCACTGGGAGGATCTGGAAACATGGCTAAGTGTTGCGACAGACAGCCTCCTCCCTAAAGCCGCTGAAGCACTGAAACACCAGACACAGGACCAGCTGGATGACAACATAACAAGGCTCATGGCACAAGGCCCGAATCAAAGCTACACGCAAAAAGAATTAGCCAAGATCACCAGCTCCTTAAGCCACACACTCACTGCTACCCTCAAGTTGAGCAACAAGCATGCTGCACAGCTCCAGCAGGAGTTGACGCATCGAGCACATTGCATTGACGCATTGCACAACGACGCATCGAGCAGCTGGAACTGGAAGCTCAGGAATGACGGGAAGGACCCGATGGGGTGGAACAAGGTGCTGAGGAAGAGATCAATAGGCTAAAAAGGCCCAAGCAGCTAACAGCCAAGAAATGCAACAAGTCAAGGCAGACTGCACTGAGCGGTCCGAAAAGCTACACTATGCCGAACAGCTTCTGGAGAAAGCAAAAGCTGTCTTCAGAGATAAAACGGCAGAATCAAAGCCCTTGAAGCTCACCTGGATGAGTCAAGAAGTGAGGTTAGCTGTCTAACATGACAGCGAGACTATGTCTGATAGTTTCCAAGAGGAACTCAAGCACGCCTACGGACTGCGTCGTGAGCCATCGAGGACACGACACGCACCGACCTCACCCCTGCCGAGCAGGACCGGGTCACCTGTTCCTGGACTGACACGTGAGAAAAAGGTGGAAGGGGTGGTGTTGAAACATTCCCCAACCTGGAGAACTTTGCCTCAGGTTACCTCAGCCAAAAGAATCTGCTGCAGCCAGCCACAGATCATTGCATGGCTTGGACCTAAAAGACCTCGACAAGCTCACCAGGAACATTGGCAAATTCAACCCGAGCGTGCCAAATAGCCAAAATGTCCAAGCTTATCTCCAAGATACCGATTTCCATCTGGAAATGCGACCTAACGTTCCGGACAAAAATAGACTCTATTTACTCCGAATGACATCCAGTCCTGAAGTTCGCAGCTTCCTGGACCGGTAACCTGCTCACACAAAGACTGATTACCAACTGCTCCGAGAAGCCCTCATTAAAGAGTTATCCAACCCTGAGTCCGAACAAGGCCTAGTGGCTGCCCTGGAGACAAGACAAGGACTTCATGAACCTCCTCAAGCCTGGAGCCGACTCAGACGAACATACTTCGGAACTCACAACAAACCCGACATGGAGGATGAACTAAACTTCAAAACTCTCTTCCTAAGGAACCTTCACCCCGGCGTAAGCCACCATCTTCGCGTTCTTGCATGTCCACGAACAATGAATGCTCAGCAGTTGCGAGAGCTGGCGCAGAAAGCCTACGACAAACAAAAGATGGCCTCAGAAAAGAGCGCCAAAACCCCAGCAGTTCTTGACTTCAACACTCAAAGTCAAGGGCTGCTCTAGAGGGCGCCCAACGCCAAGACAATGCCAAGCTGCCACTCAGAGAGTGGAATGCACCCTCGTCCAACAAAGAACAAGACTCCCACGCTAGTACCAGATATAAACAGAGGTATGAACGCTGGGGTGGGCCGCGTGGACATCAACGCTCACCTGGACGGCACTGGGAAAAGACATGGGACAAATCAAGGCCTCATGAGAGTCAATGGGAGAGATCGTGGAACCAGCCAAGCTCATTTGGAAACTCAAGAGAATAAAACTCATGGGAATTCAACGGAAACGCCAAGGGAAAACGACAAAATCACCCTGGAGCGACTAGCCCAAGGAATCGACGAATTCACAAAGATTCCAAGCTGACCGAGTGCAAACTGAATCCACGCAAGAACAAAAGACACCACCGTGTTTTGACTCAAGAAGAACAAGAACTGTTGAAAATGATGATGAAAGAATTCTTCCAACGAAAAGAAGAGGATTGGAAATGGGAAAAGAAAGAGAAACCAGATTCGGCCTGACTAGCGGCCGGACGAGAAGGCAGCGACCAGCTGACCCAACCAGCCATGGAGAACTGCACTCCTTCACCTCACTCTCAGAGAACCGCAATCGCAATAACTTCAGATGGACACGAAACCCCACCTGAAAACCCAGCAACAGAGTTAACCACTAACTCAACACCCAATGCTCCAGATCACAGCAGCGTCCAACAAACACCTGCTGACGAAACCCCTCAAGCTCCTGAAAGTGCTGTCTTGGTCGTCTGCCACTCCTCTGAAAAACACCACATCAGCCCTGATATCCTAACGGTTTCCTCCCAAACTCCAGTCCCTCAATTCTAGGCAATCTCATTGAGAAAGGTATAGCAAGAAAGTTTTATCTCATCATCATCGTTGAACAACACATCAGAGTCAAAGCCCTTCTTGATACGGGAGCCGACATCACTCTAATGTCCACCGAGCTCCTCGAAAAAGTCCAAGAAAGAACAAAGAGGACTAACAGAACCCTCCAGAGGTGTGAGTTGAACCTCCAAGCATATTCCCACACGGGCCTCCAACTGAAACATGTGGCCCCAATCCACCTAACGGTGGGATCAATGGATCTCGTCCATCCAGTATACGTTTCACCACTCAAGACGTATCCACTTCTCATTGGGAAAGATCTGCTTAATCGCTTCAAACCTCTAATAGACTTCAAGCACCTAAAGATGTGGACACAAGTCCGTGAACCTCTGCCCTGCCAGTCATTAGACTCCAACGAGTTGCAGTGTCAAGTAACAGACACCGCCCCTAATTCACTGACTGATGATGCAGTAGCAAAGCCTGTACCTGGATCAAGCACAAGCAACAAAGACCAGGACCCTCTCCTCTGCTCACTGCAGGAGCCTGAATCAAACGCAGGCCCCCTTCGAATCATGACTGCAATAGATGTCCAAGGCACATCAGTGTCTGATGCGGCACTAGCCCTTTGGGCAGAGAACTCAGCCATCAGCCTGAAGATATTCAGAACACTGAAGCAAAGACATCAGAGTCTACCACATGTCACTAAGCACAGCCGCTTCCCTCTCAGTCCCTGGTCAACAACCATGGCCACCTCCAAGATCATCTGCGCTCTGGACATGCGATGGAACAACAGACATCTGAGTCACTATTTGCTCATTGTCCCAGACCTGCCTCATGACATCTACATTAGAGCGGATATCATGGTCCGGCTCAATGCTTGCATTGATACCATGAACGACATCATATGGGCTCCTCTGTCACACCAACAGACAACTTCAGTCAACCTCAAGAACCTCCAATCTGGTCAAACCATGCCAGACGCATGTGCTATGATCACAGAGCAAGAAGCCACAATACCTGCCTACAGCAAGAGTGTTAGTGTCCGCCTCAACATGCGACCTGGCCAAACTCTCAACAGTAAGCTAGGCTTCTTCCACCCTTCCAGGACCTGCCTGAAACTAGGACTGACCCTGGAAGCCACACCTCTCATGGAAGTGTCATCTCGTGCTGTACCTGGACATGACATTATCGTTTATTGGAAAAAGGTTCAAGGTCATTCACATGAACCGGGACAAGACAAAGACTTCAATGACCAAACCGATGCCCTCGCCAAAGCAGGCGCATTACACGGAGAGTCCTGGACATTTCAAACCCTCCCAACCAACCCATCAGTGGCAGCCATAACCCACCGCCAGCATGCCACTGGCGCTCATACCCCCGCCTCCTTCCACATTACCCTATCACCTCAGTTCGCTGCTGACGATCTCCTCATCCTCCAAATTGTGGATCCAACACTGCGAACTATGGCAGCTCACATTGCCGAACCCTTATCTCCTCCTATTTCCACCTCCGACCTAACCGCTTCCTCCGAGCTCCGCACGCTCCACTCAATCAAGCACATGTTGCTTCTAAGAGACGGTGTTCTCGCGTATGTCCCTGAGCCCCTCACTACGCCAAAGCTCGTAGTACCTCACGGCCAAAGGGGGATAATGCTGACACACGCACACGATGCACCATGCGCGGGACACCACGGTGGCAAGGCCACATATGAAACCCTCAAGCAAGTAGCATACTGGCCTGGCATGCAGCAAGACGTAGCAGAATACGTAAAAGGATGCCTGGTGTGTTGCCAGTTCCAACCGGCAAACCCAAACCACCGAGCCCCACTGCAAAGGAAAGGAATGACATTCCCATGATCGGACCTCCAAATAGACTGGGTAGGACCCCTGCCACGGTCAACACGGGCTAACAATTACTTCCTCACCGTGGTCTGCGAATTTACGAAGTGGATAGAATGCCTCCCAGCTCCCAATGATACAACAGAAACAACAGCCTGCCTGTTAATGAACCACATCTTCTCAAGATTTGGACTGCCTTTAAGGGTCAACTCTGACAGCGGAACCCACTTCACCGCCTAAATCATGCAGGAACTGTGGAAACTCCTGGGTATACAGGCCAAGCTCCATATAAGCCATTACCCAATTTCCTTGGGTCAAGTTGAACAGGCCAACCGGACAGTGGTCAGCATGTTGAAGAAGTATGTGTCCGCTAATCAAAAGGAGAAGCAAGGAGAAGCATGACGCTACCGCTACATCTGCTGTACCAACCTGGTGACCTGAACCTCGTCACCGCCTATACCACTCACCAGTACCTGGAAGAGTTGCATCAGCACCTGAGAACGAGTTTCGCCTTCGCGCAACAGCAACTACAACGAAGTGCGGAAGGTCGTAAAGCCTACTACGACCAAAAGGCCTCTCACCATGAGCTCAATGTCGGAGACAAAGTGTGGTACTAGAGCTTTGCCCAACCAAAGCAGAACACTCCCCATCACCTGTCAAAGAAGTTCCTACCTCACTGGACAGGACCCCACGAGATCGTAGACAAGCTCTCACCTGTCACCTACCGAATCAAAATCAAACAAGGGCGCAGCGAGCCAGTCCTTCGATGGATCCATCGAAACCAGATAAAAAGGCACCAGAGCTCCAGTCGACCGGGAAAGGGGGAAGATCAAACACACTGACACAGACCGACAATCATATGCTCTACACCACACTAACATAACCTCTGTCGTTTAGAAAACATATTGCGACCTTGCTTAAACACAACACTAACACTCTCTCCTCAGCTGCACTACTAGGGCCAACCTCTAGTAGGGAGGAGTTACTCCACACGTGACACTCGTTCACTGCCTCATCTCATTCGGTGTCCTTGTGTCTCTTTGTGTATCTCTTTGTTTTTCGTTGTGTCTCTTTTTTGTTTTTCCTTTTTCCTCTCTCACTATAATTTATTTTCCCCTCTAGTCCCCTCATCAGGGAACTCCCTTTACCAATTCTTTAAATTCAGGTCCGAAATTAAGATTGACTCCCTTCAATAAAGTCATTGTAACTCGTTGTGAGAACCGTTGTCAACCGATCCAGGTGACTGGGCCTTTCTCCTCAGTTTGCCCATTATCGACGCTAATAACATTTACCGGCTCAAAGACGTTGTGAATGTGGGATTTTGGCAAGGGAACACCCATGTCAAAATCCACACTCCTGAAGTCGTTGCGTATCACGATAACCATTTAATCACTTTTGGAAAAAGATTGAAGATTACAATTCATTAAATGGACAAGTGTAAAAAAAAATTTATATAATGTCTTCTTTTGCCATCGTTTTCAAAAGTCTCCGTTTTGGTCTGTTTACACTAGGGAATACTGGTATCGGTATCAGGCCCAATACTGAGCTCCTGTACTCGTTAAAATGACCCATACCAAACGACGATAACACACAGCATGTGATAAGTGCCGTATTCAGACAAAAAAACACAGACAACAGAACAACAGACAGCAGAATGGAGTTATTTGTCACGTGTCAGTTTCCTTTTAGTTCTGTTTTGCCCTTATTTGGTGCTCCAGAGAGGACTTCCCCCCCCAATTTTTTTTTGGGGGGGCTATATATCCCTGTCCTGGATAACCATATTGACCATGGGGATGGTCACTATGGTTCCTCGATCAAGCCCTCCTGGAAAAATAGCCCCGCCAGGGCTTCCCTACTCTCCAGTCCTGCCATGGCTCCCCGAGCCTCCAGTTCTGCCATGGCCGTCCAAACTTCCAGATCTGCCATGGCCTTCCAAGCTCCAAGATCCGCCATGGCCTTCTGGGCTCCCAGATCCGCCATGGCCTCCCGAGTCTCCAGTCCCACCATGGCTCCCCGAGTCTCCTGTCCCGCCATGGCTTCCGGAATCCCCTGATCCGCCCCCCTCCCCTGTGTGTATGTTACGGTGCGGGACACACCTTCCGGGAGGGGGGCGATATCTGTCACGTGTCAGTTTCCTTTTAGTTCTGTTTTGCCCTTATTTGTTTTTTCCTGTCATTAGTTTAATCACTGTTCATTCAGTTCACCTGTGTTATATTAATTATCTTGTTTCCTCGTTTGGTTGATCCTTTTAAAATCCTGAGTTCTCCCCTAGTCTTTGTCTGAGCTTAATGTTGTCTAATGGTGTTAGTGTGTTGAAGCTTATTAAAAGATTCCTATTTCACTACTCCTTCGTCGAGCGCTCTTTGTCTACAACCACAGAACCGTAACATTATTAGAGATTAAGGATGTCTACGAAGTATATGTATGCAGTGAATTTAGTGTTAAACATTCAGTATTAACGCCTGTATTGCTGATGTGCGCGAGCAGATGGGCTAATGGTGTGTTCAAGTCATGTCGGATACATCATATTTACAAGTTGAAGGCACATGAACACCACCACAAAGTAGTTATTATGAGTGGGAAACTCTAAATGTTCTTTAAGCCCCAAGTTTCCGAGTTTGGGGCGTGTCAGATGCAATGGATGCAGCCAAAGACTAAAGATATGGAGTGTCAGTAAAGTTGTTGAAATTAATAAAATGATTATTTTTTGTAATGTACAATAAAATTATATAAGTTACACATACAAAATATTATATTATTGTATAATTATAATATAAATATATAATATAATATATAATATAATTATTCAGTTTACATCACCTTCATAAATTAAATAAAAACTGAAAAAAAAAAAACACAATGAACAGCCTGTTTGAAATGCACTGGGCTGTTCTGTACTTATCCCTCTCATTCTCCACCAAGGTTATTATAGTTTTTAATTTTTAAATTCGTTTTATTTTAATATCTTTTTCAAATTTGCTATAAAATTCAGTTTAGTTTTTATTAGTTTCATTTTTGTTAGTTTTAGTTTAGTTTTTATTTTGTGAACATATTTTTATTTAGTTTTTATATAGTTTAGTTTCAGTTTCAAGTTGCGCTTAATGTCATATCTAATGGTGTGTTGAAATATTTAATATGAAAATAAATGTAGCCTAATTTGGTTATATTAGATGTCTTTTTTCTTATTTAACCATAATCATGATATTGTCGTGTCTTGCGCACTCTTTTCCGTGAACAGCCGCGCATAGATCATAACTGGGACTAATGAAATTCAATAATAATGGCAATCGTATTTAACAGTAAAGGCTCATATTTGAATATGTTCTTTTCTTTACTTATGAAGAATTATTTGCATGTGCATGATGTGTGTAGTAAGTGGGGCGGGGCCGAGAGCCGTGGAAACGGAGCGAGGCCGGTGGAGTTAATGATAATGAGCGACACCTGCACCACTCACCGGTCTCGAGTCCCACGGAGGAGCTTTGGAAGGATAAAAGGAGGAGTGACGACAGTGGAAGACGAGAGAGGACCAGGCCTGGACTTTATTTTGTGTTTTGTGTGCGGCAGTCATCCGTGAGGGGCTGCCGCTTTACTTTTGTGTTTATTTTATTTATTAAAGTGTATTTAAATGTTTGCCGGTTCCCGCCTCCTCCTTCCCGTTCTGCGAACTTTGTTACAATGTGATTTAGCCTATGCATATTTGTTCAAAAGCCTGGCAGAGTGATCACAAGATGCTAGAAGTTTTGTATTGTTTACAGAAAGGATTGCGCGCTCTCATCTTTTTTTCTGTTAACTATCATGTTGCTCTGCGTGTCTGTTTTTCTTCAAAGCACCAACTTAGAATTCCTAATGTTGGTTTGATTGCTTGTGTTACATGAGAAAATAATGTTGCGCACCTGATGTTGTAGATTAATGCGGGTGCGGTTCGACTCGCGGTCTTTATGTCAAACGGTTCTGGGATGCGTTTGCCAAAAGCAACTGTGCTTGTGAAAGTAACACAAACTTGTAAAATACATTTTAATGGGCATAATTAAGTGTGAAAATAACCGAATGATATACAGTCAAACTAAATATCATTCAGACATCAGATATAATTTTTGATATTTTTTTACTAGTGGGTGCAGGACACTATAGTTCATTTAAGTAAGTGAAGATAGCAAAATAAAGTAAAATGGGACATATTATAACCAAAAATTCTGCATACAGTGGACTACCAGTAAAATTTATACAAATTTGGGACCAAAAATTATTCAGACCGAGTCTGGGAAAAAAAAATTAAGTTCAGGTTTACATGAACCTGGTTGACAGCACGCCCAGTAAACTACAGGCTGTCATTAAGGCTACGGGTGGCCCAACAAAGTATTGATAGTTGTGTACTGTCATACTAACAGCTGTCTGAATAATTTGTGGTTGATTGTAATCCACTATGTACCTTTCTATCAAAGTTATCTGGCATTATCAAGCTGAATTTGTTCTGACAGAGTTTAACCCGGAGTTCTTGTCATATTTTATTACCATTTTCTAAACTATAGCGAATAAACTGTGATAATGTGAGAAATGTTGAAGGTGTCTGAATATATTTTGGTTTTACTGTATCTGGTTTTACGGCCCAATTTTCACTCATAGTTCAGATGCAGGCCGGGCCTCGGGCCTGTTTTAGGCTTCTCCTTATTTTTATATTTTAGACATCCATCAATTAGTGATGAAAAAAATTGCCGCGCTGGTGGAAACAACACGAGACCGTGCCACGACTGACAACCGGCTAGACGGTGTTTAGAGTCCCGCAGCAGCAGCGAGCACCGTCTCTGCGTTCAAATGCACATAAAAGGCTGAAGCTTGCTGCAAAGCCCCAGCAAAATAATTACCATGAATCCGTTGGGGGGGAAATAGTAAGGAGATATTTGAATTATTTACTAATAAACTAGTGTCTGTGTCAGTGTTGCAAAGATGAAGATGATGATCTTGACTGTTTTCGATTTGATTTATTTTGTTAAGTAGTAATTTAAAGCTTTCTATAGATATATTTATCATGTCTGTGAGGCATGTATTCACTGACTTTCGGTTCATTTTTGTGAAGCACTCCTGTTCAAGACGAGACGGCGCATCGTTTTCTTTATTTTATAAAATTATTTTATATATTTTCTAAAAAGTTTTGTTGATATTGTGAGTGCACACAAATAAAAGTAGACCATTTACAGTTCCGAATGATGTATTACTCTTACTTTTATGAGCAAAAATTACGGCGCAAGTTGTTTCCATTGAAAAAAAATGCAATTGATTGCGCTGGTGCCTCCATGTCCTGCGCTTTAGCTTCCACTCTCCGCTAGGAGAGTCTCCACTAGGATGCAATGCACATTTATCTAGGTTTAACGTTTAAACATTGTTATATGCTTGAACTGTTTTAGTATATCTATAGATTTTATTTTAGGCAAGTCGTGATGATCTGAGAAGGCTAAATTGATCAAACATGGCTATGATCAGCCTGCAGGTCTGCCGCTGGCCGCTTGGTCGTTACTTTAAGAAAGAAAAAAAGTTTTTTAACGAACAAAAAAAAAAATGCTCCAAACGTTTTTCTAAATTAACTTAATAAAAAAAGCTAAACTAAATATAATCACTTTGCCATTACATACAAAACTGAACTATTTTAATAGCTGAAACAGTATAATCTGATTTGGGAGAAGGGGGAAAAAAGACAGACTTGGGTCGGACTCGGGCTGTTAATTCTGTCAAGCTCTCGGACACAGGCCGGGCTAGGGCCTGAGCGTCTAATTTGAGACCCTAGCCACACCAATTACCCCCACCCCCTCTCTCCCTCCTGGAGGGCCCGAGTGAATATGCTGTCCAGGGGGCCCAGAATCCGTAGCGGCGCCCCTGGGTATCGGTACTCGGTATCGGCAAGTACCAAAAATAAAAGTATAAAAATAAAAGTTTATTGTGCCATCCCAAAAAGGCACAAAATCATTTTCACAAACTTTTAAATTAAATGTTCCCTCCTGGTGGAATGACCTGCCCAACTCAATCCGAGCAGCTGAGTCCTTAGCCATCTTCAAGAGTCGGCTAAAAACACATCCCTTCCACCATCTTTATTTGACCCTCTAACTCTAGCACTCTCTATTCTAATTCTATTCTTCAATTCTATTCTCTAAAAAACTGGCCCCTTTTAGACTTGCACTCTAACTTTACTAACTACTTGTTTTCTTAAAAAAACAAAAAACAAAAACCACTAGCTTCTCTATTCTTTTTGTATTCTGTTTGTTTTCTTTTTATTTATTATACAATAAACAAAAAAGGCCTCTAACACTAGCTTGCTCTATTTTTGTATTCTATCTGTTTCCTTTTTATTCATTGTATAATTTAAAAAAAAAACTTTCTGTGTGTACTGCATTAGGCTAAATAAGACTTGTTATAGCACTTGAATATCATTGCTCTGTTGTTGATTTTGATTGTTTCCACTGTACTCATTTCATTTGTAAGTCACTTTGGATAAAAGTATCTGCTAAATGAATGTAATGTAACCAAGACATCTCGGCTATGAGAATAGTATACCACAGTACCAAACAATGAGGTAACTGTTGGGTTATGTGTCTGCCACTGCAGTCATATTCTCCAAGGCAGTGTTAATTTTGTTGACGAAGACGACGAAACTAATATCTAAAACTAATATCTGATAATAAAAAATATGACGAAAAATATGACGAAATTTATGCGCGTCTTCGTTAACAAGACGAGACGGGACTAAAATGTTATTTGAGGACTACTGGACATTCAAAATACATCCTATAGGCTAAGTTAACTGTCTTGTCTTTCAAAATGTGCGTATCTGTCATTGGATAAGGGGCGTTTGCATATCTAGTCTCAGTATGGCAGCCGCAGTGGACGGATAACCTACCAAAACGCGAACTAGCATCTGAAACAATGGCCTCAGCAACCGAAGGGTTAGGGAGTGGGTGACCAGACGTCCCGTTTTTCCCGGGAGTCACAATTCATTGTCGATTAACTTAAAGTTAGTGAAGGTGCGATAGGCGGAAACGCGCTGATAGAAGTGCTCTCTCTCGCGTGCACTCCACTTATTCAGTTCTCATACAGCGCGCGATCAGTTCTCAGTGCTCAAATACACACACAGCAGTCCAAATGTCTCTCATGTAGAGTATCTCACGGAAATACAGTCCGTTATGGTTTAAGTGAGCTTAAACAGGTGGGTGAAAACTGAATGTATGTCAGTAGCAGGGGCGTAGATTACGCGGGGGACGTGTCCCCCCCCACTTTTTATAAAAAGTAAAGTCGTCCCCCGCACTTTTTCATTGGACAGTTGTGTTCTCGACATGTTGAGGTTTTAATGGAGCAATGTATATAAATGCAGAATGATTTAAAATTCAAAAAGACAAGATAATTTATACATGACGTTTACGTTTCCATGGCAATCAGTCACTCAGTTTGTGACGTCACGACATGCCCAGTCTCGCGCCCGCGGTCCCGCGCTGTATATCCATCATTCATTAGAGCTCGAGATGAGTTGAAAGCGACAAAAAACTCTTCAATCTTTTTTTACGAAGAAGTCAAGCAGCGTAAGTTGGCATGTGGGATCCGAATAGTGTTGCACGGTGTTCAGTGACTCTGCCTATTGCTCTTGTTGAATAATTAGCCAGTTTTGATGTTCATTATATGGAGGGGAAAAAAGCTGCCTGGACAAACATGCACTTATTTATTTTCAGTGTATTTTTCCGTAACTCTTTTGTAACGTCTTTTATTTTAACACGCATGTATGTTATCAGAACCCTTCAAATAAGAATAAAGATAATGTCGAACTGAGATTTTACAGCGTTTGCAGCATTGTGACACTCTGCCAAATCTACATGATGTATTTCAATCAAACATGCAAGCACTGATCTGATACAGGATCGATCTTAATTTAGGGGTGCTCTGTCATTATTGCACTAATTTGACGTATTTATGTGTTGTCAAGAATGAACAAGAAACAGTCAGCCTAGGTTTGTTAGCAGAATCAGGACGACACGCAAGAAAAACAAACTTCACAGGTGAGAAGAACTGATAGAGTGGCTTTTAACACCTGGCTGTTTTTACATTGTATACAATCTATTAATACACAATCGTTTGTAGGATTATATATGGACCAATCATAGAAAATAATTAGTCAAATATAGAAAAATAAAAAATAACATTAGTATGATGAACAACTTCTCAGCTATCATTTTTAACTACAGTAGGTAATTATTAGCTTGCATATTGGTTGTTTATTAGTACTTAAGCACATATTAATTCTGTATTCTTCATGACCATATTCTGCATCCCATAATTATACCTAATACCTAAACTTAACAACTACAACGACTACTTTACAAGCTATTAATAAGCAGTAAATGAAGATTTTATTGAGGCAAAAGTCATAGTTAATAGTGAATATGTGTTTATCATTCTAAAGTGTTAAAAAAATATTTAGGATAAAAATGATAATAAATAATACAATAAAGGAGTATGTGAATGTGCAAGTATCCATTACTGTGTGCCATGTACTCTACATACAACACACACAAAATACAATCTGAAATATGTAAATAATAGTACCCTTATAAGGACATCTTTGTAACTTATACTCAAAAAGGTGCACATTAGTACCTTAGAATACCAATATGTACCGTAATGACTTTTGTACTGTTTGACTTATATTTCACTGCTGGTTATACTCTGTATAATGGTGTATGTGACGAATAAAAATCTTGAATCTAATGTACAACTATGAAACTTTTTGGGGTAAATAAGGTACAAAGATGTGCTTTTAAGGGTACTGTCCCAGTGACAAGCTGTTGTATTTCTTTCTTTCTTTTTCTTTTTTCTCTCTTTCTTTCCTTCTGTTTTATAATCATATATAATAATATAATCATAAAGCATATTAAGCAAAAAGGTATGATTAAAAATAAAACCTGTCAATTAGACAAGGGTTAAATAAAAAAAAAAACAGGTATAACACTAGACATTCCGTCCCCCCCCACTTTTGAAATGATGGCTACGCCCCTGGTCAGTAGGCTATTACATGCATACCTTCCGTCTTAAATGGACAGCATTCCTAATTATCTGTGTCATAAATGTTAACCAACAAAAGATGTTAAATAAATGTATACTTGTTAAGTAACCTACTGTATCTGAAAAATTAGTTTAATTTATATTTCTACCAAAAAATGAAAATTTATTCCAGTTTTTCCAAATTCAATCCTTGATTCAAATTTCTCATAACTAAGCTTAATTGATTTGGTATAAAGAGAGAAGAATTAATGACTGTTTTTGTTAGAATACTACATATATAATAGCTTCCAAAATAAATGTTGGTAACTGCAGTTTGACTAAAAGTAATGACTAAAAGTTGACAAAAATGCAATGACTTCTCGTCGACTAAAACTAGACTAAAACTATGAAAGACTCAAATTACTAAAATGTGACTAAGACTATTAAGCATTTTCGTCTCAAGATAAAGACTAAGACTACATCAAAAATGCCTGCCAAAATTAACACTGCTCCAAGGACACTTTTCTAAGCAAAGTTTGGGGAAAAGCTACATCCCTAGTAGAGTGTCCAAAAAATTCCCATAGGTGAAGATAACCACCCACCTCAAAAATGTTTACAAATAGCATTTCAGAATCAGAATCAGAATCAGAATGAGCTTTATTGGCCAAGTATGTTTACACATACAAGGAATTTGTTGTAGTGACAGAAGCTCCACAGTGCAACAGAAAGACAGTAACAGGACAGGACACAGGTAATAAAACAAAATAACTAGAAATAGCCAATAACCAATGTACAAAGCAGCAAAAAAATAAAAAATACACAATATATAATATAGGCGACTATGTATGTATGACTATGTTTCTCACCCAATGAGATATCCTTTGCAGGGTAACAGCAACTCCCCTGCTACAGCCACCTTAGCAAACAAATAGCTGCTCAGACTTGCTCCACTGGCTTTTATGGTCAGAGTAAACCTTTAATGCCCTAACTGGGCAAAGACTGTGCAACCTTTCACTCTCCAGAGACTCAAAGGGCAGAGAGGAAGAGGACTGTAACAAAACAGCTTGGGAGCAATACGAAGTCAACACAACCCTGCGAACCAGATCCAACCCTTGCTCTCTGCACCATGAAACAAAACGCTGCCACTTAAAGGCATTCAGTTATCCCTGAAGAGAGATCAGAATTAGTCAGAATAGAGATTCAGAGGCCAAACCTAAAGATTCATCCATGGATGTGGGTGCCTTATAGTACCCCATGCCTGAGAAATGCATCTGGATCTCCCAAGGAAATCCCTCCAGAAGGGACAATAGGCCCGAAAACCAAACCTGTGTAGTGCTTGGGTCCCTAAACGAACATGCACACACACACACACACACACATGCCTGAAGCAAGAATAAAAGCTCGCATTCCATGGCTCGCTCCGAACACCCTTTTTCTCCTGGGACCATAAAAACCAGGATATATTGGGGAAAAGACATCTGGATGCTTTTAAGAGAAGAGCAACTTTAAATGCTTGGCTGGTTGTATCATAAATAAAGTCGAACGGGACAAAGACTTCGGCGTCTGGAAAAAAAGTGGTGCCACAGGCCCCTCTGATACTCCTTGACATCAGCGCAGTAATTCAAGAAAAGTATCGCTGAAGAAGACTTCTTTTACGATCAACGTCCAACTAAGAAAATCTCCAGATCTCCACGAAAGTGACCTTCCTATGACCTTGCGTTATTAGCACATTCCAGGATAGAATTTTGCTCCCTAATAGACACAGAGCAAAATGCTTTGCTCAAGTATTTTAAAGAGGACGATTATACTTGTTTCTGCTATTAAAGCAATATATTCCAGACAATATCTACAATATATTCACAATATATATTAAGGTTGTTCTCAGGTCATTTAGAAGACTTGTTGTGTTATTGAACTTATGATATTGTTGTAATCTTTTGAGGCATAATATTCCTGATCACTAGTTGTTCATTTTCACATGATTGATGTGGTTATTGAGAATTAAGGATTGTTTCATCTATGGCTTTAACCGCGTAATGAATACAAAGGATATATGTATTTTTATGCATATCAAAAACGTAGGTGTTTGGTTTCAGATAAAAGCTGATTTCATGAGTAATAATATGGTGTGAATGAAAATGATCTTTTCTCTGCAAGGTATGATCATAATATGAATAGAAATCTGCTGTCGATAAGTTCTTAATGTGATAAAATAACTGAACAGACAATGTATGCATAGAAAAACAAAAGGCTGTGCGGGGCGGAGCTCTGCCCTACATTTACATTTTACATTTACATTTAGTCATTTGGCAGACGCTTTTATCCAAAGCGACTTACAATTGGGGAGAAACACTTGCGATTGGATCAAACGCCCCACAGGAAGAATCCGATTGGATCAGGCGCCCGTGGGCAGACTGAAAAAGAGGTTGTTGTTGGAAACTGAAAAAGAGAAGCTTAAGCTCAACTCGCTCGTCTCTCGTTTGCTCCCGCGCTGCAAAGTGCTTCTTGCCACTAACATCACGGCCGAGCATTGCAACAGCGATCAAGACTCAGTTAAACTTCGAGAGAACTAACATCTGAAGCTAAAGAACTGAAATGACTTCCTGAGAGCGTCACCAAGTCAGAACGAAGCCAACCAACCACTGAAGAGTACCCTCGTGACGATGACCTCCCAAGCCGCCAATCCGCAACGGTCCGTCTCGAACTGAAAAATGAGCTGAATTCAACTGAAGGCAAAGTAAGGCAAAATCTCCTAAATCTGCTGAAACTGGTTGTATTTATCTTTTAAGAGTAAAGATACAAGAGTTCCCTCCGTGTGTGATTTCCCTCAGGTTGAAAATGAGCATTAGAACCTAAGACTCTCTTCAGATCAAAACAATCCATTGCAACGAATGTGTGTGTTTACGTCTTTTGTTTTGTGTTGCTTAGCTTAGTATAGTAGCTTAGAGTAGTGAAATAAACTTTGATTCTATTAAGAAATCTCATGTCTGTTGCTATGTGATTTGTCAAATCTTAATTACTTGCCAAAAGATCACGTTATCTACGCTCAGGAGCTTGATAACTAAAGTTAACTATTTGGTTTGTTTTATCGTTGGCCGCGAATGAGATAAACAAAATGGTTAAAAGATGACGTGCTGATTTTAATACTTGCTGGACAAGTCGTTAATAAGGTGTCGTTAACAAGGTATAAGTTGGACATTCTGATTAATCTCAATTAATCATATAAATATTGAATCTTAAGAGTGATTCCCTAAAAGCTAAAATTAGAATAACGATTCTAATGATTGATTACTACACCTGGGATGGCCAAAATGGAGCAACTAACAGAAGATGCACTCTGTCTTCATTCTCAAAAAGAACTGCTGAGCTCAGCCATATCAGCAGAAAATGTACTTCTGTCATGACAACTCTTGGAGGGATTGGCATGGTAATGTACATGACAATGTTAATATATTTGGTCTTGGCGGGTTTAGATCTGCTACGCTGTTGCTGCTACGGCAAAGCAAATATCGAGACTTGCTACTGCCAATACATGCACAACATGCTGCTGTGAGCATGTAAGAAATACTGCTGCTGTAAATATAACATACATACATGAAATAACCCCCCCACAAAGCAGGAGACATAGAAGGGACAATACAAGCCAAAACAAGAACAAAGCACCCCCCCCCCCCCCCAACAAGCAGCTCCATCGCCAAGACATATGTACTGCTGCTGCCTACCCCCAATAAAAAGCACTTGAAACAAATATAATTCCTAACCTTAATTTTAAAGTATGTATATTTTTACTTATAAAATACAAAAGTTTGGACACATTACTATTTTTAACATTTTTGAAAGAAGTCTCTTATGCTCACCAAGCCTGGATTTATTTGATCAAAAATACAGAAAAACAAAAACAAAACAATAATATTTTGACATATTACTACAATTTAAAATAATGGTTTTCTATTTTTTATACTTTAAAATATATTTCTGTGATGCAAAGCTGAATTTTCATCAGCCATTACTCCAGTCTTCAGTGTCACGTGATCCTACAGAAATCATCCTAATATGCTGATTTATTATCAATGTTAGAAACAGTGCTTAATGTTTATTTTATACCCTGTGATACTTTTTTCAGGATTTGTTGATTATTAAGAAGTTGTAATATATATATATATATATATATATATATATATATATATATATATATATATATATATATATATATATACACACACACTGAACAAAATTATAAACGCAACACTTCTGTTTTTGCTCCCATTTTTTATGAGCTGAACTCAAAGATCTAAGACTTTTTCTATGTACACAAAACGCCTATTTCTCTCAAATATTGTTCACAAATCTGTCTAAATCTGTGTTAGTGAGCACTTCTCCTTTGCCGAGGTAATCCATCCACCTCACAGATGTGGCATATCAAGATGCTGATTAGACAGCTTGATTATTGCACGGGTGTGCCTTAGGCTGGCCACTATAAAAGGCCACTCTAAAATGTGCAGTTTTACTGTATTGGGTGGGTCCGAAAACCAGTCAGTATCTGGTGTGACCACCATTTTCCTCACGCAGTGCAACACATCTCCTTCGCATAGGTTGGTTCAGGTTGGATCAGGTTGTCCACTCCTCTTCAATGGCTGTGCGAAGTTGCTGGATATTGGCAGGAACTGGAACACGCTGTCGTATATGCCGATCCAGAGCATCCCAAACATGCTCAATTGTTGACATGTCCGGTGAGTATGCTGGCCATGCAAGAACTGGGATGTTTTCAGCTTCCAGGAATTGTGTACAGATCCTTGCAACATGGGGCCGTGGCATTATTATGCTGCAACATGAGGTGATGCTGCAACACGCTGTCTGTATGGCGTCTGGCACTTTGGAGAGGTGTTCTCTTCACGGATGAATCCCAGTTTTCACTGTACTGCCCAGTACAGTGAAAACTGGGATTCATCCGTGAAGAGAACACCTCTCCAAAGTGCCAGACGCCATACAGATGAGCTTCCCTGAGACGGATTCTGACAGTTTGCGCAGAAATTCTTTAGTTATGCAAACCGATTGTTGCAGTAGCTGTCCAGGTGGCTGGTCTCAGACAATCTTGTAGGTGAAGATGCTGGATGTGGAGGTCCTGGGCTGGTGTGGTTACAAGTGGTCTGCGGTTGTGAGGCCGGTTGGATGTACTGCCAAATTCTCTGAAACGCCTTTGGAGACGGCTTATGGTAGAGAAACTAACACTCAGTTCATGGGCATTCCTGCAGTCAGCATGCCAATTGCACGCTCCCTCAAAACTTGTGACATCTGTGGCATTGTGCTGTGTAATAAAACTGTACATTTTAGAGTGGCCTTTTATTGTGGCCAGCCTAAGGCATACCTGTGCAATAGTCATGCTGTCTAATCAGCATCTTGATATGCCACACCTGTGAGGTGGATGGATTATCTCGGCAAAGAAGAAGTGCTCACTAACACACATTTGTGAACAATATTTGAGAGAAATAGGTATTTTGTGTACATAGAAAAAGTCTTAGACCTTTGAGTTCAGCTCATGAAAATTGGGGGCAAAAAGACTGTTGCATTTATAATTTTGGTCAGTATATATATATAAATAAATAAATAAATAAATAAATAAATAAATAAATAAATAAATAAATAAATAAATATATATATATATATATATATATATATATATATATACATACACACACACACACAGTATCTCACAGAAGTGAGTACACCCCTCACATTTTTGTAAATATTTTATTAAATCTTTTCATGTGACAACACTGAAGAAATTACACTTTGCTACAATGTAAAGTAGTGAGAGTACAGGTTGTATAACAGTGTAAATCAAAATAACTCAACACACAGCCATTAATGTCTAAACCGCTGGCCACAAAAGTGAGTACACCCCCTAAGTAAAAATGTCCAAATTGGGCACAAAGTGTCAATATTTTGTGTGGCCACCGTTATTTTCCAGCACTGCCTTAACCCTCTTGGGCATGGAGTTCACCAGAGATTCACAGGTTGCCACTGGAGTCCTCTTTCACTCCTCCATGACAACATCACGAAGCTGGTGGATGTTAGAGACCTTGCGGTCCTCCACCTTCTGTTTGAGGATGCCCCACAGATGCTAAATAGGGTTTAGGTTTGGAGACATGCTTGGCGAGTTCATCACCTTTACCCTCAGCTTCTTTAGCAAGGCAGTGGTCGTCTTGGAGGTGTGTTTGGGGTCATTATCATGTTGGAATACTGCCCTGCGGCCCAGTCTCCAAAGGGAGGGGATCATACTCTGCTTCAGTATGTCACAGTACATGTTGGCATTCATGGTTCCCTCAATGAACTGTAGCCCCCCAGTGCCGGCAGCACTCATGCAGTCCCAGACCATAACACTCCCACCACCATGCTTCACTGTAGGCAAGACACACTTGTCTTTGTACTCCTCACCTGGTTGCCGCCACACACGCTTGACACCATCTGAACCAAATAAGTTTATCTTGGTCTCATCAGACCACAGGATATGGTTCCAGTAATCCATGTCCTTAGTCTGCTTGTCTTCAGCAAACTGTTTGCGGGCTTTCTTGTGCATCATCTTTAGAAGAGGCTTCCTTCTGGGACGACAGCCATGCAGACAAATTTGATGCAGTGTGCGGCGTATGGCCTGAGCACTGACAGGCTGACCCCCCACCCCTTCAACCTCTGCAGCATTGCTGGCAGCACTCATACGTCTATTTGCCAAACGCAACCTCTGGATATGATGCTGAGCACGTGCACTCAACTTCTTTGGTCGACCATGGCAAGGCCTGTTCTGAGTGGAACCTGTCCTGTTAAACCGATGTATGGTCTTGGCCACCGTGCTGCAGCTCAGTCTCAGGGTCTTGGCAATCTTTGCGCTAATAGAAGTAATACACAAGGACATTAAAAAACTACGGCACAGCTTAGAATTCAGCCAAGAATAGATAGACACTCTCACCAAAGAAAATTATTTTTTAAAGGACTCCATTCACTCTCTTACCGCTCAACTCACCTCCGTTGTCACATAAAACAAAGCCATGAAAGAGAGCACTCTGGACCTACAATCGCAAAGCATGAGGGACAATTTAGTGTTCACAGGCATTCTGGAACAAATCCCAGACGACCCCGAAAAATCAGTTTAGGACTTCATGATAAAACAACTCAAATTACCAACTGTACAGGATATCACTTTTCACCGCGTGCATCAGATCAGATCCCAAAACAACAACAATCGCCCCACGTCCAATCATCGCAAAAAGAACTGGTTCAGGGGCAAGGTAGACAACTCAAAGGCACAAACTACGGACTCAATGATCAATATCCAAAGAACATTATCGAGCGTCGAATACATCTCTTCCCAATCTGAAAACAAATGAAGAAGAAAGAAAGGCAACCATCTCTGTGGACAAACTTTACATAAATGGACAGTTAAACTGTGATAAAGACATTACCCCCTGGCTCTTCTGAGCTCTTCTCATTTCCGAATAAGTAACTGTTGTTCATGAATTTAAAAATAGATCACCTTTACCTCGCTCCCCAGTTCCTCTCTCTCTCTCTTTACCACATTTTAAGTCATGAAATTAGCTCTCATGTTGCACCTTGGTCTCGCGCCCCCCCCCCCCCAACATATCATTGTTTCACACTATGCCAGTATTTAATGTTCCTTATATTGTTGTTGTTGCTGCTGCTGTTGTTGTTTTGCTTCAAACACACTGTCATTTGTGTTTCTTCCGTTTTGCTTCTCTGCCAACAACATTTAACATGTTATGCACACACATGTACATACAGTCAAAACTCCATAAATATATACACTCACACCTATACATACACGGCACTCATACATTCATACAGTAATATTCATTTCCTTTCCATAACATGTCTTCTACCAATTTTCTAACCTGGAATGTTCGTGGAATTGTTCCACGAACAATTCCACTTTGACCTTCTTTCTTTGTTCATGCAAAGAAGGTCAAAGTCTTGAATCATTTAAATAAACTACAAGCGGACATATGCCTTTTGCAAGAAACAAATCTATCAGACACAGATCAAGATAAAATGAAATCATCAAAGTACAGTCATTTATTCTCAGCTCAATATAATTCAAAACAAAGAGGACTTTGTATTTTAATAAGTAAAAAAAATCTAATTTATTCATAATACCACTGTTATAGACCCCGTGGGACGTTTTATTATTATAAACATTTCAATCGATAATAGCACAGTTACAATTGGTAATCTACACGGCTCAAACACAGACGACCCATCTTTTTTTCAAAACTTCTTTTCCTGTATTTCAAATTTTTCTGATTGTCCAGTCATAATAGCAGGTGATTTTAATACAGTTCTCAACCCAGCAATAGATAGATCTAGTTTAAGTAATAAACGCATTTGGCAATCTGCAGAAACCATAAAACAGTTCATTAGTGATTTTGGTCTTGGCGATGGCTGGCGATTACAACACCCAAATGCTAAAGAATACTTGTTTTTTTCACCAGTCCATCACTCATATTCCTGCATTGATTTCTTTCTCACCAGTAATTCTATCATATCAAACATTTCCGAATCAAAGATTCATCCAATTGTATTTGACCATGCTCCAGTAACATTGAAATGGAATAGAATTTAACCTCATAAACCTGTTACCAGATGGCATTTTAACATATCTCTTTTGAAAGACCCAGATTTTGACAACTATTTTAAAAGAGAGTGGGCATTCTTTCTAGAAATGAATGACATCCCTGGATTGTCTCCCTGAATAAATAACCCAACAGAAGAAACACAAAATAAATTAAGAGAATATAAATTTAAATTAAATGCAATAATTAATAAACATACTCAATTCCTGATTCGAATTAGGCTCAGACAAGAAGAATTTCATCATAGTAATAAATCTGGTAAATACTTGGCAAATCAAATCAAACGAAACAAGGAAAAAGCAACACTTTCAATTATTACAGACCCAGCAGGAAAATCCACCAACTCGCCGGAAGAAATTAACCAAATTTTTCAAACTTTCTATAGCAAATTATACTCATCAGAAAAAGACCCAAATCAAAATGACATCAACTCATTTCTCAACCATATCAATCTGCCACAACTGAATGAACACCAAAGAAATAGCCTAGAATCACCCATCACAGAACCCAAACTTCTTACAGCACTACAACACATGCCTAATAATAAAGCACCAGGTCCTGATGAATTCCCCGCTGAGTTTTACAAACACTTTTGGTCCACTTTATCACCACTCTTCATCAGAATTTTAAGTGAGCCACAACAAAAAATAAAACTCCCAGCTAATATGAATACTGCCACAATTTCAATTCTTCTCAAACCCAATAAAGATCCAAAATTACCATCAAGCTACCGTCCCATTTCTCTGATCAATGCTGACATTAAAATCATCACCTTTTGACAGGGTCAACTGGAAATTCCTGTTTTCCACATTAGAGAGGTTTGGTTTTGGGGAGTCATTCATTAATTGGATTAAAATTCTAGTATATACATCACCTTCAGCCACTGTCATCACTAATGGACTAACATCACGTAGCTTCACACTGCACTGCGGGACTAGACAAGGATGCCCACTCTCTCCCTCATTATTCACAATTTTTATCGAACCGTTAGCAGCAGCCATCCACCAAAACAGCTGCATTTAAGGAGTTCAAACATTAAACATACAACACAAAATCAATCTTTACGCAGATGACATATTACTATATTTACAAGATCTCTCATCATCATAACAAGAAACAATTAAACTTATTGATTCATTTTCGAACATTTCTGAATATTCAGTCAGCTGGAGTAAATCTTCTATTCTTTCATTAAATCACAATAGCTTGGATGTGACATCCCAGATATCACCTATTCCTCTATGCACCAATCACATCACATATTTAGGCATTAATATTCCCCCCAGGCTGTCAGAGCTGGTTAGTCTTAATTTCACCCCATTACTCAAAACAATAAATGATGATCTTCAACACTGGATAAATTTACCATTATCCATTACGGGCAGAATATCAGTAATCAAAATGACTATACTCCCTAAACTAAACTATTTATTCTCAATGATCCCAACACAACTCACCCTCATTTAGACTCAATTATTATCAAATTTTACTTTAAAAATAAAACCCCAAGAATTAAACTATCTACTCAATAGAAACCAAAAACACAAGGAGGATTGGAAGCACTACATTTCTACCACTACTCTCTGGCTAATCAGCAAACAATTTGTAAGGATATTCTAATTTCAGATTTACCATTCTATAGTCAGACAATCAAAAAACACTCCTGTTTTAAAGCATCAACTATAGCAGCAGCTCTGACAGTCTGGTGGAAATTTCACCAAATCACAAACACTCTCCACCTCCATTTGGAATAATAAAATAAAAAATAAAAAGCCACTTAAATTACACACTTGGGCAGAAATTTATATAGCGCTTTTAACAATGTAAATTGTGTCAAAGCAACTGCACAATATCCAAAAAAAAAAAAAGGGCATAACACATCTTTCATAGAAATAATCTGGCCTCATTTTCATATTTGGTCCAGGAATACGGCATCGGGAGTAATAGTTTTTGTAATATCTACAAATCAAATCATCTATCCAATCAAAAATCAACATTTGAACCGTTAATCTAGAACTTTCACCTTTAATCTCAGAGTTTATTAATATATCGTCCTCAAAAAAACTACTCTCCAAAATATACAGAATAATATTAAAATCAGACAACACATTAAGTTTACCACATGCTAAATGGGAATCAGACCTGCTCCTGATGCCGATTTATGGACACAAATCTGCAAAAATATCTATTTATATCTATATATATTTATATCTCTACTTTATGACAAAAAATGCCAAATTGCAACTTGTAACCAGACAGAAATAGTTTAAAATGGGATTCACTTCAGAAATGTTCACATTGCACCCAAAATGAAACAGATACATATGTTCACGCCCTTTGGTATTGTACCCCAATTAAAAATGTTTGGGAAAAAGTCACTGAATCACTATCCGTCACCTTTTGCCCAGCAGCATCCTTCCCTGGCCCGTGACATGTGTTGGGGAGTTAAGTTCTAGTATGTCGTAGCCAAGGTGGGATCGGAGGCCCCCCCCCCCCAATTATTAAACATTTAATAATTAATAATTCAATACTAATATTATTATTTTTACTTGCCCTCTTCATTGTCCTCCACCCTTTCCGAGTTTTGATGAAATCATTATTATTACCATCATGATTAATATTATTATGGTTATTATTGTTGCTAATAACATTTGTTGTCTTTATTATTACTACTATTATTATTCGTCTTCATTTATTTATTTATTTTTTTACACTACTTATATCTGTTATCAATCTATCATGATGCTATTTCAGTTGAATGCTTCCTTTCCCAACCCTAGACACAATGGCAAACACACACACACACACATGAACGCATGCTCACAGACATATGAATGCAAATACTTTTTCTAAATCTAGCTCATAGATTTAATGAATTAATCAGAACGGACTTGTCATGCTGGCCATCAGTATATATGTTTGTTTGTCCAAGTGTTTCTGCATTTTAGCACATGGTCACCTTCTTTACTTAGTGTTTTTTGTTTTGTTTGTTTGTTTGTTTTCTTCTCTTATAGGTCCATGGGGTTCTGTATTTGGTACATGTAAACATTGTCACACTCTTTACTTGCATAATTAAAAAGAAAAAGAAAAAAAAAAAAGGATAATTTCTTCATTATAAAAAAAAAAGATACTGTGTGTGTGTGTGTGTGTGTGTGTATATATATATATATATATATATATATATATATATATATATATATATATATATATATATATATATATATATATATATATAAAAATCTTTTATAAGTTTTTATCTATTTAACACATCCTTGCTGAATATTACTGTTTGTTTTAGTTTTTTTTGATCAAATAAATGCAGGCTTGATGAGCATAAGAAATTTCTCTCAAAAACAATAAATGTTGATTTCTGTTTAGTTCCTGTTTGCCCTTATTTGGTTCTTCTTGTTCTAGTTTTGTTAATCATCATTTATTCCATTCATCTGTATAATATTAATCATCTTGTTTGCTCATTTGTTTGTTCCTTTAAAAGTCCTGAGTTCTCCCCTAGTCTTTGTCTGATTTTAATGTTCATTAAAAGATAAAAGTGTGTTGATGCTACTTCGTTCTCCTGACCCTTTATTTTATTTTACTACAACCACGACAATAAAAACAGTAATGGTCCAAACTTTTGAACGGTACTGTATGTACATATTAATAAAACTTTATCTAAGGTAATCTCTTTTTTTGGTTTGATGAAGATGTTGTTGTTAATTCAATTTATTCACAATTCCAGAATACCACATCAGTAGAAGAACATAAGTGTGTTTATCATTTTTACATAGCTGGGTTTGGGCAGGATTTCCCCCTCCAATTTAAGCAATATTGACTACAGATATTGTCATAGTATTATATATGATATTTTTTATTGCATCGTTACCTTAAATATGAGATGGGCACAAATCAAGTGGAAGAGAAAGACATGATCACTTCTAAGCAGAAAAAAAAAGTTATTTTAAGAATTTAGAAGAAACACACATCTGAGATCCTTTATTTGAAACAATAAAACATGTTCTAGTGTGTTTGCTTTTTGATTTTGAATACAAACTTCTTTGCTTTTACTTTTCTAGCTGTTTTGCTAGTCAGCTTCCGACGCGATGTCATTGTACGCGCAAATTCAAAGTGTCGTGTCTGGGCGCATTAACGGCGCTCGCGCTATGTAAACCTGTGCTATTTAAAAAAAAAAAAAAAAAAAGTTGAGAATGATCTTTCCAGAAATGATCGACAGAAGAAGTTTATATTTAGAATACACTGCAATCACTCTAAAATAGATGACGACAACTCACAAACCTTCATTAGGAACTGCACTTTGCGTCACTGGCTATTAAGCCGTTTGCATTTTATTGTTTCCAGACTACCAATCAAATTATCTACCTTTCACCAACTGGTCTTGCTATATTGGAAATTATTATACAATCACAATTTCA